>NC_141162.1:57313264-57627088 GCF_053477565.2 Lygodium microphyllum
TATTGAATCCGCAAGGCGGGGAGCAGTTGAGACAGTCTGTCTCTTTGAGAAATACCTGCCCACTAGCATGCTCACGATACAAGTTCACCTTCTTGTGCATCTTGTGGACGAAGTGGAGATTGCTGGACCTGTCCATACGCGATGGATGTTCTTCTTGGAGCGCTTCATGAAAACCCTGAAAGGCTTTGTGCGACAACGAGCTCGTTCGGAAGGTAGCATGGCGGAAGGTTGGTTGGTGTCAGAGGCGTTAGTGCATATCTCACAATGGCTACCAACGGTGGAACTAGACAATGAAATGCTATGGACGCTGAAGGACGATGACAGGCTAACTGGAGATGTGGTGGTTGGAAATGGGGTAGAAAAAAGAATGGATGCCTCAATGGAAGAGAAGGTGAATCACTTTTGTATGTTGCACCATGCCTCCATGGAGACGTGGCTCGCCAAGTACCAGATTGCAAGGCAAGATCGAGAGGAAGCGCGAGCTGAATTTCGACGCAGTACGCGTCACCGACCGATTCGATATCCCGAAGGCATGGAGGAGATGCCGCGGTTTATGTCAACACGATGGTCCAGGCATAGATGAAGAAAATATGCAAATAGAGGGATCGAAATTACAAGGGGTGGAGGCCACTGCAAGCTTGGAGCCCGCATCGGCTAACAATGATGGAAATACAGAAGTCGTAGAATTTTTTGAGAACGAGGCAGACTCGTTCTTTTGTGGTGACATGTCTATCGACCTTCCAGTGTATGTAGAGTTGTGTCAGGAGATTAACATGGGACCATAGAATACTTCATTCTTGGAGAATTGTATTACTCAATTCGTTGTTTAGATCTTCCATAAAGGTAGATAAGATATGCATTTTAAGAGAGATTTTTCAAAAATGATTTATATTAATGTGCTTTGTATAGTTTAAATTGATTATTCTAACATCATTTTTTATCTGTGCAGCTATCGACATTTTCAGGATGAGTCGAAGGATGAGCGATGAGGAGTTTCAGGACATGATGGCACGCATGTCTCCAGATCAGCTCGCGAGATTCAGAGAGATGGCAGATCAGGAGCCGTCTCGTCCTTCGTCAGGGCGCTCTGCTAGATCAGCTTCAGCTAGATCAGCTTCAGCACGATCAGATGCTTCAGCTTCGAGCAGACGATCTCAACGCTCGCGACTTGGGCTAGAGGGAGGGACTACGACTGCAGGAGGATCAGGGGGTGCTGCTATGGAGACATGGACGCGGTGTCTCCGTCTCGTCGTTCAGCTGGAGCTGCGTCACCTCCAGGATTTGTCATACCTGTGGGGATGTCCACTCCAGTTACTCCGGCTTTTGCGCAGCCGTCGGCAGATGGCACGCCTTTTGGTGGCACTCCTTTTGGTGGCACCCCCTTTGGTGGCACCCCTTTGAGTGGCACTCCGGGAGAGGGTACCCCCGTCGGTATACCAGATGTACAGGGGTCTCTTGGATATGCCCAGGAGCGTGGACGGAGATGGTAGAGGGCCCATCTTAGGCATACTCCTAGGGGTTATGGATACCTAGTGGATGGTAGGTCAGGAGCCATCATCATGAATGATGAGGGGAGGAGGGTGATGGCTCGCATGAGGGAGTTGTGCCAACAAGTTTTTCGGCACAACGTCCTGGATCATTGGAGGAACATATCGGAGGGGAGCAAGGAGTACATAGTAGCATCCTTGCACGAGGAGTTCCCGGTGCCAGCCGCAGTGGATAGATTCTCTACTGGCTGGATGATGGATTGCATGCGTGCATACATGTCACATAGACGATCCGACGCACGCAAGGCAATCAAGAGTGGGGCTCCAAAGCCCGAGTGGTTAGATGCAGACGACTGGCGCCGACTGAGGGAGGAGGCTACAAATTCACCAGGACGTTGGAGTCAGCAGCGGGAGGCGGCGAGGGCACGAATCGAGGCCGGATCGATACATCATCTTGGGAGTGGCGGCCACAGGACATATTTGGAGGACTTTGTAAGTTTCTCTTTTGTTTTGCTTATTTGTTTTTTTGAGATATTCTTTGTACTGACAATCATGTTTCTAACAGTTAGCATTTTGTTTTCTTTGTAGCACTCCATTACAAATCGCGATCCACAAGGCCTTGAGACTCGATATGCAGAGAGGCACGGTCTCAGGGCATTGATCGACCGATTGTATAGACACGGCGGCCCTGTAAGTCCCTCATCTTTCTTGTCCGTAGTTACCATGAGATATTTGAATGCATTATTGTATGGTGGATTGATATGTTGTTTCTTTTTCTGCAGAATCCGTTTGATGCTCCTTTGCAACGGGAAGAGCTTTCGGGGGATGAGGATTTGTAGCTCGCCCTTGGATCCTTAGAGCTAACACACCTTTAGTTTTTAGTCGCCCAATCTATGTAGACATTTTCTATGTATTAGTGATATTGTTTTATGATTGTACCAATCGCATTTTATGCGATATCATGTATTTATTTCATGTATCAGTTTTATGATTTCAGTATACATTCTTTTTGTTTGCAAATGCTTTGTATGCAGCAGTGCAGAAACTATTTTGTATGGCTCTCATACAGCACATAGTGCTATATGTGGCAGGGCAGCTTGCTGCCCTGCTACAATTTTTTTTTTCTCTGTTACCGTCGCTATTTGCGTCGTAAATTTACTGCACGCGTCGCTATTGTCGCTATGAGCATCACAAATTCTCTGTAACCGTCACTATATAGCGACGATTCTATGGCGTCGTCAATAACGACGCTTTTTGCGAAGACGGGGGTAAATTTTGTTGTTTGTATTTTCGTCGCTTTAAACGTCGCTATAAGGTCTATATCTTGTAGTGAGTGAATACCTAGCAGTCTTCAGCTACATAAATAAATCAACTGGTTAGAAATCAATCCTAACCGTAATTTATTACAAGTGCGCACTCTAAACTCATAAACGTTTATTAATTTAATATGCATTTGTGGAATCACCCGCTATGGAATCACCCATGTACACACTAAATTAATGAAACACCCGAAAATGACAGGCGTCCCCATCAACTTCTCGCACAAAGAATCCACTTTGTGTATGAGCCCCGGTCGTCAAAGTTTACGGAATCTACCGTAAAACCTCACGGAATCCACTGTGGCACGGAATCCACCGTGAAATATGCCTCCTGGCATCAGCCAAAGTCAAGGATTGAGTAAAGAAAGCCCAGGAGCACCTCAAGGATGCTGAGCCTATCTTAGAGGACGAGATTGAGGATCTCTCTAGTGTGAGCACACTAGTATCATATGCATGACCAAGGTTGAGAGATGCACCCATGTCACAAGCGGTGCCATCTAGTCCAAGTTTAGATGCTAGGAGCCAGTCAGTTGGTCAAGACCAATGGCCAAGAAGCACAAATAGAGGAGAGAAGTAAGCAACCAACGACCTCCTCATGACATTAGTGACCATCCCAATGACTCTAAGTTTAGGAGACTTTCTCACATCCTCATGAAGGGAGTGGACTATGACATTCTGCTAGGCCCACCCTAGATGAGGAATGTTCGAGTTGTCGAAGACTAGGGCAAGGGTCTAATCTTCTTAGGAAACCGAACAAAAGTAGTGAGGGTCAAGATGGACACTTGGAAAACGACCCCCATCAACCTAGATGCCATCTCTACCATGCTCAAAGGTGATGCACTAGTAAGAAGACCTTACAGACCTTTGACCAAATACATCCCTTGTCCTGAGGATGAGCAGGATTTGATGCATGTCCTAGTGACCATCGATATCCCATTCTCGAATGAAGAGGAGATGTACAAACAAGCTAAAAAAACTGTGAGTGTGCCAAAGAAGGAACCCATGGTGCCACTTTGCATGATGGCCAAGAGCTCAAGCAGCCAACCTAGACCTATCTCTTTCCATGTTCCTAGCAACAAGCTAGAACTTCACAAGATCCTTGAGTATTTGACAAGCAAATCGACTAGCAACCCCACTGCTAATCTCAAGCCCCTTAGAGACCTCCTAAACTAACCTAAGTGGAAATGGACTAAGCTGGATGACTTGAACTTAATGTACAATTGGGCATTAGTCACCAATGCAGGACACGCTAGAGACGAGAGTCTAGGGGATGACGAGCACTCAGGAGGAGCACATTCCGATGATGAGTACAAGCACTGCCACTCCATTAGTGAGGAAAACAAGGAAGAAGTAGACACTATAGAGTACAAAACTAACAGAACAGTGATAGAGCAGATTAGAGTAGGATCCAAGCCCTAGAGAAGGAATGCTTACAAGATCAAGAGAGGAGTTATGTGGATGGAGTGTGATTGCTCCTAGTTGGAGCACATGGGAGCAATAGATTGCAAACACGCAGGGATAGCCCAACAACTGGCAATTTCCTTACTTAGGACTAATGCACCCACTGGGATATGACCACTAACGGAGACTCCCTCTTCTAGTGAGGATTGCGAGTTTAATTCCGAATCAAAGGTCAGTATGGAGAGTGACCCAAAGATACCCCAACCTCTTGGGACCAAATGCAATAAGGGGGACCTGCCATTCCACTTGAGGCGCAGGTGATTGAAGGAAGGAGAGGACAGACGGAGGAATTGGAGGGAGAGCAACAGAAGAAACTAAAAGACCTACCAAAATGTTTCACAAAGCTTAAGAAAGGTGATAGGGTAGTGATCCTGTTGGGGGCACAAAGAAAAGGACAGACAAGTGAGCCAATCAAGGGATCTGCGAAGGTCAAGGAAGTCAACTTGATAGGGAAAGGCGAGAAGCCTCGACCTATGTTTATAGCCCACGGCCTGACCGAGGGGGAAGAGGCTAGTCTCATTGCGCCCTTGCAAGAGTATGTGGATGTGTTCACCTCATCCTTAGATGAGCTCAAAGGAGTGGATCCTAGAGTGGTGATGCATAACATACCAATGGCCCGTGATGCGGTGTTTGTAAAATAACAACTATACCCTATGAATCTGAAGCATGCCCAAGCCATGAAGGAGGAAATTGATAAGCTAATGAGGGAAAGATTCATCTACGAAATAGAACACATGGAGTGGGTATCACTAATCGTGATAGTCATGAAGAAGAATGGGAAGTTCTGAGTGTGCCTGAACTATAAGAAGGTTAACGTTGCAACAAAAAGGGATATGCTTTGACGAAAGCTAAAGGCATTTGTAGATGCCTATGCATGCGTTCTAGCTGGGCAAAATACTTGGAGAAGCTGCAAGTAGTCTTTGAACAATGCAGGCTTTACAACATGTCATTGAACCTCTTCAAGTGCCGGTTACGGGTTATGGGTCAATCATGGATGAATCCTAGGGGAGAGATTGGCCCATGGGGGATTCACTAGTAGTAATAAGGAGAAATCACCTGTGTGCATGAAATATATGAAAATACCCCCTATTTTTAGGACCTTACCTTATAAAATGTATCTTCCTTCCTTTAAATAGTCCCCCTCCCTTACACTCTCATGATCCCATATGGTAAATCCTACTGGACCCCCCGGGGATTGGCCATAGTATTCACTTTAAAGAAGTTTCGACACTACCTCCTAGCCATGCCTTTCACCTTTTTTGTGGACCATCAAGCCTTGCTATATCTTGTAAATAAACTTTGCGCTATTGGATGCATCACTAGATGGTTTCTTCTTCTTTTAGGATTTGACTTCTCTCTGGTGGTACGCAAGGGCAGGCAATACTACATGGCTGATCACATGTCTTAAACACCCATAAGAGAAGCCCCTAGACAAGGCATCACTGACGATTTGCCAAACACTCACGTCTTTGACCTATCTAGTGAGAAAGATTTGTTTAAAGCCAATCTAACGCTGTACTAGACGGATGATATAGTCCAGGTACTAGAGCACAATCTACATGAGAGATCTATCGAGAAGGCCATGCTTAGATGCCTCATCCTGAAAATCCAATCTTACCAATTGATAGACAATCAACTTTATAGGTTAGGGCAAGATGGGTTGCTACGATGATACATGTGCGAGCACGAGATGCACGATCTGTTGAGTGAACCACATGGTGGGATTGCTAGAGGGCACTTCAGTTGGGATACGACGGCCCATATGGTGCTGCAATCTTAGCTATGGTGGCCCATCCTATTCTGCGATGCTGCTAAGTTTATAAAGCATTGCAATGAGTTCCAAATGTTGAGATGGCAAGCTCAACACATGTGGACATGGATGATGGACCGCCTGGTTAGATGGGTCCACACATCTACACTTAGCACGTCGGTGGTCATTATGACTCTCACATGGCCACTGACTCATTACTTATTATATTCAGGTTGTTACACCTATTTACAGCTGGCATAGTTATAGCGCCAGTCGACTAGTGTAGTCGGTTATGCATTGTTTGACTTAGTAGGCCACTTTCCTTTTATGTTGTATCTTATCTATACTTTGTGTACATTGTAAAGAGTGTGGAAGAAGAAGAAGAAATCAGCAAGAAAACGTTCTGGCCTCCATCTCTCTTCTTGTCTCTTGAGTGAGCTTCTCCTTGTGCATTCTGTGTGTGTTCGGCGCAGCATCTTGAGCATCTCCCCCCACCACGCGATTCCTGACACCAAAGGAGTAAAGTTCCTGCATGAAAGGATAAGATGGAGTTGACACTTGTCATTACATGACAACCCTTTGAGAAATGGGCAATTGACTTCATTGGAACCATCACTCCCACAGCACAATACTCACAGGCCAGATACGTCATCGTAGCAACTGACTATCTTACGAAATGGGCCAAGGCATGACCAACCAGGAAAAACGATGCTAGGACCACAAAAAAGCTCTTGTGGGAGTAGGTTATCTCATGATTTTGTTGCCCAATCAAATTAGGAAGCAACCAAGGCACTCACTTCATCAATGAGGTGATTGCCCACCTGCTCTCAACCTTCTTAATCACCCATAAGAAATCCTCACTCTACTACCTCCAAGCTAATGGTCAAGCAGAATCCATGAACAAGATCTTAGTCAATGTCCTTATGAAGGTAGTTTCCACGTCACGAAGTGACTAGAACAACAAACTTATGGTAGCACTGTGGGCCTATCCCACAGCCTATAAAATGACTGTAGGACAGATGTCCTTTAGGAACCTATGGGACTCAAGCCATCTTGTCATAAGAATTATTTGTCCCAAGCTTGAAAATAGTGGTACAGTAGAGATGGGAAGGGAAGGAATCTTGGACAGACCGTCTCATGGAATTAGAATAACTCTCTGAGACTCAGTTCATAGGCACCCATGCCTTACTTTGTGAGAAAATATGACGGAAGATGTGGTTCGATAAGCACGTCAAACAACACAAATTTGAGTACGGAGATCTTGTTTTTCTCTAATCGGTAAAGGGTCACAAGCAAAAAATGAAATTCTGAGGATTAGGACCTTTCCGAGTGTGCACCATTAGTAGGATGGGAAACATAGAACTTGAAACCCTTGAAGATGAGGGCATAGGATTCTTTAATGGCAGCCGCATGAAGAAGTAATACCCTCCTACACATCCACTTCATGAGCCCCTTATGCTAGAAGCCCTTCTCAATGTCCACGTAGCCACCATCACTGAGCTAGAGGACACGGATGAGAAAGTAGTAGCACTAGCATACCTGTGCATTATAGCCACCGCTCGGTACATGCACACATTTGATGCCTTGATCGATGATGGAGCTCTCTTCAATTTCTTGACTTACCTCATTGGACCCTCATTGGTCAGCCATAGTTAGATCCCACCAACACTAAAATCAGCCCATTCGAGGGCAAGTCATATGCACTCCTAGGGAAGTGCAAGGTCGCAGTCTCTATCGAGTCTTAGAGCCTACCAATCATCTTCTATGTATTGCTAAATACGAAGAATGCAGGTCAAGAATCACTGTTAGGATGCACTTTCAAGAAGCAAGCACACTGCAATGTGGACTACCATCTGTAGTGTATTCACCTTTCCATTGGGAACGTTTGAATCATGATAGCTTTTAGCAAGGGCAACAAGGCTCCACCAAAGCCTGCTATGCCAACCATAAAGCTACCTACCACCAAGCCTAAGGAGGGGGGTCGTGAGTCATTACAACCCAAGTAGACTAAAAAATCACCGCCAAATAATGCCATTCCCAAAGTCAAAGATCCCACACCTAAATGGGTGCCAAGGCACCAAAAGCAACCTACTCATAGCAAGCAAACATAGCCCTGCAAGACTAACAACTATCATTTGAAATCTAAGAGACCGACCCGATGCTATCAACATACATGCACACTCAAGCCATGATAGATCCCCAAGGATATTATGAAGGCAACACATGGATATGGATGCCAATAAGGGAAAATCCTAGGAGCATAGCCCAACCACGACCATCGCTTGCCACCCCATCTCCAGGAAGCCGCACTCTTGCTAAGGCAGTGGACACCTGTAACCATTCCGTTGTAATTATCCCCCCTATTTAAATAAAACTTTTACTAAATGAAAAGATAATTAACCCCCTGGTTACGCTGCCAACTGGTGAACGGCGTGAGGGGAGGGGGGTGATCATGTCGACAACCATGGAGGTGCCAGGGGGCACTGCCACGACTTACGAAAGTTACGGGAGGGTGCCACGACCATGGGGAGGTGGCAAGGGGGGCTGCCATTACTAATTCCTCTCCCCCTCCCCCCCCCCCCCAAATACATATATAAACCCCATAGGGGATGAGACGGGAGAAGGCCGGGGCTTGTTGTTGCTCAGGTAAGGAGAAGAGGAGAAGAATAAGAACGGAGAGGGAGAGAGAGAATAGGGAAGAAGAGAAGAATAAGAAGAAGAGGGAGAGAGTGAGTAGAGAAGAAGAGAGGAATAACAAGAAGAGGGAGAGAGTGAGTAGAGAAGAAGATAGGAATAAGAAGAAGATGGAGAGAGAGAGTAGAGAAGAGGAGAAGAATAAGAAAAAGAGATAGGGAGAGAGTAGAAAAGAAGAGAAGGAGAAGAAGAAGAAGAAGAAGGAGAGTAAGAGAAGAGAGAGAGCAAGAGTGAGACAGAAAAGAGAGGAAAGGGAGGGTAAGAGGAGAGAGAGAGATAGAGAGAGAGAAGAAAATTATTTTTTTCCCTCGTTGAAGAACTCGGAGCTCGTCATCTCTCTTTCCTTCCCCCCCTCTTGGAGAAGATCCTCGTAGGCTAGTCCCTTCTGCAAGGAGCCGTCTCTCTCACAATCCGAGTGCGTAGCCTCGAAGCAAAAGCCTAATCATACGATGCCTCCCAAACGAAGTAAGGTCCAACAAAACACGAATCCCGCCTCAACCAATGGAGCCATGGGGCAAGGAACTATGTCACTTGGTAATCAGGTGCATTCCATACAACCTACCGTGATGGGGAGTCTTAAGGACATAGGCCGACTTCCTTGGGAAGGGAAAGCTATTTGGCGAAAGTCTATCATAACTAACCATCATTTAGTTTATATCTTTTTTTTTTCATATTGGAAATTGTGCTTACTTGCAATCTAGTATGTTTTTGAACAAGTAAATTGCATAGGAAATTTTGCATTCTTGCACGCAAAAAGAAGATGCCATGACCTTATTGATTATGCTCACAATACTTTAGATTATGCACTAATATTAGCATGCTTAAAAAAGGGTTGTTAAAACACTTATACATATTCATCAATTCAGAAAAAATCATACTTTTTTCTTTGCATCACAAAACTTGTGAATTTGGAAAGGTAGAAGTAACAGTTTGAATCAAGTACATGAAATTTCTGAATTGCTACAATGACGTTTAAGTATATTTAGGCCATCGCAAGACTAAAATGGGCACTAGGCCACTATGAATCTTCAGAGGGGTGTGTTTCCTTTTGCCTTAGGATTGATAACCCCACGTCCTTCACCCAAAATGTAAAAAAATAAAAGTCTCTATTTCTATTTTGCATAAGCATGTCGAAATGAACTCCCAAATGCAAAGGCCTGCTTTGCAGCATTGTATTGTCTAGGAAAGATACGTCTCCAAATTCTGTGGCATCATGATTAGTTTACTTGCGCTGCTAGGGATTCATCTTGAAGATAACTATCAACCGCACTTACGACATACAAAATTTTGTTCAAGAGCCGTTCAATAAAAATGAACCCTATACACGCAAGGATAGGGCTCAACTCAACTTAGTTAGGAATTCGAAGAAACTAAGCCGACTTATGGTTACTTCATAGGGGGCGGAATGAAGAAAATTTCCTACCCTTTGGAGGATATTGGAAATTACCGCTAGGATCGACATCTTGAGGACCATCATTTCCTGAGCGATTGTGAGAATTCGGGTGGGTGGAGCGGAGTACAATATTTTCTTATTGAGTGTTGAGAGGTGAGGATAAGGATCTTAAATAATCAAGGAATTGTGTTTGCATTTTGCATGACACACGAGCACATGTTGATAGGCTAGGCACAATTTCTTCATTGCATACATTATTTTATGTGAAGCATAGCTTGATTGATTGCATATCATGGATCCGTCATTGTATATTTCTCAAATCATGAATGGATGGGCATGAAGTTCTATTTCGTAGCATATTCTTGATAGGGCACATTGCATTTCAACATTTGTCAAAGTTATCAACTGAAAGCACAAGTCATGGATTTCAAAGACAAGTAGCATGAAATTCTTCTTGTCATGAGATTTTGTAGCATTTTTGCCCTACCGGTGGATCATGTTAGCTTGCACTTCAAGATTTAAAGATTGAAGTTGGAAGTTGATGAAGGTTGTATTGGTCTAAGGGGATGCAAGTGAGTATACTATCATTGGAACACAAATTTAGAATATAAAACAAAGTAATATACAGAAAAAATGCATTCAAGAGATGGCATGTGGAGGTTGTGAAGAGGAAATTAAAGAAGACATATGTATCTTGGTTTCAATGCATGAAGTGTTTGATGCATCGGTCTCCAAGATAAATGGCTTGGTAGGATCCAAGTGGACTAGGATTGGGGCAGTGGTGGTGAAAGTGGTCTTTAGGGTCTACAAGGCCTTCTTGGCTTTTGGAGTCCATGAAAACTTGTTTCCTATGAGTTTGGTGAGTGGTGTGACTATCTTTGAGTAATCCTTGATAAATATAATGTAGAAGTTGGTAAAGCCAAGAAAGCATTGGACATCACAAACACGTGGGTGTCTGCTATTCAAGAATAGTCTTGATCTTCTTGGGGTCCATAAAGATTCCTCTCTGGGAGACATGGTATCCTAAGAAGTCCACTTATGTCTGATGGAAGAAACACTTCTCAAGTTTTGCATATAGTTCTTTTTCTCTGAGCTTTTTCAAAACTAATTTTACATGGTGCTCATGCTCCTTTGGATCTTTTGAGAATATCAAGATATCATCCAAGTATATTACTATAAAATGATCTAGATACTCTTGGGAGATATCATTTATCATATGTTGGAGCACTACGAGAACATTGTGAGACCGAATGGCATAACAACATACTCCAAGTGACCATACGTTATGTGGAAGGTTTGTTTTCCATTCGTCCCCTTCTATGATGCGTGCAAGATTGTAAGCCCCTCATAGATGAATCTTTGTGAAGCTCTTGAATTTTCCAAGGCGTTCCAAAAGCTCTAGTATCAAAACAAAAAAGGATATCGATCCTTGACTATTATCTTGTTGAGTTGTTGATAAACCACAAACATTCGAAGCGACCCGTCTTTCTTCTTCATGAATAGAATTGGGGCTCTAGTGGGAGAATTTGAGTGCCTAATGAACCCCTTGACTAAGTTCTCATAAATGTTCTCGTGTAGTTCAACTAGTTCATTAGGGAATAGCCTATAGATGGATCCACAAGGTAGTTGAGCCCCCTCATGGAGTTTTATAGAACAATCATATGGTCGGTGTTCGAGCAAGAGATCTGCATTCTTTTTTTCAAAGACATCTTGAAATTCTTGATATTGGCTTGGTAGCTTGGCTCATCCTTAGTAGATTCTTGAGCTGGTATATAATATATCATGTAGGTCGGTTCCTGCCTTACTGTGTGCATAAAGGCTTTGGCTCCTAGATATACTGACTTTCCCTGATTTTCATTACGTGTAATCTTTTGCTTAACCCAATCAATTTTTGGGTTGTGTTTCTTTATCCAAGGCATCCCAAGGATGATTGGATTTGTGGGACTAGATATGATATTAAAGCATACACGAGATTTGTGATCACCAAGAGTTACCATGAGTAGTCAGGTTTCCTTGGTAATATCTCAAGATGCTATAGGTCTTCCATCCATTACTTCAACTGGTGCATGATAAGTCTTTTGGAGTACTAGAATATGCTATCTATTCACTAAGCCATCACCAATGAAATATGCTAAGCCTAGAAGTCAAGAAGCCTTTGAGGAAAAGGGTCTTTCTTGGCAAGATCATCTAGATGGTGACAAGGAAAGTTTCCATGGATGTGGTTGGGATCAAGAGACCCTTTCTTATATCAAGGCCTGGTTTTATGGTCTCATTCACACCTGGAAATCCTCATTTTCCTTCTCAAGGATGGTTGCAACAACTCTTGAGGTTCTTTCCCTCTTATTTAGGAAATTTAGGCAATGTATCTAGGGTTTCACAATATAGGCATAGATGATTCTCTCTTCATCTTTGATTTTCTTATGAGGTCAAGGGCTAGAATTTAGTATTATCTATTTCCATCGATTCAAGATTGATTTCTTCTCTGATTGGGACTAGGCTCTACTGGCAAGGGATTAATTCTTCTTGATTTTCTTGCTTCCTCTCGAATAGTCTATTATCACATTGGATGGCTTCCATGATGATATAATCATTGAGTGTTCTTGCCTCAGGCATAGTGAGCATGAGTTCCTTGATATTCTCTCAAAGACCCCATCTAAATTGGCTAATGGAATACTCCTCATGCCAAGTGAGGTGATATATTAATTGCCTAAATTAATATGCATAAGTAGAGGCAAGAAGTTACCTTGTCATAGTTTATGAATTTTCATTTATACTACTCAACCAGTGTCTGCATCTCCAAATGTGCAAGTAAGCTTGCAAGAAATGCCCCATAGTTATGAAGTACTAGCATATTATTTTCCAAGATTGAGGTGAACCATGATAAAGTATGAAGACAAAGAAAAATCCCAATGAATCCCACCTTGGAAGTATCATTTGGATACCTATCCAGTTGCATGCAGATATAGAGCTTTACTTGTTGTATGAATCTCCTAAACTTTGAATGACTACCATTGAACTTCTCTAACTTGCTAATCTTGGTTTCTCTTGTTGGGGGTTGATAAACATGCAAAATCATTTGATCACTTATTCTGCTATTTTGTAAGTCTCAGATCTGGTATTGCATCTCTTGAAGTGCAGGGCCTAGATGTATAAGATGTTCTATTTGAAGTTGTGCTTACCGTTCATTCAAGCCTTTAATTTGTTATTGGAGGTTTTGAAGGGAGGTCACGATGCTTTCAAGGGTCACCTACATGGTGCTCAATAGGGCTAGAAAGTAGTCTTGCCAAACTATTATGGGAGTACTAGATTTTTCTTGAGAGACTAGACTAGATGTGAGATTTGATTTCAAGATAATCCCACATAGGGGCACAGGTACAATGATAACAAGATACAAAAAATCCCACAATCTGAGACCGTAGGTATAGACAATAGGACTCGATAGGATATAAAGGATCACAGAATCCGGGATGATAGGTATGGATATAAGATATCAAAATTACAAGATCTCCCTTGACAAAGATGAACAAGACACAAGATAGTTCATACTACGAGATTACAAGGTGACAAGAAAAAAGGAGTATAATGTAAGAGAAGACAAGGCTAGATACCATGACTAGACAAGAACTAGAATTGGGAATCAAAGTTACTTATTTGGAGGTCTTGACTCCTTAAGATCCCAAGACCGGCATTGGCAACACTGAGGAGCTCTATGGCTAGCCCCTCCTTGAGCCCTTCTTTTATAGCTGTTTGAGCGTGGCTAAAGATCTTATAGAATATTTCATGATGACATCATCGATGATGAAAACAATGATGTGTCAAATCTTCTAGAAGATTTTATGATGAGATGGCAAGGTTGGGTTTGCATGGTTGGCTTGAGGATGTCCTATTAAGGGTGCATTCACATGGGGTGTGGATTCATATGGCATGAGCAAGAAATAATCTATACAATTAATCATGACATGTTTGTGACATATTATCAAATATGTTTATTCACATATCAATAGCATTTTAAACCATCCCTAAGACTTTTGTAGGTTTATTCAATTTTTGTATGGGATCATCTATCAATTCTACATATGTCAACTGCCATACTGTACAACTCTTTCGCAACACCCTATTATAATCTCTACTATATGTAGAGGAATACCATTCATGTAGAGCATATATAGTTATAAGCATATAATTTTAATTCTCAAAAATACATTTTAAATGCTACAAAAACATCAAATTCATAATTTATTAGTACTATTATACACACACACACACACACACATGCACACACATGGCAATTCATCGACATGTAAAAAAATCCAGTCATCCACATAGATGACTATGATGACCAAACCTGCATCTCCCTTTCTCACATAAATTGAGTGATTAGGATTAGAAACATAAAAGCAAATGTTGACAAGATACTCTCCAATCTTGTCAAACTATGCTCTAGGTGCTTACTTCAACCTATAGAGCTCTTTCTTTAACTTACACACATATGTGGGATGCTCTAAATCCTCATAACCTATTGGATGTTGCATATACATTTCTTCTTACAAATCACCATGCAAGAAGTCATTGTTTACATCCATTTGCTACAAACTCTAATCTTTGGCTACTCTCAAAATAATCGTACATCTAACACTTGCCATCCTAGCAATTTGATTGAAGGTCTCTTCATAATCTATACCATATGCTTGAGCATAGTCTTTTGCCAATAGTCTAGACTTATATTTGCTAAGAGAACCATCTGCATTATGTTGAATTTTGTAGACCCACTTACAACCAATAGCTTTCTTGTACTT
Source organism: Lygodium microphyllum (assembly GCF_053477565.2). Classification (NCBI taxonomy): domain Eukaryota; kingdom Viridiplantae; phylum Streptophyta; class Polypodiopsida; order Schizaeales; family Lygodiaceae; genus Lygodium; species Lygodium microphyllum. The sequence continues at coordinate 57,328,165 of NC_141162.1, forward strand.
AGGTAATGGTATTAGATTCCAAGTTTTATTGGTCTTTAATACACCCATCTCCTCATCCATTGTTGCATTCCAATGAGCATGACCAACAACACCCGAAAGAAAGTGGGCTCAACATTCTCCACTACCTTTACCATATAAGCATAATGGTAAGCTACATAGCCTTCAAAACCAAATCTTTTAATAGGATATCTAACCTTGCTAGACTTTCATACCATTGGATCACTCAGTGGAACCTTTACATTATCATGTGCTCTTTGTATACCTAGTATCCTAACTGAAGAAATACCAAGCTTATCATCCAAACTCTTTGAACCACTAGAATCTCCATTAAACCCCAAATGGCTAGTAGATGCATCATTACCATATGCCACTTTCTTCTTCCCTTTGTCTCTGCTTCTAACACTAGTAGATGCACTTGAATATGTTGGATTGTTCCTTAGTCTCCTAGCTAACTGTAGATGTAGTAGTAGATTATGTTTCTAGTCCACTAAGGCTCCGTGATTCTTGCTTTTCTTTTTATGCATAACTATCATGTTCATCATTAGGATCCAAGGTATCACCACTAGATACATATGAACTGCTCATCTCATAAAACATCCTTACTTACTCTAAAATTACCTATAACAAGGTTATAAGAATGATGCCCTTTTTTCTCTAAGGAGTATCCAATGAAAATGCATTGATATATCGGGCTTCTTACTTGTAAAGCATTCTTCAAGGGTTATTCCATGAATTGCAACTGTGGAAGTTCTATTCATAATACATATAGTAGTATGAACATATTTAAACAAAAAATATTTTGAAAAAAAAATTGTCTCTTTATCCCATGAGACCTTAAGAATCACTAAAGTCATTAGAGAGATACTCTCCCCCTCCATTTAACCTCCAGTACTTAACTTTCCATCCTATTTTTGTTTCAATAGTAGGCTTGGAAGTTTTGAACTCCTCAAACACATTACTCTTCTCCTTCATGAAATATATCCACATCTTTCTTGAACAATTATTAATAAATATGATAAAATATCTATTTACACTAAGAGATATGTTTTGTGTAGGCTCCTAAAAATCTATATGCACAATATCAAGTATATTTCTATTCACATCTCTATCATGTGAAAAAGGTTGTCTTGTGTACTTACCAAACTGATATGCTTTACACACTTTATGAAATTCTGTAATAAGCAAGAAACCTTGTAACCAACCATTTAAACCCTTTAGATTGTATTAATGTTAGGTTTTGTGCATTTGCATGTCCAATATGTTTGTGCCATATTTCAATGTCTGCAACCACTCCTTTGTCTTTATCATACATATAGTAGCATTCATAACAAGAATTTCAGGTTCTAAAGTGAACATGCAGCCAACTCTACTTCCTTTTGTGACCAACTAGCACTTATAATTAAAGTCTTCTACAAAAAAACCTTTTGTATTAGATTGAACCTTTGCTTGAATCAATATATCATATATCATCATGTGTCCTTTTTCTTGTAACAACATCCGTCATATGTTGCATAACAAACAGTTGCTCATTTTTTTGCATTGCATCTTAAGATGATACATAGTTTCCTTACTTCAATTCATCACTATGGATATCATCTTTCTTAGCATAACATTAGTCTACAATATAATGTGTTCAGCCACAATAATGACAAACAATATCAGAATTGCTAGAACCTTTATTCTGCCATCCACTTCTTCCTCTAGAGTTTCCCCTGCCTCTAAAGTTTCCATGATCTCCTAAATTTTTTATTTCATCAAACTGTTGATTTAACTTGTTTTGCTGGTTATCACCAACACATCCTATACCATGGTCTATTGAAGAGGATCTAACACATCCCCTTCCTAAAATGGAGTATAATGCTTGGACTCGTTCACCACTTCTTTCAGATTATTCAACCTGGATATTGATATCTTTAGTGATTATGAGAGAGATAGCTCATCAAAAATTGAAAATGTCTTTCGTACATACACAAAAGTGACAAATCATTTTTAGGCCTTCTCATTATTAATGATACCCAAATCATCATCATTGGGCATCACATCAATAGTTTCTAAGGTATCTACAATGTATCTCACTTTCAAAACATACTCGTTTACATACATCTCCCCTTTTTTCAAAGTATTCAACTCTTGCTTGAGTTGAATCTTTTGTACCTTTGTATTTATTGAAAACATGTTCTAAAGAATTATCCAAGCTGCGTTTGAAGTTTCTACATTTTTTATATGTCCCAGTATAGAATTATGAATTATTAAAAATAGAAACACATTATCTTTTTGTCTTCTACATTTCATTCTTTCCATGGCTTTCATTGTTCTATAGTCACAAGGTCACTCAACTCTGTCTCCTTTTCTTCACATGAAACAAACTCAAAGAAGTCTTTTCCAATAAGGAAGTTCATCACACGGAACTTTCGTGATAGGTAGTTGTTCTTGTCTAGCTTTTTAATGATGGGGTTCTTGGTGTTGTTTGCTATTATCACAAAGTTGATACAAAAGATTAAGCAAGTCTTCTACAACCTTTTACAACAGGTGTACAACAATATACTAAGCATCCTTTTTAACTGAGTACTCAATAGTATATGTAATCTGTAATGTATTTGCAAATAAAACTTCTATTTTCTTAGTGGCAAACACCTCAAAACTTACAGACTCGAAATCTATAACATGTATATCCACTTTCAATTGACACAACCGAAATTGTAATGTACTCTAAAAGTGTTGTTTCCAACTTTACGGGTGTAAAGTGGGACCCAAAACGGCCTCAGATAGCCAAAAATATAGTAAGAAACCCACAAAGAGCATATATGTAGAATGTACAATGTTTTGATTGTACACCAAATCTCAGAATCATCTAAGATTTTTACTCTACCTTGGCTTTGGTGCCTCCACATGCACTATCCAAGAGTAAGAGTGGAAGAATGAGAGATCTTCTTATGTGTTGCTTGCTTGCTTGATTCTTGCTTCTTCTCCTTCACTTCAGCTTTCAAAACTAGCCTCTCTCAGTGGTGCCACTTTGGTACCATGTTATGAATTGTATGGTGGCGAGACTTGCTTGAGTTGTCATGCCACACACCATACACATAAGAGGAAGCTCACTTAAGAACACAATAAGAGAGATAGATATCAAAATGTTTTTCTTTTTTCTAGTTTTTTCTTTTTCTTTTTTCATACAAAGCAATGCATGCAAACTATACATAAGATACAATATAAAGGAAAGTGGCCTACTAAGTCAACAATGGATAACTGACTATACTAATCGACTATTAGTAAAACTTAGCCAATTCTAGATAGGTGTAACAAACCAAATATAATAAGTCATTGGCCATGTTGGAGTCATAATGACCATTGATGTGCTAATTGTAGACATATAGACTATTTAACCATGTGGTCCATCATCAATGTCCATAGTGTTGAGCTTACCATCTCAACATGAGGTGGAGCAAGGAGGTGTTGGGGATACTTAGGGTGGTGTCCAAGAAAGCAATGTGGGTGAAGGTGCTGGTGACCATGAGGGAGAATTTCCCTCCCACCCTCTGCCCCCATGGCCCTTTGCTGCTGCTGCTTCTTCTTCTTCTCCACCACCTTCTCCTTTTTCTCCTCTTCTCTTTTTCTTATTCTCTTTTGTTTACACTTTGCTCTATTTCTTTTATTACTTCCTCTCCTTCCTCTTCTCTTTCTTCTTCCTTTTCTTGTTTTCTTCTTTTCCTCTCCTTTTTCTTCTTTCTTTATTCTTATTCTTATTCTCCTTCTCTTCCCCCTTCTACTTCTCTCCTTCTTCTTCTTTTCGCTCTTTTTTTTTCTTTTACTTCTTTCCCTCTTCTTAACCACTGATTAGACTTCTAGAAAATACCATGATTTCTTGAATCCAATGACAACCATGAATCAATCCAAAACCATTCCAACTTTTTTTAACTGTAGAATAAAAAGATAAAATCAAACAAATAAAGTAAAGTAGATGATTCTTACTAACAAAAAATTGCAATCTTCCTACCAATAAAATTTAGTCCCTTCATTAATGAATTCAAACCCTAGTTAAACATTTGCATTTCATAGTGGGCCTTTTTGCATCTCTCCTATTTCAAATGTGTAATACACGATGATTTTTGATGCATGAGAATCAATGACTATCTCTCACATAGTCTCTTGCACACAAATGCAACCATTTGTTTGTAATGAGTGGCATGGTCGTCCTTCAATCCCATGAAGGATGCACTTTGCACACTCCATGATCCAAATGAGTGCTCGTTTGACTCTCAACCCTCTACGACCTCCACATGTGAAAGGCATGTTATTGGAATCAGTTTGCGGATTCCTTAGCTAATTTTGCTTATGAAGAGGACCTCTTTTTCAACTGTGGTCCTAGTTCGGATGTTGTTATTGATGATGAGACAAGATCTGGTCACTTGTGGGGAATTTTATCAGACCATGCATTATATGGCAGACCATGGTTGATATGGGTAATGCAAAGAGTAGCTGCGACCCATCTACTGTTGTTATCTTGGACCCATAGGTTGATCCGCCGACATGTTATGCGTACGCCTCTTGCTCCATATGTAGGAGGTATGGGCCATAATTTGATGCATTTAGTTTAGGGTTGAGAGCCCTATTTTCCCTTGGAATGAAGCATATTTGTGTATATCTGCCTTCTTCCAAGGAGGGATCTCTATGAGCTGTTTTGTTTGATTCCATTAGGCCAAGAGTGCCAAATGCTTTAATTAGTTAATGTATGATTTCTTTAGGCCAAGAGGGCTAGTTGTTTTTAGGTTTTAATAATCTATCTCTTTAGGCCAAGAGGGCCAGTTAGTTTGCAGTGAAATGCTTTATCTCATTAGGCCAAGAGGGCCAGTTTTCTGTTTAGTATGGTTGCAGTTAATGGTTTCTTGTTAGCCATTTTCAAAGAAGCACTTGGAAGGAGCCTTTGTTGTGTGGAAGCTTCTTGTGGCCCTATCCAGGTGATATCTCTCCTTTACGAGTGCCTGTTCTTTCACGTTATGTGTATATGTATACTTGAAGGGGGTTTTCTTTCTTGTTGGGGATCGACACTTGAGGCATGAAGTCCCAGGTTTTGGTTCTGTATATCTGGGGGAAGTCTGAGTAGTATTGCCTCCTGCAAGGCATTATTAAGTATTGAAATACCTATTTTAGATAGGAGTTCTAGTGACCCTGTTCTACCAGCCTGCTAGGAAGCCACTCTAGGAGTTATTGTTTAGTTGTGAGGCAGTTAGAGAAGCCTACCAGAAAAAAATGATGATGATAAAAAGAAGAAAGAAAGAAAAATCCTTGAGCTATTGTTTATCACCTTGTGAAGGCCTGGTAGGTTCTTGGGGATGAGACAAGATCGGAGGCCAATGCCTTGTCTTCGTAGGGATGGCTTCTAGCAAAAAAATAAGAATATAAGAAGGTTGGAGTGAAAATAAAAGTGAGTGTTAGAAAAGGAGTAAGTGTCGCCTTGCGAGGGCTTAGTAGGTTCTTAGGTACCGAGACAGGACTCGAGGCCGATGCCCTGTTCTCCTTGTGTCACTACGCTCAGCTCCTTCCTTTTTACACGCCCGAGTATGGAAAAATAAAAGCCTAAAAGAAGAAATGTGCTAAAAGAAACTATTTCTTGATTAGGCTATAGGAGTTTTCACCTAGTAGAAGCTCCTAGTTGAGTTGTCCTTAGTTAGGTAGGTAGTCCAGACCACCACTTAGGGTGACCTCTTTGATTGTTCTTTTTAGCTTAGCTGTGTTGCAGTCATTGGTTAGTGACTAGCTTGGGTTTTCTGCCAGACTATCCTAGACCTACTCCTCATGGATTTCATGCCTTGGTTTTGACAAGGGGTAGGGTGAGAGTTGTGATGTGTTTTGTTGTGTATCTATTTTATATCAGCTTGATGGTCTTTGTGGTTGCCTTTATGTGCAGATCTCTTCGTGGGATTTGACGGGTTGACTCACCCTATCCCGTGGTTGCCAATGACAGATGACTTTTGATGTTGAGAAGTGCTTAAAAATAGCCAAAAATTACGAATTTCAGGGGAAAAATAGACTTCGTCGAAGGCGGCGGTGGCAATCAGTACCATTTTAAGCGGCAATGCTCGGAAAGTGTTTAAAAGAGCCATTGCACGGTGGTGGGGAAATTTTTATAAATTTTTGGCATAACAGATGAGACCTTGGGAGATGCTTGGCAGTGGAGGACTTCAAGACGGACGCCCAACATTTTTCGGATCCTGAATCGGACAACGGACGTGGAAGAGGAAGTGCCTGGAAGGCTAAAGGCCAAAATGCCGAGTGGGAAAGGACTTTACAAGAGCCCAAAGGGTGTGACCCTTTGGGAGAACCCTAAAAATCAAAAAACATGGGGGGGGGGGGGGGGGGGGGGGTTTTGGGGGAGTTTCGTTTTTTTTCATGCAGGCAAGAATGGAGGCGCCATGGAGAGAAATGGAGGAGAGATGGATTATGGGGCCAGAGAACAACCCCCCAACTGATCTTGGGCATATTCTTCTTCCTATCTTCACTCTCCATTGCTCCAATTCACTCCTCCAATGGCTGCCCAGTTGTGGAGATGCAGATCTAGCCTTTCTCTCTCCTCTAAGTGGTGGTTTGCATGCAAAAAATTAAGAAGAAGAGGGGCTGAAGGATGCTTGTCCGACTAGGATCGGATTGCTTCGAGATGAAGAGGAGGCTGGGGAAAGAGGTTCAGCACTGAAGAATGATTGTTGGTCGGATCCATGGGCTGCCAAAATAATTATTAAGAAACCCGCAACACACAAAACACGCGGTATGCTCCAATTTTATGAAGAAATAGGCTTGTTTTTGTTGTTTCATGGTCCAAATGTTGTTCATATGCGGTGAATGTTTGTTTGAATCTTGTTTGCATCATGTTTAAGGGCTGTAACTACAAAAATGTAGAACCCGTAATGATTTAGAGCCGTTATTAATTCTTTAAAATCCGCAAGTGTCATTTTTAATGGAAATTAGTGGCTTTTTCCGATTTTGAGTTGGGAAAAAGGAGTGGAAATGGGATAAACTCAGAGAAAATGTTAAGTTTCAGTCAAAATAAAAAGCGAACAAAAATAAATAAATAAAATAGAAAAAATAGAAAAATTTGGGATTTTCACGCTCAAAAAATATGAAAAAATAAAATTTATGTGCGTGAATGTTTGGCGAGGTTAAAGCATGAGGTCAAGCCTCATTTTGGCCTTGCCCTTTGTATTATAGTACGTATTTATTGCTTTTTACATACAAAAATGATACAAAACAGCCATTTACACCTATGCACTACAGAAACACGTAAACGATGAGGGGGGGAGGAAGTTTGTGCGAATATATAATTATTGAAGAGATACAAATTCTAATTTTCCTCTTTGTGCATAACATTTAGGGATCGTTCCATAATTAAATATAGGCGACTAGTAGCATGTAAGTTCTAGTGCTAGTCCCTAAAGCAGCGCATCACCTAACGCTTAGTTAAAATTGATGAAAGGGTTGTTTTCGGCACCTCACATGGCTGGTTTTTTCAAATCATAAAATGGTTGTGCACAATCGTTATACACATTGCATCAAGCATGTCACGTGGTATCTCCTGGAATGCATTGCAATTGATTGATAAACTTTGACCAATGCCGAGAGGACATGAAACCTAAGTTGTGGGTTAGACGGGCGCTTTCATTGGGGAAAGTTTTGTGAGGCAAATCAAAATCTCCTGGAACGTTGAATTATGAAGAGTGGAGTTTGTGCGAATGTTATATGTGTTAGCCATGGCAATTAGCCGAGAGGTGCTTCCCTATGTGTGTATTACAAGGCATTATGCCTATATGTTATGGGATCTCCCTCTGAGAAGTGTTGAGATGGCAAGCTCAACACGTGTAGACATTGATGATGGACTGCCTGGCTGAAGTGAAGTAGAAGGCTGAAGTGAAGTAGAAGAAGCAAGGTTCGAGCAAGCAAGCAACGGGTAAGAAGCTCTCCCATTCTTCAACTCTCTCTCTTGGATAGTGCATGTGGAGTCACCGGAAGCAGGGTCGAGCAAAAATCTCAGATTGCTGTGAGATTTGGTGTGCAAGCCCTTGGTCTGGGAGACTAAGGAGTAGCCCCACATCTTCAGATGGATCTATAAGTATTGCAGGGAAGGACAAAGGAAAGAAGAAAGTGCTCGATTGTAATGATGCATCTACGAGTCATTTGGGATTAGATGGAGATTCTAGTGGTTTAGAGAGCTTGGATGATGAGCTTGGTATTCCTTCAGTCAGGACACCAGGTGTACAGAGAGCTCATAGTAATGTAAAGGCTCCATTGAGTGATCCAGTGGTACGCAGATCTAGCAAGGTCAGATACCCTGTTAAAAGATTTGGTTTTGAAGGTTATGTAGCTCACTATTATGCTTATATGGTGAAGCTAGTTTAGGATGTTGAGCCCACTTTTTTGAGGATGCTGTTGGTCATGCTCATTGGGATGCAGTAATGGATGAGGAGATGGCTGCATTAGAAGCCAATAAGACATGGGATTTGGTACCCTTACTTAAGGGTAAGAAAGCTATTAGCTGTAAGTGGGTTTACAAAGTCAAGCATAATGCAGATGGTTTAGTTAGCACGAATAAGGCTAGGCTAGTTGCAAAAGGCTATGCTCAAACATATGGCATAGATTATGAAGAGACATTCAATCCAATTGCTAGGATGGCAACTGTTAGGTGTGTGATTGCCTTGGGAGCAGCAAAGGTTGGAGTTTGCAGCAAATGGATGTTAAGAATGCCTTCTTGCATGGTGAATTGTAAGAAGTGTATATGGAGCAGCGAGTAGGTTATGAGGATTTAGAGCATCCCACATATGTGTGCATGTTAAAGAATGTAACATTTCCAAATCAAAAATATGTATCCTTTGCATGAACCTCCTCCTAATAGGATGTCATAATGATAATTAAGTTAGGATAATGACAAATATTTTTAACTATTATTCCCCTTATCCCCCCCAGTCGACTGTCGTGCTGGAGGGGAGAGGAATAGCAGGAATGATCAAGCTCCTCGATGGAGCTTGTATGGGGAAAGGCTCATGCATATTGACACGTGGAGGAGGGAGAATCCCCCTCCCCTCACCTATATAAAGGCTAAGGGGAATAGCCAGGAAGGAGGGCACTGCCATGAGAGCATGAGAGGATGCCGTCGGACTACATAGAGGGAGAGAGTGGAGACTCTATGTGCCTTTGTCGAGGGGAGGAGAGGACCATCATTGTGCCGCTCCGCTAGCCGAAAGGGAGGAGGAAAGTTGCCACTGCCGTCCGTCGGCACGCCGCCACTGCCGCTCCTGGCCGTCATCATGCTGCTCAGGAGGAGTCATCTCCCTCCACGTGGCCTTTTCGGAAGCTTCTAGAAGCTTCAAAAGGGGGATTGTCATAAGCCCCCTTTCATATAACACCCCCTACTTTCCCCCCACACAGGAGATCCCCTCCTAAGGGCTCTATAAGTCCCTTTTCCCCCCTGATTTGCCATTGAAGGGCCTTCAAGTGGTCCTTAAGCCCCTTCCCCTCCCCCCCCCCCCCCCATGAAAAATTTCCTTCTTTAGCCCCTTTCATACCTTTGTTCCCCCCCCCACACAAAAAGAAAAGACTCCTCTTTAAGCCCCCACACAAAATCCACTGTTAAGGGTCTTTTGACACCTTCTTCCCCCATACAAAAGCCCTCGTAAGGGTCTTTTACACCTTTTATTTCCCCCTTTTCTGTGGGTCCTTAAAAAGCCATTAAGCCCTTTCCCATGGCTTTAATGGGCCTTACTTCAAAGAGCTTCTACAAAAGGAAGGAAAAGAAAACTCATAAAGGGCGGTGGAATTACAAAGGGAGTTTTGCAAAGCCGCATCCAAGACGGAAAGGCCGCATTCGCGATGGCTCCTAAGAAAGCACAAGGCGCAACCATAGGAGGATCGTCTCCTAGCATCCACGTGGACATCTCACCGCAAGTCCATGTTTTCCTTCCTAATTTTTATTTTATGTTATTATAATTCAATTGTGAGTGGATGATTTTTGGAGATAGGATGCATTTTTTGTCTTAAATACTTTGGTTAGTTTTGAAAGAGTTAGCTCACGAAGGAAGAGTTCGTCGGCCATTAGTATTTTCAATAAAACGAACAAGATAAAGTGAGTAGAAAATTGATATGCATTTCTAGCAAGTAGTTTTTGTTCATTGCAATGAATTGAAATTAGATTAATGTCCATATTCACAAAACGGAATTATGAAAGTACACTCCGATTAAGCATGAAGGGAATAAATCGCATATTGCATTATTGAACATCTTTTTTGAAATAATTCCTAAAAAAAGTTGATAGAAACTGAGGAAATTGCTAGGGTTGCATAAAGAAGATTTTTACTCCGGGCAAGTGGACTAAAAAATTAAATCAATGAAAGAGTGTGTAAGTTCTGCATACGACAAATTCATTCGAAAATGAAAGTAGTAAAAGGCTACATGTTTTTAGCATGAATCGTGTTCGCATGTTATAGGATGATTAATTGGAATTAGGCTATGACTTAACCTATGCTTGATCTTAAACCAAAAAGTTAGGATTCAAAAATCAACTTACCCGTAGATAATAAGTCATGTAGTTATGGAAATGATAGCGTAATTTTATTCAAGAATAGATAGGTTAAATTGGAATAAACCTAAACACCTAAACCCATAGAGTACTAGTTTTAGAAAGAGTTAACTCAATTCCAAAGAACTAACTAGGATTTAATACGTGACCTAGTCGCTCGTATTGCCAAGGCTGAAACTCCTATATCCTAAAGACTTGCCCACATTCACGGAATGTAGGGACATTGGAACATAGTTGAGAAGTGATCTAGGGTTTTTCCCTAGGAATCTCTCTCTAAAAAAAAAATGGAACTTGGAACCCTAGGACTGACAACGTCAGCCTAATATAATCATGAACAAATTGTTTCGTGACTCTATTCGAAGGGTAAATAGTCCCATAGCTTGATGCGACACTTGTGCGACAAGTAATAGAGTCGCACGATCTTGTGAATTGATCACAAGGGAATGGCCAATTCCTCGAAATGAGGTTGGCAGATTCTTACGCAAGTTATCTTACAAGAGGATGAATAATCATCCTAATATAGTATCTTTCTAGGGTAAATAATTGCTTGGAAGCAAAGGACAAACCAATAAACTGGAATAACATATGAACTTAAGGTATTGGTCAAGTCGGGTTAATAGGGTACGCCCTAACCCAGGATATAGGGGATCTTGCCAAGTCGGAAGTAATCCCGGATCGAGTACTGGATGCATTCGGAAAGAAGGATTCACTCCTTAGCAGTTGGCCAAAAATAACGACCAATGGAAATGATTGTGCTTGTTACAGATTTAAGAGCACTATTTCGCTTTGTTTGATCAAAGAATTAAAGGATAAATGGATATCTAATATTTCAGGTTGAAGGCCTGAAGGGAGAGGCAGCTTCAGTTACCCCCGACTGCGTACATAACCCAAACCAAGAGGGTTGTTAACCGCACCAGGAAGATGGACCGAACCTGCCGCGAGAGGTCTCTCTGTTAAGCACTACTTGGAGCAAGAGGACGCTTGGGTGCCAGGGGGGGCTCTAGTCGTAAATCCCTCACCTTTTGGGCCCTGCATAAGAGGCTAACATGACTCAGGATTGGATCTCGAGGCCCGCATACTAGTCTATGGGCAGAATCTTGGATTAGTGATCCCTGTGGATTGCTGGATAGCCTTCGGGCAGATTATGGATAAGCCTACGGGCTGGACTTTATGTATTTCAAAGATAAATATGATAACCTGTTAAAAAGGAACTTGTTTGACATTGCTTTTCTATGTCATGTGCTATGATTACGTGAAGGAACCAGTGCCTAATGGGCTAATTAAGGAAATCGATTTATACATGTCCAACTAAATGTGTTATGTAATTAAATAACTAAAACAACTTGAGGAAAGTGCGGTAGATGTGGCCATAGGTCCGTCCTACGGATGGGTGGTCCCGGTTGGCCAGGAACTTTTCTCAAATCATGATGGACAACAGGAAGATTGTTCAAAGAACACGAATAACAAGAGCGTTGACCTGGAGTTATAACTGATCCCGATTTACACTTTTTTAGGGGAACGGAATGGAACTATTCCTTATGGTAGAGAGGTTGAGCTTCGCATCCCTCTCATTTCCCATTCTCCTTGAACCAAATGCAGCGTGGATCCGCTTCGAACCTGGCGTTTCTGCGTAAAGTAGTTCACTCAGGTTCGACATTAGTTTCCATTAGGAAATGATCAATAGGAAAAACCCTAATTTAGATCGTCGGTCCTAAGTGGGAATGGCCGGAATACTTCTGCTACGTGGCAGACGTGGAGAATCCTAGATCGCAAAACCTGTAACATTCCATGGGAGTGCTGGGTGGAGCTTTCTGGACATCCTTTCCAATGGAGTGCTAAGACGTGTCCTGAAGATAACAAGTGGACATGTTACAAAGAAGGCGCTCTATGGGCTCAAGCAAGCACCTAGAGCATGGTCTGACAAGATTGGAGAGTATCTTGTCAATATTGGATTTTCTATTTCTGATGCTGATCACTCACTTTATGTGAGAAAGGGAGATGCAGGTTTGGTCATCATAGTCATCTATGTGGATGACTTGATTATTACAAGTGACAGTGACAATGGGATTGCTGAAGTGAAGGAGTTCTTAAAGAAGAAGTTTGAGATGAAAGATCTGGGTGAGCTGAGATACTTTCTTGGTATTGAGGTGATAAGATGTGATGATGATATATGGCTATCCCAAAGGCAATATGGCTTGGATATGTTATCCAAGTATGGTATGACAACACATAAGCCTCTTTCAGTACCATTGGAGCAAAATGTGAAGTTGAGTGCTGATGTTGGGGATGAGATAGAAGACCCTACTATGTTCAAGAGGATAGTAGGAAGTTTGAATTACATGACTATCACAAGGCCAGACTTGAGCTATGCTATTGGCCTTGTCAGTCAGTTTATGCAAATGCTTAAAAAGCCTCATTTAGATGCAGTTAGACGTATGTTGAGGTACGTGAAGTCCACTTTACATTATGGACTTTTTTATGAGGTAGGTAAGGATGTATAGGTCTTTGGATACATAGATGTAAATTGGGCTGGTAGCATGTCAGACAGAAGATCTACAAGTGGATTCATGTTTTCCCTTAGTAGTACAGCAGTTACATGGAGCAACAAAAAGCAACCTACAGTTGCTTTATTGATTACAGAGACTGAGTATAGAGGTGCTGCTATGGCAGCATGTGAGGTGGTATGGCTGCAAAAGTTATTAGGTGATTTGGACGTGCAGGGAGATGTTCCCGTTTTCATTCATTGTGACAACATGAGCAACATACAACTAGCTAGGAATCCAGTGTTCCATGCTAGGACAAAACACATTGACATGCACTACCACTTTGTGAGAGAGAAGGTACTTGCAAGAGAGATTGACTTGGTATATGTCAGCACACAGGATCAAATAGTTGACATTTTCACAAAAGTATTAGGTGCAGAGAAGCTTTGAAAGTTCTGAAGCTTACTTGGAGTTGCAGAGATAGAGTTGAGCTTGAGGGGGAGTGTTGAGATGGCAAGCTCAACACGTGCAGGCATTTATGATGGACCGCTTGGCTAGATGGGTCCGCACGTCTACACTTAGCATGTTGGTGGTCATTATGATACTCACATGGCCACTGACTTATCACTTATTATATTTAGTTTGTTACACCTACCTACAGCTGGCAAAGAAATAGCGCCGGTAGATTAGTATAGTCAGTTATGCACTGTTTGACTTAGTAGACCACTTTCCTTTATGTTGTATCTTACCTATACTTTGTGTACATTGCATAATGTGTGGAAGAAGAAGAAAAAACCAGCAAGAAAACGTTTTGGCCTCCATCTCTCTTCTTGTGTTCTTAAGTGAGCTTCCCCTTGTGTATACAGTGTGTGTTTGGCACAGCAGTTCAAGAAAGTCCCCCCACCACGCGATTCTTGACAAGGAGAAGGGAAGCTGAACATTGGACTACATATTGGATATCAACACAAAATCCTCATAAGCATTTAGTGCAAAGTGAGTTCTAAACGCACTTGACCCGCGAGGCCATGTGGTGGGATTGTTTGTAGTATGCATGAGGTCCAGCTAGTGCCGTAGCCAGTGTCGGCCCATTTTAGGTCCCATCAGTATACAAAGAGCACATGATAATGTAAAGGTTCCACTGAGTGATCCAATGGTATGAAAGTCTAGCAAGGTTAGATACCATGTGAAAAGATTTGGTTTTGAAGGCTATGTAGCTCACCATTATGCTTATATGGTAAAGCTGGTTGAGAATGTTGAGCCCACTTTCTTTAGGGTATTGTTGGTCATGATCATTGAGTGCAACAATGGATGAGGAGATGGGTGTATTAAAGACCAATAAAACTTGGGATGTAATACCATTACCTAAGTACAAGAAATCTATTGGTTGTAAGTGGGTCTACAAAATTCAACATAATGCAGATGGTTCTCTTAGCAAATATAGGTCTAGACTAGTCACAAAAGACTATGCTCAAGCATATGGTATAGATTATGAAGAGACATTCAATCAAATTGCTAGGATGGCAAGTGTTAGATGTATGATTACTTTGACAGTAGCCAAATATTAGAGTTTGTGGCAAATGGATGTAAACAATGACTTCTTGTTTGGTGAATTGTAAGAAGAAATGTGTATGCAACATCCAATAGGTTATGAGGATTTAGAGCATCCCACATATGTGTGTAAGTTAAAGAAAGTGCTCTATAGGCTAAAGTAAGAACCTAGAGCATAGTTTGACAAGATCGGAGAGTATCTTGTCAACATTGGCTTTTATGTTTATAATCCTAATCACTCAATTTATGTGAGAAAGGGAGATGTAGGTTTGGTCATCATAGTCATCTATGTGGATGACTGGATTTTTTTACATGTGGATTTTTTTACATGTGTGTGCATGTGTGTGTGTGTGTGTGTGTGTGTGTGTGTGTGTAATAGTACTAAGAAATTATGAATTTGATATTTTTGCATCATTAAAATGTGTTTTGAAAATTAAAATTATATGCTTATAACTATATATGCTCCACATGAATGTTATTCCTCTACATATAGTAGAGATTATAATAGGGTGTTGCAAAAGAGTTGTACAATATGGCGGTTGACATATGTAGAATTGATAGATGATCCCATCCAAACATTGAATAAACCTACAAAAGTACTAGGGATGGTTTAAAATGCTATTGACATGTGAATAAACATATTTGATAATATGTCGCAAACATGTCATGATCAATTGTACGAATTATTTCTTGCTCATGTCTTATGAATCCACACCCCATGTGAATGCACCCTTAATAGGACATCCTCAAGCTAGCCATGCAAACCCACCCTTGCTATCTCATCATAGAATCTTCTAGAATATATGACACATCATTGTTTGCATCATCAATGATGTCATCATGAAACATTCTATAAGATCTTTAGGCACAATCCAACACCTATAAAAGGAGGGCTCACAAGGAGGGGCTAGCCATAGAGCTCATTAGTGTTGCCAATGCCAGTCTTGGGATCTCAAGGAGTCGAGACCTACAAATAAGTAGCTTTGAGTCCCAATTCTAGTTCTTGTCTAGTCATGGTATCTAGCCTTGTCTTGTCTTCCATTATACTCCTTTTTTCTTGTCACCTTGTAATCTCGTAGTATGAACTATCTTGTATCTTATTCATCTTTCTCAAGGGAGATCTTGTAATTCTGATATCTTGTATCCATAACTATCATCGTGGATTTCGGGATCCTTCATATCCTATCGAGTCCTATTGTCTATACCTATGGTCCCAGATTGTGGGATTTTTTGTATCTTGTTATCATTGTACCTGTGCCCCTATGTGGGATTATCTTGAAATCAAATCTCACATCTAGTCTAGTCTCTCAAGAAAAATCTAGTACTCCCATAATAGTTTGGCAAGACTACTTTCTAGCCCTATTGAGCACCATGTAGGTGACCCTTGAATCTAAAACCTCCAATAACAAATTAAAGGCTTGAATGAACAATAAGCACAACTTCAAATAGAACATCTTATACATCTAGGCCCTGCACTTCAAGAGATGCAATACCAAATCTAAAACTTATAGAACAACAAAAGAAGTGATCAAATGTTTCTGCATGTTTATCAACCCCCAACAAGAGAAACCAAGATTAGCATGTTAGAGAAGTTCAATGGTAGTCATTCAAAGTTCAGGAGATTCATACAACAAGTAAAGCTCTATATCTGCATGCAATTGGATAGGTATCCAGATGATACTTCCAAGGTGGGATTCATTGGGATTTTTCTTTGTGTTCAAACTTTATCATGGTTCACCTCAATCTTGGAAAAGAATATGCTAGTACTTCATAACTATGGGGCATTCTTTGCAAGCTTACTTCCACATTTGGAGATGCAAACACCAGTTGAGTAGTATAAACAAAACTTCATAAAGTATGACAAGGTAACTGCCTGTTGCCTCTACTTATGCATAATAATTTATGCAATTAATCCATGACCTCACTTGGCATGAGGAGTATTTCATGCTCACTATGCCTGAGGCAATTAATCTATGACCTCACTTGGCATAAAGGACCTCATGCTCACTATGCTTGAGGCAAGAACACATAATGATTATATCATCATAGAAGCCATCCAAGAAGCCATCCAATGTGATAATAGAGTGTTCGAGAGGAAGCAAGAAAATCAAGAAGAATTAATCCCTTGACAATAGAACCCAGTCCCAATCAGAGAAGAAATCAAGCTTGAACCGATGGAAATAGATCATACTAAATTCTATCCCTTGACCCCATAAGAAAAGCAAAGATGAAGAGAGAATCATCTATGCCTATATTGTGAAACCCTAGATACATTGCCTAAATTTCCTAAATAAGAGGGAAAGAACCTCAAGAGTTGTTGCAACCATCCTTGAGAAGGAAAACGAGGATGTCCAGGTGTGAATGAGACCATACAACCAGACCTTGATATAAGAAAGGGTCTCTTGATCCCAACCACATCCATGGAAACTTTCCTTGTCACAATCTAGATGATCTTGCCAAGAAAGACCCTTTTCCTCAAAGCCTTCTCGACTTCTAGGCTTACGCATGTTTCATTGGTGATGGCTCAGTGAATAGATACCAGATTCTAGTACTCCAAAAGACTAATCATGCACCAGTTGAAGTCATGGATGGAAGACCTATATCATCTCGAGATATTACTAAGGAAACCTGACTACTCATGGTAACTCTTGGTGATCATAAATCTTGTGTATGCTTTAATATCATATCCAGTCCCACAAATCCAATCATCCTTGGGTTGCCTTAGCTAAAGAAACACAACTCAAAAATTGATTGGGTTAAGCAAAAGATTACACGTAAACATCAGGGAAAGTCAGTATATCTAGGAGCCAAAGCCTTTATGCACACAGTAAGGCAGGAACCGACCTACATGATATAGTATATACTAGCTCAAGAATCTAGTAAGGATAAGTGAAGCTACTAAGCCATTATCAAGAATTTCAAGATGTCTTTGAAAAAAAGAATGCAGATCTCTTGCTCGAACACCGACCATATGATTGTTCTTTCGAACTCCATGAGGGGGACTCAACTACCTTGTGGATCCATCTATAGGCTATTCCTTGATGAACTAGTTGAACTACACAAGATCATTTATGAGAACTTAGCCGAGGGGTTCATTAGGCACTCAAAGTCTCCTGGTAGAGCCCCAATTCTATTCATGAAGAAGAAAGACGGGTCGCTTTGAATGTTTTTGATTTATCGACAACTCAACAAGATAATAGTCAAGGATTGATACCCTTGTTTGTTTTGATACTAGAGCTTTGAATGTTTGTGGTTTATTGACAACTCAATAAGATAATAGTCAAGGATCGATACCCTTTTTTGTTTTGATACTAGAGCTTTTGGAACGCCTTGGAAAATCATATAACTTCAAAAAGATTCATCTATGAGGGGCTTACAATCTTGCATGGATCATAGAAGGGGACGAATGGAAGACAACCTTCCACAAAATGTATGGTCACTTGGAGTATGCTGTTATGCCATTTGGTCTCACAATGTTCTTGTATTGTTCCAACATATGATAAATGATATCTTCCAAGAGTATCCATATCATTTTATAGTAATATACTTGGATGATATCTTGATATTCTCAAAAGATCCAAAGGAGCATGAGCACCATGTAAAATTAGTTTTCAAAAAGCTCAGAGAAAAAGGACTATATGCAAAAATTGAGAAGTGTTTCTTCCATCACACATAACTGGACTTCTTAGGATACCATGTCTCCCAGAGAGAAAAATCTTTATGGACCCCAAGAAGATCGAGACTATTCTTGACTAGCAGACACCCACGTGTCTGTGATGTCCAATGCTTTCTTGGCTTTACCAACTTCTACATTATATTTATCAAGGATTACTCAAAGATAGTCATACACCAAACTCAGAGGAAACAAGTTCTCATGGATCCCAAAAGCGGAGAAGGCCTTGTAGACCCTAAAGACCACTTTCAAAACCACTGCCCCAATCCTACTCCACCTGGATCCTACCAAGCCATTTTTCTTGGAGATCTATGCATCAAACTCTTCATGCATTGAAACCAAGATCCATATGTCTTCTTAAATTTCCTCTTCACAACCTCCACATGCCATCTCCTGAATGCATTTTTTCTGTATATTTCTTTGTTTTATAGTCTAAATTTGTGTTCCAATGATATTATACTCTCTTGCATCCCCTTAGACCAATACAACCTTCATCAACTTCCAACTTCAATCTTTAAAGCTTGAAGTGCAAGCTAACATGATCCACCGGTAGGGCAAACATGCTACAAAATCTCATGACAAGAAGAATTTTCATGCTACTTATCTTTGAAATCCATGACGTGCTTTCAGTTGATAACTTTGACAAATGTTGAAATGCAATGTGCCCTATCAAGAATATGCTACAAAATAGAACTTCATGCCCATCCATTCATGATTTGAGAAATATACAATGATGGATCCATGATATGCAATCAATCAAGCTATGCTTCACATAAAATAATGTATGCACTCAAGAAATTGTACCTAGCCTATCACCATGTGCTCGCATGTCATGCAAAATGCAAACATAGTTCCTTGATTATTTAAGATTCTTATCCTCACCTCTCAACACTCAGTAAGAAAATATTGTACTCCAGTGCACCCACTCGAATTCTCACAATCTCTCAATAAATGATGGTCCTCAAGATGTCGACGATCAAGAAAACCACCCATATCGCAACGACTGGCGTCTTTCACAACCCTCAAACTCACCCAACCACCTTACCCACTTAACCAAATCTCCTAATCTAGCGATGAATATCCTAACTCTCGTGCGTGCAAGAAACAATGAGTGCTCAATGAAAGGTGCTCTCTCAAGTGCGTCTGCAGCTAAACATTTACTACATATAGCTATAGTGGGCCACCTCATGTTGTGCTAGTGCTCAATGATGGTGCAAAATGTTCATAAATCCAACCCATGGCATGGAAATATTTGGAAAATTTAGGAGACGAACCTTGAGTATAGTGTATCGACAACTGCTACATTGTCTTGATGCCACTATTGTGAAGCCACTTTGGAGTATCCTGATTTTGTCACTTTTCTCGTTTGTGCTTAAAAGTTGTTGGTGTTACAAAAGATTTAGAGACATGCTATCTTTTAGGTGTTAAAACAAAGAAATGTGGTTTGGAAATAGAGCTTTTTGTGGCCAACACAGTTGTGGACATGTGTGGTAAATGCGAATTGCTTGCGCGGCACGTGTTTGATAGGATTCATATGAAAATTGAAAGTTCGTGGAATGCATTGACCACATCATATGCTGAACATGGATTTTGTGAAGAAGCATTGATGTGTTTCAAAGAAATGCAGCTCATTGGCTAGCAAATTCATTTGGAACTAATGAAAGAGAGGATTGGAAGAGAGGTCTATGTAGATCCAGATGGAATTGCATGGAATACACTGATTGCATGATATGTTGAACATGGGCTTAATAAGGAAGCATTGAATTGTCTTCTTCATGAAATGGACCTTGAGAGGTATATCGGCGAAATCCAAGGGTAAACTAAATCCCCATACTATGGATGTTACCACATTTGTCTGCAGCTTGAAAGCTTGTGGCACTTTTGATGTCTCTATTTTGGAGATTCTGGAATGTGTATTGGAGGTGAAAGCCAACAATGGTGGCACTTTCCTAGGTCGTGAATATTTCAACAATGCACTGCTTAAGCATTTTGTTCAAGAGTTCAAGAAGCAAGAAGGCGTGGACATCACAAAAGATAACCTTGCTCTTCAAAGGTTGTGTGAGGCTACTGAAAAAGGTAAAGTTGAGCTCTCTACTTCCATGAAAACAAACATACAATTGCCCTTTCTTATGGCTCATGCAACTAGTCCGAAGCATTTCAACCTCACCCTAACATGATCCAAGCTTAAGGCCCTGGTGATGGACCTGATTGAAAGAACTCAAAAATCATGCAATGATTGTCTAGCAAAAGGAGGGTTGAAGCCTAGTGAGCTAGATGAAGTACTCTTGGTTAGGGAAATGACCCAAATTCCTAGGGTTTGTGATTTTGTAGCCAATATATTTAGTAAAGAGCCAAACAAAAATGTTAATGCTAGATGAAGCTATTGCCATGGGCACTTCCATTGAAGCAGGGGTTCTTCAAGGTGACGTCAAAGTTATCTTACTTTTAGATGTGCCATCTCTATCTTGTTTTTAAAAATGGTCAACAATGTTTTGGGGAGGACGAGGAGGATTAAAAAACAAAAGGAAGATCAGCACTAAAAAGGAAGGGTAGCTTTCTTTCTGTTTTCTCCATCACCTAGAGGATGACATTGGAAGGGTGGTCATCGAGCATGAAAATATGGTGCCCTGAGTGGAGCTTAGCTACCAAGAATTAATTTGGCAAACTCCTTGATTTTGTGTTATCATCACATTGAATTATGAAATTCGATGATGTTGAAGTTGAAGTATTGTAGTCGTCTACTTGTTTCTAGGAACTGGAGGTTGAGCACATAGTCATAACCCTCTTCCTCATTGTTGATATAGTCCAAGCTATGGCTATGACCAAAGTCCAAGTAGTTGAAGTCCTACAGGTTATGATCATAGTACTACATCATCAAGGGCTGAATCAGAGGAGTTTCAATCAACATTTTTGTAGTCAATAGCCAATGCATGACTGATATTATTGGAATTGAATAAGGGAAAGGATAGCAGACTCTGAAAAGAAATCACTGAGAAGCCTGCACACAATTAAAACAAAGAAAAAGAAATTTTCTTTTTAGCAAACAACAAGGCATCCTCTACGTTAGTGAGAAGACAAAGCTGAAAGCCAAAGTCTGAAGATCAGAGAAAAAGAAGAAGAAGCTGACATGAGATCGAAAGGGTGGAAGACTACATTGTGATTAAGGTCTTGTTCATGGATTCTGCTTGACCATTAGCTTGAGGGTAGTAGAGTGAGGATTTCTTGTGGATGATTAAGAAGGTTGAGAGTAGGTGGGCAATCACCTCATTGATGAAGTGAGTGCCTTGGTTGCTTACTAATTCGATATAGCAACAAACTCATGAGATAACCTACTCCCACAAGAAATTTGTTGTGGTCCTAGCATCATTCTTCCTGGTGGCTCATGCCTTGGCGAGCAGTGGTCGTGATGCACATGTATGTTGGTACTACTACCTCCTCATCCTCGTCCTCTAGTTTAGCGATAGTGGGTACATGGACATTGACAAGGGCTTCTAGCATAGGGAGCTCATGAAGTGGATGTGTAGGAGGGTACTACTTCATGCGACTGCCATTAAATAATCCTATGCCCTCACCTTCAAGGGTTTCAAGTTTTATGTTTCCCATCCTACTAATGGTGCACACTCGAAAATGTCCTAATCCTCGAAATTTCATTTTCTACTTGTGACCCTTTACCGAGAAGAGAAAAACAAGATCTCCGTACTCAAATTTGTGTTGTTTGATGTGCTTGTTGAACCACATCTTCCATTGTGCTTTCTCACAAATTAAGGCGTTGGTGGCTATGAGCTGAGTCTCAGAGAGTTGTTCCAATTCCATGAGACGGTCAGTCCAAGCTTCCTTCCCTTCCCATCTCTCCTATAGTGTTGTTTGCAAGCTTGGGACAAATAATTTTATATGCTCTCCGATAGGCCCACAATGCTGCCATAAGTTTGTTGTCCTAGTCACTTCGTGAGGTGGAATTAACTACCTTCATAAGGACATTGTGACTAAGGTCTTGTTCATGGATTGTGCATGGCCATTAGCTTGAGGGTAGTAGAGTGAGGATTTCTTGTGGATGATTAAGAAGGTTGAGAGTAGGTGGGCAATCACCTCATTGATGAAGTGAGTGCCTTGGTTGCTTACTAAATCGATAGGGCAACAAACTCATGAGATAACCTACTCCCACAAGAAATTTGTTGTGGTCCTAGCATCGTTCTTCATGGTGGCTCATGCCTTGGCCCATTTCGTAAGGTAGTCAGTTGCTACAATGACGTATCTAGCCTGTGAGTATTGTGCTGCGGGACTAATGGGTTGAATGAAGCCGATTGCCCATTTCTCAAAGGGTTGTCGTGCAATGACCGGGGTCAACTCCATATTATCCTTTTGTCAAGAACTTTACTCGTTTGGCACTCATTGCAATTCTTTACAAACTTAGCACCATCACAGAATAGGATGGGCCACCATAGCTGAGATTGCAGCACCTTATAGGCCGTTGTATCCCTACTGAAGTGCCCTCTAATAATCCCACCATGTGCTTCACTCAACACATCGTGCATCTCGTGCTCGCACATGCGTCATCATAGCAACCCATCTTGCCCTAACCTATAAAGTTGACTGGCTATCAATTGGTAAGGTTGGATTTTCAGGATGAGGCGACTAAGCCTGGCCTTCTCGATTGGTCTCTTAGGTAGATGGTGCTCTAGTACCTGGACTATATCATCCCTCTAGTATAGCGTTAGATTGGCTTTAAAAAAATCTTTCTCACTAAACATGCCAAAGAGGTGAGTGTCTAGCAAATCGTCAGCACTGCCTTGTCTAGTGGCTTCTCCTATGGGTATTCGGGACATGTGATCCGCCATATAGTTCTTCTTGCCCTTGCGTACCACCAGAGAGAAGTCAAATTCTAGAAGAAGAAGAAGGAACCATCTAGCCATGTGTCCAGTAGCGCAAGGTTTATTTACAAGATATAGCAAGGCTTGATGATCTACAAAAAAGGTGAAAGGCATGGCTAGGAGGTAGTGTCGAAACTTCTTTATAGTGAATACTATGGCAAATCCCCAAGGGGGTCCACTAGGGTTTACCTTATGGGACCACGTGAGTGTAAGGAAGGGGCGTTATTTAAGGGAAGGAATGTACATTTTATAAGTTAAGGTCCTATAAATAGGGGGTAGATAAGGGGTATTTTCATATATTTCATGCATGCAGGTGACATCTCCTTATTACTACGAGTGAATCCTCCATGGGCCAATCTCTCCCTTTCTGTGCTGGATTAATTTATCTCCATATCAATGAGCTACCTACTAGCAAAAGTCATGGGGTAATCCAAGTTATGTTCACCAAGCTCGCACAAGACAGCTCCAATAGTGAATTTTGATGCGTCTAAATGCACATGGAAGGTGATGTTCTAGTTTGGGGCTCATAAGATTGGTGCAGTTGTAAGATCCTTCTTCAACTCCTCATATGCTCGTTGGCACTCGTCAGTCCACTCAAACATGATCAACAGCTTACACAGTTGTCTTGCAATCAATGCATAATTCAAAATGAAGCACCAATATTATCTGGTGTGACCTAAGAAACACTGAACTCCCTTATAATCCTTGGATGGCGGCAAGTCAACAATGACCCTAACTTGTTAGTGGCTATGCCATTCTTGGATACCACGTGCCCTAGGAATGATCCATGCTTAACCCATAACTAGCAAGTGTGGGCATGTTTTTGAGCTTCATCCTATTTTTTGATCCTTGATATTATGTATGGAAAATATTGAGTCTTATGGGCTGAATTAAATTGGGTTCTCTATAAGCCATAGTCTTAGATCAATAGTCTATATATGAATGCATATGTTCTATAGAGATTGAGCTCAAGATCATGTGCAAGAAATATGATCTATACTTAGGTTTTATCTGTTGTTTGAATTTCTATTGGTTCTTGCATTCTCCTTTCACATATTTTCTTTTCTCCATGATGTGATATATTTTTACTAGAGTCCTAAAAGTGGCTTTCAACCATATGTGACAAATACTCAACCAACACATGAGCATGGGTCATGAGCAACAACATTGGGGGTACCAATCTATGGTGGGTAAATTGTGTGGTTTGTCTCTCTTGACTCTCCCAGGACAACACCCCAAGGCAAAAGCCAAGAATCTCCCTTAACAAAGTAATCAAATCAATACCACATAACACATAACAAGCTTTCATGTATGAGTTTCTTTCCATGGAGATGTTAATCTAGCCTTTTGGTAGTTCTAATTTTTAGATTTACATATTTTCACATTTTTAGGAGTTGTAGACTCATTGTGGAGACTGCCACTATGGAATTGTGAGCATTGTTGGAGACAGTATAGGACTATGGATACCAAACTAACTTTAGTATTTCTAGATTAGTATTCCATTGTGAGAATGTATATTTCAACAGAATCTTCGTGATAAGACACTTCAAAACTTCAAGAGCTATAGAACTACAGATTATGCAAGTACTAAATGTGGCCACATGAGAAAGTCTTCCCATTTCCAAAGAAACATATACTTTTATTATTTTTGATTTTTTAAATTCTTCAAATTTTCTACTAAATCGAGTAGTATATTCACCCTCTGATAGTAACACATAGCCTTTGCAACACAATAGTCTTTCAATCACTCAAAATTTCATTTCCCTTCTCTCATTGATGAGAAACTCTAACATGTGGCATATACCATCAATAACACAAAGTGAAACAGTTTTCATGTTGTCTCTCTTATTGACAAGAATACCTCAAATAGAAGTATGCAATCACCATGTTTTCTATAGTAGGATAAAAGAAAGAGAAGTTGAAAGCAAATCCTCCTTGTCATAGTCAGAGCACACATGAATTGTAGGGGTAGATTTTATTGCAAGACTCCATCTTCACCACATTACCATCAAGATTTTTCTCCCCATGCTATTTTATCATCCAAAAAAAACATCACCCTTTTTTTCTGATTACTAAGATCTCTCTCCTGTGCCAAGTGGCAAACATGCCACTAAACAATTAAAAGTTATGCTTGGGATTGCAGATCCTCAAGACCACAAAATCCTATAGTGGGATTGCCTTCAAAAATTTAGCAAAACCACATGGGAAACATGCGATTTACCACTTAAGACTCTCATACATTAACATGACTCCCGCTATAGGTATGCATTGAAAAGTCAAATGAATGGCAAATATATTACTTATCCAATTTGCTTGCATGTCGTAATATGTCCATGGTTGAGAATTTTCACACACACATCTAAGTATAGTTACACACATGTCCACAAAGAACCCTCCTCCCTCTCTACAACCAACATCCTCTCTACTAGGAAGAGAGGATCATAGAAAGCGAGAGAACTAGAAGGTGCCTTGGTATTGCACCTCTGTGCATCCACCTATTCACACCATGTATTTGCCTACACATACATAGTGCACACATATATCCACATAGTCACATGCACATAAGCACACACACACACAACATCCTTTTGTCCACCCACCTCACCTACACACACATAGTTTGTCCACAAATCACATATACTGTAGCCACATCCCATAGCCCACCCATTGAAAAATAGTGTATCCATCTACCCATAAGTTCATCCACATAAAGAATTCACATACGTACCTATTAGCACAAAGACCTTGCATATACACATGTGTAATATATTTATTATGATCTATGAATGTCATGTGAGTGTAAGGGAGGAGGCTATAGAAAGGAGGAAGAGTACATTCTATGAGGTATAATTTGTTTACAATAAAGGTGTATATGGGGGTGCTTTTACCATTATTTTGTAGGACGTGACACCTTTACTATATTGCTAGTTATGATATATTCCACTAAGCAACTTATGCGTACCCATTTCGAGAGTATTACTACAAGAGAAAGGCCCTATAGACATGCACTGTACATGCGAAATAGCGGGCGCGTTTGTCAGTGCATGTATCAACACGTCTATTCGCGCTAGTATATAGAACACGTCTATATATCCACATTTATAAACGTGCCTATAGATGCAAAAATAAACGCACATATTTTTCATTTCTCATAAAGTCCCTAAATATGACCAAACATCTTAACAGCTAGTATTTGTTTGAATACATTACCAACTTTACTTCTTTCTGAGTATTACAAATATACATCCAATCATTCAAAGCTAATTATATATGCTACAATGAATGATTAATCTCATCTTCAATGAGATCGGCCCTTGCTAGACTATCTACCTCTAGGTCTATGTTACCAATAGGCAATGAAACAAATAAGTCTATCCCACTGTTAGATGTATTGCTATGCTCAATTTCTTCATCATCATCTGCAACCATATTGTTATCCTCTTCTCCACTTCCTTGAACATCCTCGCGGGGATCATCTTACACTACATCATGTATATCATCGATCATGGCATCATCATGTGCATCATCATTGATTGTATCATCATTGATTGTTGGATTGTCATCAACTATCTCTGTATTGGTAGCATTGCCATATATTGGTTTTGAACGATTAGATATGGGGATGACGTGCCACCATCGGTTATTGTTTACCATTGGGTGATACACAACTTGCATTTAAAAAACAAAAAGTAAGCAACTTAGATATTTATTGTATTTTAAGAATGTATCAAGAAGTAATATATATAAAAATAAATAGCTTCTAATATACCTGCTCGCATTGTTGAGGTAATACGAATTTGTCACTCTTGCCTTGGTGAAATTTTGTAGAGTCAATCACTACAAAACCACTTGGATGATGTCTAATTGTGCAATGCTCACCCGTTGTTACTACTTCTTTAAACCACTTCACATCTAGTACATATATAAAAAATCGCCTAAAGTCAAGCTTCAAAATATCTTGGATCAAGCCACAATAACATTCCATGGTGCCATTGGTATCCTGGAAGTTTGCAAGGATACCACAATCCTGGGTATTTCTCTTATCATCTATACGTTGAGTTCGAAAATGTTTGCCTTCACACCAAATAGCATTGAACAATGTGCACTAGTAGTACATTGTTGGGATCATATTAATGATTTGGTTAAAGATGAAACATGTGAAATTATTATATCATATATAACTAAAGATAATTTAATTATAAGTATATCTCACCTTTGATAAGCAACCTCGTGCGTATTCCCACTCCTCTTGCGATATATCCATCGCCTCCTCTTTTTCCATATTCTCCATTTCTTCATGTAGCCAAACTATATCAATGTGACGTGGAAGCGCACTTAAATGTTCTGGATATGGGACATTACATCCATGTCTACCAAGAAATGCTTGCCTTTCACTTACTCTTCTTGCCCTTGCTTCTTTATATAGTGTCACCCATTTGCTCATTACTTTGCTGTTAAGCACACAAAATACATTTAACTTACAAAGTTTCTCTTTCATTAGCACTTTGCTCCTTCCTTTTCCTTGAGGTATTATAGAGGTCATCCTCAAATCTTCATCATCTTTCCATAGTCGTGGTAAAGAGGGGTCCACTTTGGTAAGATATTCAAAGATTTGTACAATGGATGATTGCACTAACCAACCCTCAGCCATGCTTCCCTCGGGCTGTGCATTTTGCCTTACAAAATCTTTTAGGGTTTTCATAAAGTGCTCTAGAAAAAACATCCACCTTGCATGAACTGCCCCACAAATTGTGATCTCATCAATCAGATGTACGAGTAAGTGTACTTGAGTAGTCAAAATGGAGCGAGGAAAAGTTTCCTCCACCAAACAAACCGCCTCAATGGACAATACTTGAGCTTCTTGCAATGTATTTGGATCGATTTCCTTCAAACTCACAAATCTACCAACATGCAATTGAGAACGATGATTAGTTTTGTCCATCAATTCAAGCGGGTTTACTATGCGATGTACGTAATATCTAAACTAAAAAATAAGTATAAAGTATACATACGTTGCGATCTCACCTATCTTGTAAATGATATCACGCACATCTTCCGAAACTCAATGGAATATGCTAGTAGGAAGGATGAACTGTATGTAAATATTCATACATTGTTAATTAGTCTACATAGTTACTCCACTAATTAATATATTTATGGCTATGAAAATCCTTAACTGAATCATTTTGTGCCAATCGTGAGACTTTAAACCAGATAGTTGCTCCACACCTCTTTTCTTTTTCTTTATGAAGGCTCCCTTGAGGCATCTCATATATCCTGTGGAAGTTCAAAAGCTACATATCTACTGCTTCACCATCTTTTCTTCGGTCTTCGACAACATCCAAGGTGCATGCGGTAACTCGATCTTTCCTCATGGTCCGATGCATGGCCAAGCTCGCCTCATACATCCAATGCTACGTAAATCCTCCCTTACACTGACAGAATCACGAGCCTCGATTAAGTGATCCCATAATGTAGAGGCAATATTCTTGAATATATATGCATGGGGTCCAACAGGTGATTGATCTTGAGTTCAATCCAATATGGGAGACAAAAAAATATAGAGAATCTAAGGCACAAACAATATATTATTTTTTGTTCTCATAATGGAGTGTACTTTAAAGACAAAAAAAAGAAGTAAACTAGTTACCGACTCATGTCGAGTAGAGCATGATCATTAGCGTGTGTCCAAGTGTCCTTCCAATCTTGAATGATTAGAGATTGTGGAGTTCTTTCATTAGTGGGGGGTGCATATTTGGGGTGGTCAATAGGAAGAAAACGATGATGATTGTCATAGATAAGCTTCTTCAAGCCTGTCGGTCTAGAAGAAACCAAAGAGGGACCGCAAATTGGACATGCATGATATCCTGATGTAGTTAAACCTGTAAAAACAAGTGGGTTAATGATGACATATATTTGACTAAGGGTAAGAATGAATAAAATAGAGTATGCAACTACCTGAACACTCTCCATAGCCTGGAAAGTCATGCATGGTCCACAACAACATGCCCTTTAAAGTGAAATCTCTAGAGGACAATGATGCACTCACATCTTGCACCTCAATACCTCTCCATAGCATTTCTAGCCCCTCGATCAAAAGGCTCTAAGTAAACGTCCATGTTTTTTACTTTGTGTTTTCCAGGAATCAAAAGGGACAACATTACATGTCCTTTTTTTATTGCCATGGACGGAGGGATATTATAGTTCACCAATACCACTGGCCATACACTATATGAGGTGATTTTGATGCCAAATGGATTTATTCCATCTAATCCTAGACCAAATCTCAAATTTTTGGGCTCTTCTTTGAAAGTAGGACACAAATTGTCTATGTGTTGCCAGGTTGGTGTATCTGAAGGAATTCTCCACTTTCCATCACTTGAATGGTGACTAGCATGCCATGACATGAGTCTCGCAATAGATTCACGCTTGAACATAAGTTGAATATGTGGAATAATAGGAAAATGTCGCAAAACCTTACGAGGAACATCCATTGATTTCATCTCCTGGTTGTATCTTGGTTCACCTCAAAAAGGACACTGTCGTGTAGATGCATGATCCCCGCGAAACAAAATGCAATCATTGGCACATGCATGGATTTTAACATAATCGAGACCTCCACGATATGTCAAGAAACGCCTTGCTTTCTCCCTTCCAGTTGGTAATTTATTTCCATTTGGAAACATTTGTAACAATAACCTGCATATATTGTGTAAACACAAACCGCGAATATTGTCTTGAAGCATTTATGAATTAATATCAAATGATACATACTTGAATAATGCATTCAAGCTAGCGTTACTCCATCCATAAATGGTTTGTAAGTTCAATATCTCGAGAGATGCATGTAGAATGGAGTAGGTGCAACCTTCGTACAATGGATTTTTCGACGCTATGTGTAGCGGGTCATCTATCTCTCTAATAGCGCCCTCCCCCCGAACCTCATGGAAAAATAAATCGTGCACCATGTTGTCCAAAATCTCTTCCTCCAAAACTTGATGGGGCATTTGAAAAGGGCTGCTATCGTCATCATCAGTCTCTACTCTTCTTGAGGACTCTGCCTCCTCGCGTCGACGCTTTGCAGCCTCTCGATGCCCTGGAGGGACCATTTGAGGATGTGGTACCACATCCTACTCAATTAAAAAAAAGAGGTTTTGTTTAATGGTGAAGACACAACATAGACCAATAATATTTGTGCAAATAAAGCAATAAAAATTACTGGGTATTTTTCTTGGTCCCACTCTCCGTACATTCTGAGGTGTGACATTGTGATTCGACGTGCTCGAAAAAAACATCCTCGACAACGATTACATATGCCTTTGATTTTCCATCGTAGCCAAGCGTCTCGATTGTGAAGACGCAATGTCTCATCCTCACTAGAGGATGTACTGTTTGTTGACTCAGCATGTCCCATACTAGTAGAAGATGACAACATAATTACACCTGAATCATAAGGATATATATGATTTCATTTGGTATATATATCATATTCCCTAAATGCATTGATACTTACAATATGGAAGCAAACATTTTGATATTGAAAGACTAGGAAAGTCATGTCATGTTGATCCAAAAACAACCAAAAGCTAGCATCTAATCAGTTTAATTGTAACTACGCGTCTATCAGCGCCTGTAATATGTCTTATCTGCACATATACACATGCAATTACACGCGCTTACAGACGCACAGCGCAAATTTAAAAAAATTAAAAAATTTTGTGGCTTTCTTTTCAAACCAGTGCTTTCCTGCGTTTTTTGCATATTTTCTGCAGTTCGAGCTCGACATCACTAATCATGTCTATCTATCACTTCATGAAGACAATGAGGGAAGGAAATAAGAGTAAAGTAAGACGGATAAGTAATTTACATTCATAACTTTGGAAATGCATGCCATGCACAATTTTTCATAGATCTTCCAAGGGGATAAATTCCCAAATGTATTTTAACTAGGCTACGTGAATTTGAAACATGCGTAAATGCTTCCTTCCCATGAAATTTATCATGCTTAATTTCATTTCTTTTTCGTGGAATTAAACTCGTAGAACCTAGGCTTGTGGGCTTGTAGGAATGTCCATGCGTATGCTTGGGGAACAGACTTCCACGCGTGCGCCTTGCATATTTTGTTTTGGAGCCATCGTTGATGTTGTGGAATTTGGACTCCGCGGTTTGTCCTTGCCTCTGTGCGATTTCCCAAGCTTGGGCAAAACAGCCTCAAGTCTATCTACTTCCCCTTTGCACAAGAATTTGGGCTTATGAGCGTGGTTTCTAAAACCGGGGAGGCTCGTGGAAACGGGGCTTATGGGAGCCCAACCTTAGAAGCTTCTGCCTTTTACAGAAAGCGTGGAGGGGGGTAATGATTGAAGGGGGAAAATTAATGACGAGGGGGGGGGATTTTATGATGATAAGGTGGTGGTATGGGCGGCGGCCTGACGGACTGTGGGCGTAGTAGGGCGGCGAGTTGGCTACAGCATGACGTCACGGCTCCTTCCTTCCTTCTCTTTCTTCGTTCGTCAACACCATGGTAGCCTCTGGCTCGTACTCCCTTCCTGCCCACAGGGGGGGTCATATAGCCTAAGGGGGGGGAGAGGTAGCCACACACGTGGCCTATGCATGCCTCCCCCCTCCTCATTCTCCCACACACCACACTCCTCCGTAACTCACTCCTCCACACACTCCCTCTCCCCCCTGCCATGCATCAGCTGAGGGGAAGGGTAATTGATAAAAAAAAATTGCCTAAATTTTACCCATTATCCAATTGTCCCTATTTTCCAAGAAGGGTGTTCTCACATGGCTTTGCGGTCTTCAAGCTCGACCTTAGTTTGCACAACGCGAAGCCGAAATTTAACAGGGTGCGCAGAGGGAACACTTGGCCATCGACATAATTTGATGTGGGGGATTATTTTATACTACTTTTGCGCACGATGTGCGGGTTTTATAGTCGTCTTAATATTTCAAGTGGAAATATTACAGCCGTAGGACTGATAACCCCACGTCCTTCACTCGAAAGGAAAATTTTAAAAAAAATACAAGTCTCTATTCGTGTTTCGCATAAGCATGTTGAAATGAACTCCCAAATGCAAAGGCTTGCTTTGCAGCATTGTATTGTCTAGGAAAGATACGCCTCCAAATTGCATGGCATCATGATCAGTTTAGTTGCGCTGCTAGGGATTCATCTTGAAGATAACTATCAACCGTAGTTACGAAATACAAAAGTTTTTTCAAGAGCCGTCCAATAAAAATGAACACTATACACGCAAGGATACGACTCAACTCAACTTAGTTAGGGTTTAAAATAAACTAAGCCGACCTATGGTTACTTCATAGGGGGATGGAATGAAGAAAATTCCCTACCCTTCGAAGGATATTGGAAATTACCGCTAGGGCGAGAAGGACAAACGCTTGGGTCAAGAGAGAGACCCCACCTTAGCAGATGTCTCGAGCACTCACATGGACCTTTGTTTGTGCTTGTAAATTAGAGAGCACTATTTCTAAATTAAAAAAACAAAAAAAGAGATTGTGTAACCCCAAAACTCATAAATGAGCATAGTGAATCACATTTAACTTTTGGAGGGTGCACCAAACCACCCCCATCTAGTCATCACCCTAGCCAAGCGGGTTCCAAATAGTCGTGACGGGAACATGGACCGAACCCGCCATGAGAGGTCCTTCTCCGGATTGGTTTGAACGTAGGAGGATGCTTGGATGCTAGGGGGCTCTAGCTGTAAATTCCCTGCCTCCGGGCCCTACTCAAATGATCAGTTTGACTCGAAATAGATTTTCGAGAGCCCTTGTTACTAGTGCAAGGCGGAAACTTGGTGGAAATAATGTGCATCCTTACGGATTGTGAATATTGTCCCTTTAACACCATATTAGGGAATATGGGAATTTCCCATAAGTTTGGGACAGATGGTCAAATCTTTGGATTGGTCATAACTTTAACACTATAACTCCAAATTGAGCGCTCTATAGCTCAATAGATTCCATTTTTCAAGCGCTTTCCAATTATATGTCATATCATATGGTTTTAAGAAACTTATGGGCATCTTATCCGGGTGCTACCTTTTTAGTATTCAAGAAATGGGAATTGGGACATTCCCAAACTCACTAATATTGTGTTCTTTTGAATAAGACTTGTAACTCTAATAATTTGCTAATATTGAGTACCTCTAGGGAAGCTATTCGAATTTGTCTTCATGTCAATGCCATAAGATTACGTGAACGAACCCTTTCCTCTAAAAAGTTTAATTAAGGAAGCTATTTTTACATGTCACACTTAAAAATGCTAGGACTAATTAGAAAACTTTAGTACGCCTAATGAGGGAAGCGTGAGGGTGGAACCCCCGACGGGTCTGTCCTACAGCAAGGTGGTGTGAGAGAATTGAGAGGCTTCTCGCAAGGTTTACTAATGACCAACACTTTGAAATTGTTAGGCTAGAACCTTGACTCATGCCGTTTTAGGGGACCGGAATGGGACTATGCCCTATGGGCAGAGAGGTGGAGCATCATACCCTCTGATTTCCCATTCTCTTTGAACCAAGTGCGGCATGGGTCTGCTTTGGCTTGATTATCTCTGCGCAAAGTAGGATGTCCGAAATCGATGCTAGAAAGCTGTCAGGAGACCTTGGCCACTAGGGACTCAAGTTCAGGTCAATCCTAGTGGGTTTGGCCGCGACAAACCTCGTGACATTCCATGAGAGTGTTGGGTGGTGTTGGTTAGACCCATCTCGACGGACCGCTAAAAACATGCCTAGATAGCCTATAGGCGGCACGTTACAACACCTAGGAACCTCGAGCTCCAAAGCCTAGAAAACCCATGACGATTTCAGTAAAAAAAGAAACCCAACCAATCTATCGATCAATGTAGGAGCTTGATACCCCAGAATCATCTAAGTCCAAAGAGCTTTCCACTCTAGTGGATGTGTTAGAGGAAAACAACACACCATCTATGCCATTGGAGCCACCCTTAGTATCCCATAGCATCACTGGACACATGGATCAAACTATGGAGTTACCCTTAGAGACACCATTGTCTAATCCGCGCTACCCCTCGAACCATCATTATTTGACCTCAACCACCAGCATGTCTTAGGCCTGCCTACGAGAAATATTCATTTCTATCGGTCGTCAAGGACCTTGCTGAGAATATGAGAGATGACTTGGTGACCTGCATCAAGCTCTTGGATAACATCTTTATTCATATTAACTTATATTTTAAATTTATTTTCATGTCTTAATGATACATTTAAGGGTAGATATAAGTTACATTTGGCTAGCTTCCTTTCAAGGATGTCTAAGAAAAGGTTACAAAATAGGTAAAACATGATTGGATCTATGAGAATTAGTCTTACAAAAAATACTTTGTTGGCATTACATTTTAGGTTTCTTATAGTAAGTATTTATGCAAAAATATATCCAACCATAAGCTTTTTTTTACACTTACAAAGAGAGAGAGAGAGAGAGAGAGAGAGAGAGAGAGAGAGAGAGAGAGAGAGAGAGAGAGAGTCTATGCATGTGTGTGTGTGTGTGAATTCAAGTGATATTAAGAGTGTGTTTTAAAATCTATTGCTTTGTAGTTACAAAGCTTTTTTAATCTCATGCATGTTTGCATGTGTTTATACGAATCCTATTGGTACACATAAATAAAATCTTAGATATAACATCCATGAAACTACAAAACCTTTGAGCTTTTCCAAAAAATATTTGTGTAAATATATGTGCACACGCATATGTGGATTGAGATATGCACAATTAATGG
This sequence comes from Lygodium microphyllum, assembly GCF_053477565.2. Taxonomy (NCBI): domain Eukaryota; kingdom Viridiplantae; phylum Streptophyta; class Polypodiopsida; order Schizaeales; family Lygodiaceae; genus Lygodium; species Lygodium microphyllum. Next base: position 57,363,047 of record NC_141162.1, read on the forward strand.
TACATGTGATTCTCTGACCTCCTGACCCTCATTTCACCCTCATAAAGCTTAGCACATATTTTATAAACTCAAAACATACATCTAAAATGAATTCTAAGTTGTTGAAAAAGACAATATTCATGCATGAAACTTGAAATAAAACTTTGAGCATTTGATAACCTTAAAGCACATATGATTTGCACGCACGCACACACACACACACACACACACACACACACACACACACACACACACACACACACACACACACACACACACACACACACACACACACACACACACACACACGCACACGCACACGCACACGCACACGCACACGCACACGCACACGCACACGCACACGCACACGCACACGCACACACACACACACACACACACACACACACACACACATCTTTGTAGTAGCATAATGCACTCATTAGAATAACTTTCAAGTCATCATTCTATACCTATGCTTGATATCTCTACAATGCATGGGTTTGACAAGGGCTCCATTTCTTGCAAGTTCTTTGTGTGGGGAGCATTTTTAAGAGCACATAAGCATGTATATTTTTAATAACAATTAAAGCATGATTTTGATATTCTATTTTTTTTACTTTTAAGATCACTCAAAAAATAACTATATGAAAACATATAGAATATGGAGGCATATAGGTTGATATGTGCAAAATTAATGGTATGATTCATTTTCCTTGCTCCCTTCCTTTGACTGTCTCCTCACCTCTCAAATCTCAAAATGTGTTTTATATTCAAGTGTTGCACATATGATGAGTTGGCAGTTGCCAATATGATCATACATGTGTGTGCAATGTGAAAGAGTGGTTTGGATATTTTGAGCCTTGATAATTTAACTTAATAAATAATTAGGACTAGAATGTGATTTTTACCACCAAGTGCCAATTACATTTTCCCAATTGATAATATATGTCAATTATTATTTCGTGCTACCTTCATTCTATATAGATAACTAGGTGGGTGGCTGTTAATAGCCATACCCATGCAAGAATAGGTGGGGGAACTTGTACTTTTCATCCTAAACTCCCTTAGCCTCATAGTTATATACACATATTATAGATATGTATGGTACACATTGATAGTTTTAAAATAAGACAACGTGCTGTAGGATAGAGAAGCTAGCCACACATAATCACATGATACACACATACACGTGTTTGTGCATGTGTGTTATGTACGTATATGACCAACAACATAAAAAATATAAGTCACTTTCTTAGATTAGATCTTCAAATGGTTCTTCTCTCTATAACTCTTCTAATTTATAAATTAATGTTGTACTCCATGTCAACTTGGATGAGAGCTAGAAAGCTACAATGATATGAATTCCTACTATCCAACGGGAAAATGCAGTTTGGATAAAAGTTCTTGTGTGGTAGAAAACTTATGAAATAAATATTTATTTTATATTAATGACTATTGAATGGGTATTGTGGACTACCATTTACTGGACACAATTTCATAGGGATAAAATCCACACATATCTAATGATGGTCTCATAGATCATTTGCAAGACCAGAGTGTTTACCTGGTACGGTGAATTGTGTTAATTATGCTTGAGGGTTGGTTCCCTTTGAGCTTCATACATAAACATATAATTTTCTGTATGCTTTACAACCTCAAATGAATGGCAATATTTATGTGACCTCTAAGCTAGAAGGGAAGTGGTGTCAACCATCTTCACGAAAATGCAAAACCCATAGTAAAAGTGTAGGTAGGTTGGATTTTTGCTAGCTTAGTCATTTGTGTTTGTTGGCTTAGGATTTGTTTTAGTCATTTTGTTTGGATTTTTTGAGTGTGGAAACTTGATGGCCTTGGTCGAATTTGGTAAATTTTTGGACAAGTTGGAATTGGAGTCCGTTGATAGCTGCTAAACATTGTGGAACAGGTAACTTTGCATGCTAAGATTCTTGCACATCATAGGGATTACGGGTTCACAAGTACTTCACATTGTCTCATGGAATTCACATGGAGGTTCATGAAAGTCACTCGCTGCAGGGACGCTTAGAAAGATGGGAGCAAAAGATGATGAAGAGTACTTAACTCAAGCCAAATTCACAGAGAAGAAGAAGTTTAGATGCAAGAAGAATTCTCAAAGTTCATGAGCTAATGATAACTTTTGTTTGAATAAGAAGATGAAGCCAACATAGATTTATGTTCCCTTCAAGGCACAAATTGTTGAATAGACAGACTCCTCCAATCATAAAGCTTGGACCTTCATATACGTCAACAAATTCATGCAAATCTTCTTTGGAGCTCTAACGATCAAGAACCAAAACAAGGTGCTTTCACATATGTTGACACATAAATGATCAAATTTGCAGCATTAAGAATGCCCATCTTCTCTTGCATTAGTTTAGTAGCTTCTTCTTCCATGCAATATTTACACCAAGGTTGATAATACCACTAATAGAAAGGAGCTTCTTAAAACCCTCCACAAAACATCATTACAGGTCTAAGAAACCAAGCTAAAGGATTATTAGCTAAAGATAAACCTTTGTTGGTTAGGAGAAATGCCCTCCTTGTTGCCCACTAAGAAAGATGCAATATTAGCCAAGGTTACTAAAGTTGAGAATGATAATGGGTCCAAAGTTTCATGCTACTGCCACCAATAACAACAACATAGTCATAGACTCCCAGAAAAGATAGACTTCAATCATTGAACTCCCTTATAAGCTTCCTTACTATTGATATCATTGTTGTCAACTTCAAAAATCCTTGCATTAATCCAACAAAAGCTAACCTCCATTCTAGGTTATTCCACAATCGTATTCAAGGCAACACCATGAGATGACAACTACCTCCAAATTTCCTACTTCATCATCAAATCCTTCCCTTAAGCACTCTGGTGCCTCATGATCAAGGAATGAAGGCAAATCAGTGACCCTCTAGAGTATCAAGGAAGAGGAACATGCACATCAAGATCAACCAAGTGTTGGAAGTGCAAGTGATGATGAAAGGAAACACTCTCTTCCTCCTGTCCTCTTTGTATTATGCTTGCCACTTCAACAGGCATTCACTCTGGTGCCATAAGCATGAGAGTCAAGCCCTCGATTATTGCCATCCTGTCCGTCTTGTCATCAGAAGCAACTTTACTCTTGTGGCCATCTTGATCAGTGAGAATTGACTCCCCCCAAATCTGTGGACTGTCACCCCTTAATCACCTCCTTGAGCTTATCTTCCTCCCTTTATCACGCAATCAGCTTCTATTGCACACATATGGTGAATCAACTCTAGGTCTTTCTCGAATTCCTTCACATCAACTTCCTCCTATTGTTCATGTAGCCATCATACACTCCATGAATGATGAGAGAGAACAAAATGTGAACATGATATCCCCCATAGTTCAGCATAGAGTAGAACATATCATGTCCTCCCCTCCCGGCGGAAGCCATGTTGGTCCTCCTTAGTTATCATCCTCTCCTCCTTTTTCGTTCTCTTCTACAGTCGCATATCTCCTCCACACATGGTCCGAAAAGCTTGTCGCTTTTCTTATTAAAGCTAAGGCTTTATTAAAAAAAAGCTATTCTCCTCTATCATTATTATGTCCCTCTTATCTTCCATTCATACTAGACTTGCAAAGTGAGGGATAAAAAGAATTCCAAAACTTGTGATTATCATCTTTTTTTGAACCTCCTCTACCTAGATTCAAGCTTTTGTTGGAGTCATTGGCATTTCTTTTCGTCAAAACATCATTTCCCACGAATTTCCACGAATTTCCATGACAAGAGAAGAGTGTTTAAGAGGGTTTATGAAGGGAGCATCCTGTAGCGGTGTGCAATGTTCCTCTCATTTTGGAGAATTATGGCAGAAACATTTGTTGCATTTGAGTGTGAAGAGATTCCACAAGTTATAGCATCATTTTCTATGGTAATCGCTGGGAGACTACCACATAGAAATTCTAGCTTCAATTGACATTAAGCTTGACCACACAATGTAGTGGTGCCTCATTAGACTCTGTTGATACATTCAACTGTTGACTAAAAGAAGCATCCAAGTTTACTCTGCTCTTGCTTTGAAAGCGGTACAATATCCATCACAATACAAATCACTTTTAATATTAACTCATAAAACAAAAGGGAAACCACTTAACAAAAAAATGCAAGCCAATGTCCAAGTCTGTTGTGGGGTTCTCCAAGATTCAAATGTTTCTCCCATTTCTTTCATTCACTCCCATGCGTGGAATATTTACTTATGCAGGGTGTCCTAGAAATTTTGGAGCTGAGGGAAAAAGAGCTATATTGTATCATGATGTGTGATGCACCTGACGATTTTATAGATTTTGATATACAAGATGTGCCAGCACATGTTGATGAGGTGGCTCGATATGTTGGCATGAGTGTCGATGGCATCTTTGCCATTATGAGCATCCAAGAGTAGATTGAGAAGGTAGCGCCACCGTATGAGATCTCACATGAGGAGTTCAAGCGGTTGCAAGAAAGCATTTTTGGACCTTGACCCGACTACGTAGTATCTTCCCAAGAGAGAGATGATGGTGGCCCAGCTGCATGAGCAGACCTGGATGCTCCATTACAACAACAGATACATGATGAAGAGAAGGTATTATTATTGGATTAATGTTATCAAATTTGTATCAAAATTTACCAGTAGGTCCTCTAGGGAATCGAGAGTGTGCACATCAAATTTTGTTGGGATCGGGCCCCTAGAGCTACCCTGGCCAGAGGGCCCGATCCTGGCAAAATTTGATGTACATACCTCCTAGGGCATTGGGAGTGTGCACACAAATTTTTGCCGGGATCGGGCCCCCAGAGCTGCTGTCCTGTCCGGAGGCTCGTGTCTGGGGGCCTGAATGCTGCTGCCCTAGCACCGGAGACTCGCATCTGGGGGCCTAAATTAGATTTAGGCCCCCAGACTATAACGTGTCCACTAGTATCGTCCAGGACACGTCTTAGCAGTCCATCAAAAAGGATGTCTAGAAAGTTTCGCCCGGCACTCCCATGGAATGTTATGGGATTTGCGATCTAGGGATTTCTGGGTCTGCCACGTAGCGGAAGTATTCCGGCCGTTCCCACTTAGGATCGACTTGAATTAGGGTTTTCCTAATTGGTCATTTCCTAACATCAACTAGCATCAGACCCAAGCGAACTACTTTACGCAGAAACATCAGGTCCAAAGCAGATTCACGCTGTACTTGGTTCAAGGAGAATGGAAAACGAGAGGGATGAAAAGCTCAATACATACATAACACACATGCACAAACACGTGTATGTGTGTATCATGTGATTATGTGTGGCTAGCTTCTCTATCCTACACCACGTTGTCTTATTTTAAAACTATCAATGTGTACCATACATATCTATAATATGTGTATATAACTATGAGGCTAAGGGAGTTTATGATGAAAAGTACATGTTCCCCCACCTATTCTTGCATGGGTAAGGCTATTGGCAGTCATCCACCTAGTTATCTATATAGAATGAAGGTAGCGCAAATAATAATTCACATATATTATCAATTGGGAAAATGTAATTGGCACTCGGTGGTAAAAGTCATGTTCTAAGCCTAATTCTTTATTAAGTTAAATTCTCAAGGTTCAAAATCTCCAAACCACTCTTTCACATTGCACACACATGTATGATCATATTGGCAACTCCCAACTCATTGTATGTGCAACACTTGAATATAAAACACATTTTGAGATTTGAGAGGTGAGGAGATAGTCAAAGGAAGGGAGCAAGGAAAATGAACCATACCATTAATTTTGCATATATCAACCTATATGCCTCCATATTCTATATGTTTTCATACAATTATTTTTTGAGTGATCTTAAAAGTTTAAAAAATAGAATATCAAAATCATGCTTTAATTGTTATTAAAAATATACCTGCTTATGTACTCTTAAAAATGCTCCCCACACAAAGATTCAAGCTTGCAAGAAATGGAGCCCTTGTCAAACCCATGCATTGTAGAGATATCAATTATAGGTATAGAATGATGACTTGAATGTTATTCTAATGAGTGCATTATGCTACTACAAAGATATGTGTGTGTGAGTGCATGCGTGGGGGCAAATCATATGTGCTTTAAGGTTATCAAATGATCAAAGTTGGATTTGTTTCAAGTTGCATGCATGAATATTGTCTTTGTCAACAACTTAGAATTCATTTTAGATGTATGTTTTGAGTTTATAAAAGATGTGCTACGCTTTAAGAGGGTAAAATGAGGGTCAGGAGGTAAGAGAATTACGTGTACCATTAATTTTGCATATCTCAATCCACATATGCATGTGCACATATATTTACACAAATATTTTTTGGAAAAGCTCAAAGGTTTTGTAGTTTCATGGATGTTATATCTAATATTTTATTTATGTGTACCAATAGGATTTGTATAAACACATGCACGCATGCATGAGATTAAAAAAGCTTTGTAACTACAAAGCAATAGATTTTAAAACACACTCTTAATATCACTTGAATTCACACACACACACACACACATGCATAGACTCTCTCTCTCTCTCTCTCTCTCTCTCTCTCTCTCTCTCTCTCTAAGTGTAAAAAAAAGCTTTTGGTTGGATATATTTTTGCATAAATACTACTATAAGGAACCTAAAATGTCATGCCAACAAAGTATTTTTTGTAAGACTAATTCTCATAGATCCAATCATGTTTTACCTATTTTGTAATCTTTTCTTAGACATCCCTTGAAAGGAAGCTAGCCAAATGTAACATATATCTACCCTTAAATGTATCATTAAGACATGAAAACGAATTCTTTAAAAAATAAGTTAATATGAATAAAGATGTTATCCAAGAGCTTGATGCAGGTCACCGAGTCATCTCCCGTATTCTCAACAAGGTCCTCGGTGATCGATAGAAATGAATGTTGCTCATAGGAAGGCCTAAGACATGCTAGTGGTTGAGGTGAAATTGAGCCAAAAAATGATGGTTCGAGGGGTAGCGAATTAGACAATGGTGTCTCTAACGGTAACTCCGTAATCTCATCATGTGTCCAGTGCTACTTTGGGATACTGAGGGTGGCTCCAGTGGCATAGATGGTGCATTGTTTTCCTCTTGCACAGCCCCACTGGAGTGCCAAGCTCTTTGGACTTAAATGATTCTGGGTTATCAAGCTGCTACATTGGTCGATAGACTGGTTAGGGTTTTTTTTAAGGAAATCGTCACGGGTTCTGTAGGCTTTGCAGCTCGAGTTTCCTGGGTGTTCACTGCCTTAGCAAGAGTCGGGCTTCCTGGAGATGGGGTGGCAAGCGATGGTCATGGTATGGCTATGCTCCTAGGATATCCCTTCTTAGGCACCCATATCCATGTGTTTCCTTTGTAGTATCCTTGGGGATCTACCCTAGCTTGATTGTGCGCATATGTCAATAGCATCAGGCCGGTCTTGTTAGTCTTGCGGGGCTATGTTTTCTTGCTATGAGTAGGTCATTTTTGGTGCCTTGGCACCCATTTAAGTGTGGGATCTTTGAATTTGGGGATGGCATTAGTTGGTAGTGGTTTTGTAGTCTAGGTGGGTTGTAATGACTCACGACCCCCCTCCTTAGGCTTGGTCCTAGGTAGCTTTATCATTGGCATAGTAGGCTTTGGAGCCTTGTTGCCCTTGCTGAAAGCTATCATGATTCAAACGTTCCCAATGGAAAGGTGAATACATTACATATCGTAGTCCACGTTGCAATGTGCTTGCTTCTTGAAAGTGCATCCTAACAGTGATTCTTGACCTGCATCCTTCGTATTTAGGAATACATAGAAGATGATTGGTAGGCTCTCAGACTCGATAGAGACTGTGATCTTGCACTTCCCTAGGAGTGCATATGACTTGCCCCCGAATGGGCTGATTTTAGTCTTGGTGGGCTCTAACTCTGGCTAACCAATGACGGTCCAATGATCGTAAGTCAAGAAATTGAAGCCAGCTCCCTCATCGATCAAGGCATCAAATGCGTGCATGTACCGAGCAGTGGTCGTGATGCACAGGTATGCTGGTGCTACTACCTCCTCATCCTCATCCTCTAGTTTAGTGATGGTGGCTACGTGGCCATTGACAAGGGCTTCTAGCATAGGGGGCTCATGAGGTGGATGTGTAGGAGGGTATTACTTCTTCATTTGACTGCAAGGATCCTATGCCCTCATCTTCAAGGGTTTCAAGTTCTATGTTGCCTGTCCTACTAATGGTGCACACTCAGAAAGGTCCCAATCCTTGGAATTTCATTTTCTGCTGGTGACCTTTACCGAGTAGACCAAAACAAGATCTCCATACTCAAAGTTGTGTTTTTTGACGTGCTTATCGAACCACATCTTTCGTCATGCTTTCTCACAAATTAAGGTGTGGGTGGCTATGAGCTGAGTCTCAGAGAGTTGTTCCAATTCCATGAGATGGTCGGTCCAAGCTTCTTTCTCTTCCCATCTATCTTGTACTGCTATTCACAAGCTTGGGACAAATAATTATAATGGCAAGATGGCCTCAGACCTATAGGTTCCTAAAGGGTGTCTGTCCTACAATCATTTTATAGACTGTCTGATAGGCCCACAGTGCTGCCATAAGTTTGTTGTCCTAGTCACTTCGTAAGGTGGAAACTACCTTCATAAGGACATTGACTAAGATCTTGTTCATAGATTTTGCTTGGCCATTAGCTTGAGGATAGTAGAGTGAGGCTTTCTTGTGGATGATTAAGAAGGTTGAGAGCAGGTGGGCAATCACCTCATTGATGAAGTGAGTGCCTTGGTTGCTTCCTAATTCAATGGGGCAACAAAATCATGAGATAATCTACTCCCACAGGAACTTTGTTGTGGTCCTAGTGTCGTTCTTCTTGGTGGCTCATGTTTCGGTCCATTTTGTAAGATAGTCAGTTGCTACGATGACGTATCTAGCCTATGAGTATTGTGCTGCGGGACTGATTGGTTGAATGAAGTTGATTGCCAATTTCTCAAAGGGTTGCTGTGCAATGAGAGGGGTCAACTCCATCTTATCCTTTCGTGTAGAAACTTTACTCCTTTGGCACTCATTGCAATGCTTTACAAAATTAGTAGCATCGTAGAATAGGATGGGCCACCATAGCTGAGATTGCAGCACCTTACGGGCCGTCGTATCCCCGCTGAAGTACCCTCTAGCAATCCCACCATGTGCTTCACTCAACACATCGTGCATCTCGTTCTCGCACATGCATTGTCGTAGCAACCCGTCTTTCCCTAACCTATAAAGTTGACTGGCTATCAATTGGTAAGGTTGGATTTTCAGGATGAGGCGTCTAAGCTTGGCCTTCTCGATAGGTCTCTCGGGTAGATTGTACTCTAGTACCTGGACTATATCATCCATCTAGTACAACATTAGATCGGCTTTAAACAATTCTTTCTCACTAGACAGGCCAAAGAGGTGAGTGTTTGGAAAATTGTGAGCGATGCCTTGTCCAGTAGCTTCTCCTATGGGTATTCGAGACATGTGATCAGCCATGTATTGCTGCTTGCCCTTGCGTACCACCGGAGAGAATTCAAATTCTAGAAGAAGAAGCAACCATCTAGCGATGCGTCCAGTAGCGCAAGGTTTATATATAGCAAGGCTTGCTGGTCTACAAAAGAGGTGAAAGGTGTGGCTAGGAGGTAGTGTCAAAACTTCTTTACAGTGAATACTATGGCTAATCTTCGGGGGGTCCACTGAGGTTTACCATATGGGACCACGTGAGTGTAAGGGAGGGGGGTTATTTAAGGGAAGGAAGGTACATTTTATAAGGTAAGGTCCTAAAAATAGGGGGTAGATAAGGGGTATTTTCATATATTTCATGCACGCAGGTAACGTCTCCTTATTACTACTAGTGAATCCCCCATGGGCCAATCTCTCCCTTTCTATGGTGGATTAATTCATCTCCATATCAATGAGCTACCTACTAGCAAAAATCATGAGGTAATCCAAGTTATGTTCACTAAGCTGGCACAAGATAGCTCCAATAGCAAATTTTGACGCGTCTAAATGCACATGGAAGGTGATGTTCTAGTCTGGGGCTCATAAGATTGGTGTAGTTGAAAGAGCCTTCTTCAACTCCTCATATCCTCAATGGCACTCATCAATCTACTCAGACACGATCAACAGCTTATACAATTTTCTTGCAATCAATGTGTAATTCAAAATGAAGCGCCGATAGTATTCGGTGTGACCTATGAAACACTGAACTCCCTTATAATCCTTGGATGGTGGCAAGTCAACAATGACCATGACTTTCAAAAAGTTAGTGGCTATGCCGTTCTTGGATACCACTGCCCTAGGATTCATCCATGCTTGACCCATAACCGCACTTCAAGAGGTTCAATGACAGGTTGTAAAGCCTACACCGTTCAAAGACTACTCCCAGCTTCTCCAAGTATTCTGCCTAGCTAGAATGCATGCATAGGTGTCTACAAATGCCTTTAGCTCTCATCTAAGCATATCCCTTTTTGTCGTAGTGTTAACCTTCTTATAGTTCACACACACTCAAATCTTCCCATTCTTCCTCATGACTATCACGATCGGTGATACCCAGTCCGTGTGTTCTATTTCATAGATGAATCTTGCCCTCATTAGCTTATCGATTTCCTCCTTCACGGCTTGGGCATGTTTTGGATTCATAGGGTATAGTTGTTATTTTACAGACATCACATTAGGGGGCCATTGGTATGAGCTCATCTAAGGACGAGGTGAACACATCCACATACTCTTGCAAGAGTGCAATGAGACTGGCCTCTTCCCCCTCAGTTAGGTCGTGAGCTATAAACACAGGTCGAGGCTTCTCACCTTCCCTTGCCAAGTTGACTTCCTTGACCTTGGCATGTCCCTTGATCGGCTCACTTGTGTGTCCTTTTCTTTGTGCCCTCGATAGGATCACTATCCTATCACCTTTCTTAAACTTTGTGAAACGTTTTGGTAGGTCTTGTGGTTTCTTCTATTGCTCTGCCTCTGATTCCTTCGTTTGTCCTCTCCTTTCTTCCTTCAATTGTCAGCGCTTCAGGTGGAATGGTAGGTCCCCCTTATTGCATTTGGTCCCAAGAGGTTGGGGTATCTTTGGGTCACTCTCCATACTGACCTCTATTTCGGAATTAAACTCGCAATCCTCACTAGAGGAGGGAGTCTCCCTTGGTGGTCATATCTCAATGGGTGCATCTGTCCTAAGCAAGGAAATTGCTAGCTGTTGGGCTATCCCCACATGTTCATAATCTATTGCTCCCATGTGCTTCAACGACAAGCAATCACACTCCATCCACATAACTCCTCTCTGGATCCTCAAACATTCCTTTTCTAGGGCTTGGAGTCTGCTATGATCTGCTCTATCACCATTCTCTTAGTTTCATACTCTATAGTGTCTACTTCTTCCTTGCTTTCCTCATTAATGGAGTGGCAATCCTTGTACTCATCATCGAAATGATCTCCCCCTGACTGCTCATCATCCCCTAGACTCTCGTCTCTAGCCTGTCCTTCATCGGTGACTAACGCCCAATTGTAAATTAAGTTCAAGTCATCCACCTTAGTCCATTTGCACTTAGGTTAGTCCAGGAGGTCTCTAAGGGGCTTGAGATTAGCAGTGGGGTTGCCATTCAATTTGCTTATTGAATACTCAAGCATGTTGTGAAGTTCTATCATGTTGCTAGGAACATGGAAAGAGATAGGTCTAGGTCCGTTATTTGAGCTCGCCATCATGCAAAGTGGCACCATGGGCTCCTTCTTTGGCACACTCACAGTTTTTGCAGCTTGTTTGTATGTCTCCTCTTCATTTGAGGATGGGAGATTGATGGTCACTAGGACATGCATCAAATCCTGCTCATCCTCAAGACAAGGGATGTATTTGGTCAAAGGTCCGTAAGGTCTTCTTACTGGTGCATCACCTTTGAGCATGGCATAGATGGCATCTAGGTTGATGGGGGTCATCTTCCAAGTGTCCATCTCCACCCTCATTGCTTCCATTCAATTTCCTAAGAACATTAGACCGTTGCCTAGTCTTCGACAACTCGAGCGTTCCTCATCTAGGGTGGGCCTAGCAGAATGTCGTAGTCTCCTCTCTTCATGAAGATGTGAGCAAGTCTCCTAAACTCAGAGTCACTGGGGTGGTCACTAACGTCATGAGGAGGTTGTTGGTTGCTTGCCTCTCTCCTAGATTTGTGCTTCTTGGCCATTGGTCTTGACCAACTAACTGGCCCAGAGCATGCAAACATGGGCAAGATGGCACCGCCTATGGCATGGGTGCATCTCTCGACCTTGATCGTGCATATGAGACTAGGGTGCTCACGCTAGGGAGATCCTCAATCTCGTCCTCTAAGATAAGCTCAGCATCCTTGAGGTGCTCATGGGCTTCCTTTACTCAATCCTTGACTTTGGCTATTGCCTCGTGTTGGCACCTAGGGTGCGGATACTCCCCTACCTTGGCCCTCTCTTTCTCTACTATCTTTGGGGCGGTGGTCTCTGCCTCTGCATCCGTGACCTTCTTGATAGTCACTAGCATTGTCACATCTTCAGTCTTAAGTGCGACCTTTGCATTAATCTTTTTCTTCCTTCTCCTTCAGCTCTTCTTTCCTATTGAGGCTGTGTCTAAGTTTCTAGGCCTAGGCAATGATATGCATGCCTTCTTCTGGTCATGACATGTGCAGTGAGATGGGTGTGTCCTCACTATCAAATGTCTCGACTCCAAATAGCCCCAAAGGCACTGATGGCATGATTGCTCCAGCTAGAGGATGACTTCCATCTAGGGCAATCGGTGAAGAGATGAGTGATGCCACACAACATATCTGTCGTCAGCTTTTTTCCTATTTGCTTGTTCTCTCTCTGGACAGCGTGATGAGATATGGCCCGGGTGACCACAAGTCCAACACGAGATTGGATCTTGGGTCTCAGCCCTATGAATCCTCTCTCCCTATCTCTACCTAACACCATCACTAGTACCGGTGGTCGATAGTCCATCAAGACTGGATTGCCCACTTCGTCCTACAAGGCATAAGGGTTTAGGTAGGCTTTTTCTTTGTTAGGCTCCTCCACGTAATGAATTGGAGCATCACTTGATGGATGGGTTACGTAGGGCCTTAGTGGCCTAGGTATGCTTGTCGAGTTGATCTCCATCCTAGGGATGGCTAGTTTCGCATCATTTGGTGCTGGGAATGCTAGCTCGGCTCCTCTTCCAAAGAAATTTGGTAATCTATTCCCTAGGTACGACAGATTATACTGCTCGACATAGGGGAATCATGAAGAGATGAGTGATGCCACACAACATATGTGAGGTCAGCTTTTGTTCTATTTGCTTGTTCTCTCTCTGGACAGCGTGATGAGATATGGCCCGGGCGACCACAAGTCCAACACGAGATTGGATCTTGGGTCTCAGCCCTATGAATCCTCTCTCCCTACCTCTACCTAACACCATCACTAGTACTGGTTGATAGTCTATCAAGACTGGATTGCCCTCTTCGTCATACAAGACGTAAGGTTTTAGGTAGGCTTTTTCTTTGTTAGGCTCCTCCACGTAATGGATTGGAGCATCACTCAATGGATGGGTTACGTAGGGCCCTAGTGGCCCAGGTATGCTTGTTGAGTTGATCTCCATCCTAGGGATGGCTAGTTTTGCATCGTTTGGTGCTAGGAATGCCAGCTGGGATCCTCTTCCAAAGAAATTTGGCAATCTATTCCCTAGATACGTCAGATTGTACTGCTTGACATAGGGGAATCTCCTAGGAAACCTACAGTGCATGGCATCATGGCCAAACCTACCACAATTCACGCAAGGCCTAGATCTAGGATCTTGGCACTGGGTAGGAAGGTGGCTGCTCCCACAATGCACACATTGGACATGACGTCGTGTTGGTTTACTCACGAATTTGTGCAGTCATACTAGCTCCATTCTCACCTCAGCTAGCTCCCGGTCTTGATCTATACTCTTCTCCTTGTCTTGCGTACTAGGGGCTGATCTCTCACTAGAGTTTGTGGACCTCTCCAAGGTCCTTTGACTAGAGTTATCGTGGTTATCCTGGTTCGAGCTTCCAGAGCTCCTCTCTCTCAACTGGTCATCCACCCTAATTGCTTCATCAAATACCCTAGCTAGCATGTCTCACTACAAGTTGGAATTTCTTGCTAGGGCTTTGTACAATTCCTCGCTGCGGATTCTGTTTATGAATACTTTGGTGATAGCTCTTTCATTGGGTTGCTCCTTCATTGGAATTCTCTTGAAGAGACTGTGCACATGAGTGATGTAGTCTCTTATATCCTCCTTGTCCTTTTGACTGACGTTCATCAATCTATGAGGTTATTAGAGTATCTTGCTTTCAATAATCTCTTTATGAAGATATCTTTTAGTCGGGCAAAGTTCGCTCGCTCTGTTATGTCTAAGCTGGTTTACCATGTCCTACCTTTATCGCCTCAGCAAAGCCCAAAAGCCTCAGAGTGTTGAGCAAGGTTCCTCAGACTGTGTTGGCCTTGCAAACTTGCTCAAACTGCTCCACGAAGATGTATGGGTCACAGCTGGTACTTGTCCCACTTCTTAGCTACTACAAGGATTTTTTATTGGCTCTTAACCCCCTGAGTAATTACTGGGCCTCAAAGTAGCAAGATCCCTATCACTGATGCACTCTGTTCGATAGCTGTGTTATCCATGAGCTACTTGGTCACAAGCTCACTCGACGTGAGGTGTCTAGAGCACCCTTTCCCTCTTGGCGTTTGGTCCTGCCTTGCTTCTACCGGCTAATGCTAGCACACGTCAAGCTTCGTGCACATCTATGTCCTACTGCAACTTCCTAGCTCTCTACTAGTGGTTATAGGTAACTATGCCCTGCATTGCTTTCTTAACCACTTTCCTCTCTTTCTCTAGGCTTGCCACTACCTCCTCTACTGGCCTACTGTGGATTACCATCATGGTTAGGAGTTCGTACTCTTGGAGCATGTCGTGAACTACAACTAGAAATTGATCCAAGTCCAATTGATTGTTTCCTTGGTCTGTGTTTGCTCCTAACATCATTCCTACTTCCTGCTCCACGATGTTGTCGATCAGTCCAAGAAGCTCTGGTAGCGCTTTGCCCTCAATCTTGTTGTCCTTTTACTCCCGTCATCGTCTTTCAAGGTCCTATCAATGGGGATCTAAGGCACCTAATTATGTTTGGGGGTCTCCTCCTACTAGTGGGTTCCTTCGAGTTATTATGTCTAAGTGTGTTCGTTGTTATTGAAAATAGTCCTCAACTTATGTACACTAAGTGCTCATGCTTTGTGTGCAGGGTGCAAAGTCATGCTTTCCGTTCTTCTGGTGCACTTGTATAAAAGAAATCACTATGGGGTGCACAAACAAAAAAAAAAATCATACAAGTATGGCTACCCCCATGGCTTGTCTATGACCTAGTATGGCTCTAAGCGTGATCTCTGGTTGTCTTGCCAAACTAATATGGGAGTACTAGATTTTTCTTTGGAGACTAGACTCGATGTGAGATTTATTACAAGAATTTTGATTTCAAGATAATCCCACATAAGGGCACAAGGTACAATGATAACAAGATATAAAAAATCCCACAATCTGGGACCGTAGGTATAGACAATAAGACTCAATAGGATATGAAGGATCCCAGAATCTGGGACCATAGGTATGGATACAAGATATTGGAATTAGTGGTTAAGAAGAGAGAAAGAAGTAAAAGAAAAAGGAGCAAAAAGAAGAAGAAGGAGAGAAGGATAAGGAGAAGGAGAAGGAGAAGGAGAAGGAGAAGGAGAATAAGAATAAGGAAAGAAGAAAAAGGAGAGGAAAAGAAGAAAACAAGAAAAAGAAGAAGAAATAGAAGAGGAAGGAGAAGAGGAAGGAGAGGAAGTAATAAAAGAAGAAGAGCAAAGTGTAAACAAAAGAGAAGAAGAAAAAGAAGGAGGAGGAGAGAAAGAGAAGAGGAGAAAAAGGAGAAGGTGATGGAGAAGAAGAAGAAGAAGAAGAAGAGGCAAAGGGCCATGGGGGCAGAGGGTGGGAGGGAAATTCTCCCTCGCCCAAAAAAAAACACCAAAACAGTTACCACCCTTTGGTATTGTGCAAGATCTCCATCATTGCTCTACCTATCAACCACCTTTGTGTCTTTTCCTGATGCCACTATTACTATCCATGGTGGTAGCCTGCACTCACCATTGCACCATGATAGTGCCTATAGAGCCTTACCTATCGATCCGCTTGTCATCTCTCTTGTCTTACCCTTGTCTTTTCATGCCCATGCCTCATTGCCCAGTCAATTTCCCGTTGCCTACCTATCGTCCTATGCTCACCCTGTATAAGGCCACCATGGTCCAACATTCCCCTTCTCGCCTCCTTGCCACCAC
The DNA here is from genome assembly GCF_053477565.2 of Lygodium microphyllum. Lineage (NCBI taxonomy): Eukaryota > Viridiplantae > Streptophyta > Polypodiopsida > Schizaeales > Lygodiaceae > Lygodium > Lygodium microphyllum. The sequence continues at coordinate 57,379,317 of NC_141162.1, forward strand.
ATTGCTTGTGGACATTTCCAACACCCACCCCATGGTCACCAACACCTTCACCCACATTGCTTTCCTGGACACCACCCTAACTATCCCCAACACCTCCTTGCTCCACCTCATGTTGAGATGGTAAGCTCAACACTATGGACATTGATGATGGACCACATGGTTAAATGGTCTATATGTCTACACTTAGCACATCAATGGTCATTATGACTCTAACATGGCCAATCACTTATTTAATTTGGTTTGTTACACCTACCTACAGTTGGCTAAGTTATACTACTAGTCGATTAGTATAGTCAGTTATCCATTGTTGACTTGGTAGGCCACTTTCCTTTATATTGTATCTTATCTATACTTTACATGCATTGCTTTGTGCGAAAAAAGAAGAAGAAAAAACTAGAAAAAAGAAAAAAAAATTGGTATCCATCTCTGTTCTTGTGTTCTTAAGTGAGCTTCCTCTTATGTGTATGGTGTGTGCTTAGCATAACAGTTCAAGCAAGTCTCGCCACCCTAAAATTCATAACATGGTACCAGAGTGGCACCACTAAGAGAGGCTAGTTTTGAAGCCTGAAGTGAAGGAAAAGAAGCAAGGATTCAAGCAAGCAAGCAACACATAAGAAGATCTCTCATTCTTCTAGTCTTTCTCTTGGACACTGCATGTGGAGCCATGAAAGCCAAGGTAGAGTAAAAATCTTAGATGATTGTGAGATTTGGTGTACAATCCAAACATTCTGCATTCTACACATATGCTCTTCATGGGTTTCTTACTATATTTTTGGCTATCTGAGGCCGTTTTGGGTCCCATTTTACACTCGTAAAGTTGGAAACATCACTTTTGGAGTACATTGCAATTTTGGTTGTGTCAATTGAAAGTGGATATACATGTTATAGATTTCGAATATGTAAGTTTTGAGGTGTTTGCCACTAAGAAAATAGAAGTTTTATCAGCAAATACATTAGAGATTACATATACTATTGAGTACTCAGTTAAAAAGGATGCTTAGTATATTGTTGTACACTTGTTGTAAAAGGTTGCAGAAGACTTGCTTAATCTTTTGTATCAACTTTGTGATAATAGCAAACAACACTAGAAACCCCATCATTACAAAGCTAGACAAGAACAACTACCTATCACGAAAGTTCCGTGTGACGAACTTCCTTATTGGAAAAGACTTCTTCGAGTTTGTTTCACGTGAAGAAAAGGAGATAGAGCTAAGTGACCTTGCGACTATAGAAGAATGAAAGCCATGGAAAGAATGAAATGCAAAAGACAAAAAGATAATGTGTTTTCTATTTATAATAATTGATAATTCTATACTGGGACATATAAAAAATGTAGAAACTTCAGATGCAGCTTGGATAATTCTTTAGAACATGTTTTCAATAAATACAAAGGTACAGAAGATTCAACTTAAGCAAGAGTTGAATACTTTGAAAAAAGGGAAGATGTATGTAAATGAGTATGTTTTGAAAGTGAGATACATTGTAGATACCTTAGAAACTATTGATGTGATGCCCAATGATGATGATTTGGTTAGCCTTAATAATGAGAATGCCTAAAAATGATTTGTCACTTCTGTGTATGTACAAAAGCCATTTCCAATTTTTGATGAGCTATCTCTCTCATAATCACTAAAGAGATCAATATCCAAGGTGAATAATCTGAAAGAAGTGGTGAACGAGTCCAAGCATTATACTCCATTTTAGGAAGGGGATGTGTTAGATCCTCTTCAAGAGACCATGGTATAGGATGTGCTGGTGATAACCAGCAAAACAAGTTAAATAAACAGTTTGATGAAATAAAAATTTTAGGAGGTCATGGAAACTTTAGAGGCAAGGGAAACTCTAGAGGAAGAAGTGGATGGCTAAATAAAGGTTCTAGCAATTCTGATATTGTTTGTCATTATTGTGGCTGAACACATTATATTGTAGCCTAATGTTATGCTAAGACACATGATATCCACAGTGATAAATTGAAGTAAGGAAACTATGTATCATCTTAGGATGCAATGAAAAAAAATGAGCAACTGTTTGTTATGCAGCATATGACGGATGTTGTTACAAGAAAGGGGACACATGATGATATATGGTATATTGATTGAGGCATAGGTTCAATCTAACACAAAAGGTTTTTTTGTAGAAGACTTTAATTATAAGTGCTAGTTGGTCACAACAGGAAGTAGAGTTGCCTGCATGTTCACTTTAGAACCTGAAATTCTTGTTATGAATGCTACTATATGTATGATAAAGACAAAGGAGTGGTTGCATACATTGAAATATGGCACAAACATATTGGACATGCAAATGCATAAAGGCTAACATTAATATAATCTAAATGGTTTAAAGGGTTGGTTACAAGGTTTCTTGCTTATTACAGAATTTCACAAAGTGTGTAAAGTATATCAGTTTGGTAAGTACGCAAGACAACCTTTTTCACATGATAGAGATGTGAGTAGAAATATACTTGATATTGTGCATATAGATTTTGGGGGCCTACACAACACATATCTCTTAGTGTAAATAGATATTTTATCATATTTATTAATAATTGTTCAAGAAAGCTATGGGTATATTTCATGAAAGAGAAGAGTAATGTGTTTGAGGAGTTCAAAACTTCCAAGCCTACTATTGAAACAAAAATTATAGGATTGAAAGTTAAGTACTGGAGGTCAAATGGAAGGGGAGAGTATCTCTCTAATGACTTTAGTGATTCTTAAGGTCTCATGGGATAAAGAGACAATTTATTTGCAGGTATACCCCATAGCAAAATGGGGCTGTAGAAAGGTAAGCATATTGCAGAATTTGCATGGGTATTGATGGTGCTGAAAAGATTTTGTCAAAACATTTTTTGTTTAAAGATGTTCATACTACTATCTGTATTATGAATAGAACTTCCACAGTTACAGTTCATGGAATAACCCTTGAAGAATGCTTAACAAGTAAGAAGCCTTATGTATCATACTTGAAAGTGTTTAGTTGTATTGCATATGTTCATGTGCCAAATCAGTTGCAAAAGAAGCTTGATCCAATTGCTAAAAAATGCATTTTCATTGGATACTCCTTAGAGAAAAAAGGGTATCATTGTTATAACCTTGTCATAGGTAATTTTAGAGTAAATAAGGATGTTATTTTTTATGAGATGATAAGTTCGTATGTATCTAGTGGTGATACCTTGGATCCTAATGATGATCGTGATAGTTATGCATAAAAAGAAAAGCAAGAATCACGAAGTCTTAGTTGACTAGAAACATAATCTACTGCTACATCTATAGTTAGCTAGGAGACTAAGGAACAATCCAACACATTCAAGTGCATCTACTAGTGTTACAAGTAGAGATAAAGGAAAGAAGAAAGTGGCATATGGTAATGATGCATCTACTAGCCATTTGGGGTTTAGTGGAGATTCTAGTGGTTCAAAGAGTTTGGATGATAAGCTTGGTATTTCTTCAGTTAGGATACTAGGTATACAAAGGGCACATGATAATGTAAAGGTTCCACTGAGTGATCCAATGGTATGCAAAGTCTAGCAAGGTTAGATACCCTATTAAAAGATTTGGTTTTGAAAGCTATGTAGCTCACCATTATGCTTATATGGTAAAGGTGGTTGAGAATGTTGAGTCCACTTTCTTTAGGGTGTTGTTGGTCATGCACATTGGAATGCAACAATGGATGAGGATATGGGTGTATTAAAGACCAATAAAACTTGGGATCTAATACCATTACCTAAGCACAAGAAAGCTATTCATTGTAAGTGGGTCTACAAAATTCAACATAATGCAGATGGTTCTCTTAGCAAATATAAGTCTAGACTAGTCACAAAAGACTATGCTCAAGCATATGGTATAGATTATGAAGAGACATTCAATCAAATTGCTAGGATGGCAAGTGTTAGATGTATGATTACTTTGATAGTAGCCAAAGATTAGAGTTTGTAGCAAATGGATGTAAACAATGACTTCTTGCATTGTCAATTGTAAGAAGAAATGTATATGCAACATCCAATAGGTTACAAGGATTTAGAGCATCCCACATATGTGTGTAAGTTAAAGAAAGTGTTCTATAGGCTAAAGTAAGCACTAGAGCATAGTTTGACAAGATCGGATAGTATCTTGTCAACATTGGCTTTTATGTTTCTAATCCTAGTCACTCAATTTATGTGAGAAAGGGAGATGTAGGTTTGGTCATCATAGTCATCTATGTGGATGACTGGATTTTTTTACATGTCGATGGCTTGCCATGTGTGTGCATGTGTGTATGTGTGTGATTGTGTGTGTGTGTGTGTAATAGTACTAAGAAATTATGAATTTGATGTTTTTGCATCATTAAAATATATTTTGAAAATTAAAATTATATGCTTATAACTATATATGCTCTACATGAATGGTATTCCTCTACATATAGTAGAGATTATAATAGGGTGTTGGGAAAGAGTTGTACAATATGGTGGTTGACATATGTAGAATTGATAGATGATCCCATACAAGGATTGAATAAACCTACAAAAGTCCTAGGGATGGTTAAAAATTCTATTGATATGTGGATAAACATATTTGATAATATGTCACAAACATGTCATGATCAATTGTGTGGATTATTTCTTACTCATGCCATATGAATCCACACGCCATGTGAATGAACCCTTAATAGGACATCCTCAAGCCTTGCCATCTTATCATAGAATCTTCTAGAAGATATGACACATCATTGTTTGCAACATTGATGATGTCATCATGAAATATTCTATAAGATCTTTAGCCATGCTCCAACACCTATAAAAGGAGGGCTCAAGGAGAGTCTAGCCATAGAGCTCCTCAGTCTTGCCAATGCGAGTCTTGGGATCTCAAGGAGTCGAGACCTCCAAATAAGTAACTTTGAGTCCCAACTCTTGTTCTTGTCTAGTCATGGTATCTAGCCTTGTCTTGTCTTCCATTATACCTTTTGTCTTATCACCTTGTAATCTCGTAGTATGAACTATCTTGTATCCTGTTCATCTTTGTCAAGGGGAATCTTGTAATTCTAATATCTTGAATCCATACCTATCATCCCAGATTTCGGGATCCTTCATATCCTATTGAGTCCTATTGTCTATACCTACGGTCCCAGATTGTGGGATTTTTTGTATCTTGTTATCGTTGTACCTGTGCCCCTATGTGGGATTATCTTGAAATCAAATCTCACATCTAGTCTAGTCTCTCAAGAAAAATCTATTACTCCCATTATAGTTTGGCAAGACTACTTTCTAGCCCTATTGAGCACCATGTAGGTGACCCTTGAAAGAATCATGACCTCCCTTCAAAACCTCCAATAACAAATTAAAGGCTTGAATGAACGATAAGCACAACTTCAAATAGAACATCTTATACATCTAGGCCGTGCACTTCAAGAGATGCAATACTAGATTTGAGACTTACAGAACAACAAAAGAAGTGATCAAATGATTCTGCATGTTTATCAACCCCCAACAAGAGAAACCAAGATTAGAATGTTAGAGAAGTTCAATGGTAGTCATTCAAAGTTTAGGAGATTCATACAACAAGTAAAGCTCTATATTTGCATGCAATTGGAGATGATACTTCCAAGGTGGGACTCATTGGGATTTTTCTTTGCATTCAAACTTTATCATGGTTCACCTGAATCTTGGAAAATAATATGCTGGTACTTCATAACTATGAGGCATTTCTTGCAAGCTTACTTTCACATTTGGAGATGTAGACACCGGTTGAGTAGTATAAGCGAAACTTCAAAAACTATGACAAGGTAACTACTCGCCTCTACTTATGCATATTAATTTAGGCAATTAATCTATCACCTCACTTGGCATGAGGAGTATTTTATCGGCCAATTTAGATGGGGTCTTTGAGATAACATCAAGGACCTCATGCTCACTATGCCTGGGCAAAAACACTCAATGATTATATCATCATGGAAGCCATCCAATGTGATAATAGACTGAGGAAGCAAGAAAATCAAGAAGAATTAATCCCTTGCCAATAGAACCCAATCCCAAATCAAAGAAGAAATCAAGCTTGAACCGATGGAAATAGATAATATTAAATTCTAGCCCTTGACCCCATAAGAAAAGCAAAGATGAAGAGAGAATCATCTATGCCTATATTGTGAAACCCTAGATACATTGCCTAAATTTCCTAAATAAGAGGGCAAGAACCTCAAGAGTTGTTGCAACCATCCTCAAGAAGGAAAATGAGGATGTGCAAGTGTGAATAAGACCATACAACCAGACCTTCATATAAGAAAGGGTCTCTTGATCCCAACCACATCCATGGAAACTTTCATTGTTACAATCTAGATGATCTTGCCAAGAAAGACCCTTTTCCTCAAAGCCTTCTCGACTTCTAAGCTTACGCATGTTTCATTGGTGATGGCTTAGTGAATAGATACCAGATTCTAGTACTCCAAAAGACTAATCATGCACCAGTTGAAGTCATGGATGGAAGACCTATAACATCTCGAGATATTACCAAGGAAACCTGACTACTCATGGTAACTCTTAGTGATCACAAATCTCGTGTATGCTTTAAATGTCATATCCAGTTCCACAAATCTAATCATTCTTGGGATGCCTTGGCTAAAGAAACACAACCCAAAAATTGATTGGGTTAAGCAAAAGATTACACATAATGAAAATCAAGGAAAGTCAGTATATCTAGGAGCCAAAGCCTTTATGCACACAGTAAGGCAGGAACTGACCTACATGATATATTATATACCAGCTCAAGAATCTAGTAAGGATGAGTCAAGCTACCAAGCCAGTATCAAGAATTTTAAGATTTCTTTGAAAAAAAGAATGCAAATCTCTTGCCTGAACACCGACCATATGATTATTCCATAGAACTCCATGACAGGGCTCAACTACCTTGTGGATCCATCTATAGACTATTCCCTAATGAACTAGTTGAACTACACGAGAAAATTTATGAGAACTTAGTCGAGGGGTTCATTAGGCACTCAAAGTCTCCCACTAGAGCCCTAAATCTATTCATGAAGAAGAAAGAAGGGTTGCTTTGAATGTTTATGGTTTATCAACAACTCAACAAGATAATAGTCAAGGATTGATACCCTTTTTTGTTTTGATGCTAGAGCTTTTTAAATGCCTTGGAAAATCCAAGAACTTCACAAAGATTCATTTATGAGGGGCTTACAATCATGCACGTATCATAGAAGGGGACGAATGGAAGACAATCTTCCACACAACATATGGTCACTTGAAGTATGTTGTTATGCCATTCAGTCTCACAATGTTCTTTTAGTGTTCCAACATATGATAAATGATATCTTCCAAGATTATCTAGATCATTTTATAGTAATATACTTGGATGATATCTTGATATTCTCAAAAGATCCAAAGGAGCATGAGCACCATGTAAAATTAGTTTTGAAAAAGCTCAGAGAAAAAGGACTATATGCAAAACTTGAGAAGTGTTTCTTCAATCAGACATCAGTGGACTTCTTAGGATACCATGTCTCCCAGAGAGGAATCTTCATGGACCCCACAAAGATCGAGACTATTCTTGACTAGCAGACACCCACGTGTCTGTGATGTCCAATGCTTTCTTGGCTTTACCAACTTCTACAATATATTTATCAAGGATTAGTCAAAGATAGTCACACCACTCACCAAACTCGCAGGAAACAAGTTCTCATGGACCCCAAAAGCCGAGAAGGCCTTGTAGACCCTAAAGATCACTTTCACCACCACTGCCGCAATCCTAGTCTACGTGGATCCTACCAATCCATTTTTCTTGGAAACCGATGCATCAAACTCTTAATGCATTGAAACCAAGGTACATATGTCTTCTTTAATTTCTTCTTCACAACCTCCACAAGCCCTCTCCTGAATGCATTTTTTCTGTATATTGCTTTGTTTTATATTCTAAATTTGTGTTCCAATGATAGTGTACTCTCTTGCATCCCCTTAGACCAATACAGCCTTCATCAACTTCCAACGTCAATCAATAAAGCTTGAAGTGCAAGCTAACATGATCCACTGGTAGGGCAAACATGCTACAAAATCTTGTGACAAGAAGATTTTTCATGCTACTTGTCTTTGAAATCCATGACTTGTGCTTTCAATTGATAACTTTGACAAATGTTGAAATCCAATGTGCCCTATCAAGAATATGCTACGAAATAGAACTTCATGCCCATCCATTCATGATTTGAGAAATATACAATGAGGGATCCATGATATGCAATCAATCAAGCTATGTTTCACATAAAAATAATGTATTCACTGAAGAAAGTGTGCCTATCCTATCAACATGTGCTCGTGCATCATGCAAAATGCAAACACTGTTCCTTGATTATTTAAGATCCTTATCCTCACCTCTCAACACTCAGCAAGAAAATATTGTACTCCACTCCATCCACCCAAATTCTCACAATCGCTCAAGAAATGATGGTCCTCAATATGTCGATCAAGAAAACCACCCATGTCGCAACTAATGGCACCCTTCACGACCCTCAAACTCACCCAACCACCTTATCCACTTAACCAAAGCTCTTAATCTAGTGATGAATATCCTAACTCTAGTGCGTGCAAGAGACAATGAGTGATCAATGAAATGTGCTCTCTTAAGTGCGTGTGCATCTAAAATTTACTGCATATAGCTGTAGTGGGCCGCCTCATGCCGTGATAGTGCTCCATGCTAGTGCAAAATGTTCATAAATCCAACCCATGGCATGGAAGTATTTGGAAAAATCAGGAGACGAACCCCGAGCTTTTTTGGCCAACACACTTGTGGACATGTGTGGTAAATGTGGATTGCTTGCAGAAGCATGGTAAGTGTTTGATAGGATTCATATGAAAATTGAAATTTCGTGAAATGCATTGACCACAGCATATGCTGAACATGGATTTTGTGAAGAAGCATTGATGTGTTTCAAAGAAATGCAGCTCAGAGGCTAGCAACTTCGTTTGGAACTAATGAAAGAAAGGATTGGAAGAGAGTTCTATGTAGATCCAGATGGAATTGCATGGAATGCACTAGTTGTAGGATATCTTGAACATGGGATTAATAAGAAATCATTAAATTGTCTTCTTCATGAAATGGACCTTGAGAGAATCATCTATGCCTATAATGTGAAACCCTAGATACATTGCCTAAATTTCCTAAATAAGAGGGCAAGAACCTCAAGAGTTCTTGCAACCATCCTCAAGAAGGAAAATGAGGATGTCCAGGTGTGAATGAGACCATACAACCAGACCTTGATATAAGAAAGGGTCTCTTGATCTCAACCACATCCATGGAAACTTTCATTGTCACAATCTAGATGATCTTGCCAAGAAAGACCCTTTTCCTCAAAGCCTTCTCGACTTCTAGGCTTACGCATGTTTCATTGGTGATGGCTTAGTGAATAGATACCAGATTCTAGTACTCCAAAAGACTAATCATGCACCAGTTGAAGTCATGGATGGAAGACCTATAGCATCTCAAGATATTACCAAGGAAACCTGACTACTCATGGTAACTCTTGTTGATCACAAATCTCATGTATGCTTTAATGTCATATCCAGTCCCACAAATCCTTGGGATGCCTTGGCTAAAGAAACACAATGCGAAAATTGATTGGGTTAAGCAAAAGATTACACGTAATGAAAATCAAGGAAAGTCAGTATATCTAGGAGCCAAAGCCTTTATGCACACATTAAGGAAGGAACTGACCTACATGATATATTATATACGAGCTCAAGAATCTAGTAAGGATGAGTCAAGCTACCAAGCCAATATCAAGAATTTTAAGATGTCTTTGAAAAACAGAATGCAAATCTCTTGCCTGAACATTGACCATATGATTGCTCTATAGAACTCCATGAGGGGGCTCAACTACCTTGTCGATCCATCTATAGGCTATTCCCTGATGAACTAGTTGAATTACACGAGAACATTTATGAGAACTTAGCCAAGGGGTTCATTAGGCACTCAAAGTCTCCTATTAGAGCCCCAATTCTATTCATGAAGAAGAAAGACGGGTTGCTTTGAATGTTTGTGGTTTATCGACAACTCAACAAGATAATAGTCAAGGATCGATACCCTTTTTTGTTTTGATACTAGAGCTTTTGGAACGCCTTGGAAAATCCAAGAACTTCACAAAGATTCATCTATGAGGGGCTTACAATCTTGCACAGATCATAGAAGGGGATGAATGGAAGACAACCTTCCACACAATGTATGGTCACTTGGAGTATGTTGTCATGCCATTCGGTCTCACAATGTTCTTTTAGTGTTCCAACATATGATAAATCATATCTTCCAAGAGTATCTAGATCATGTTATAGTAATATAATTGGATGATATCTTGATATTCTCAAAAGATCCAAAGGAGCATGAGCTCCATGTAAAATTAGTTTTGAAAAAGCTCAGAGAAAAAGGACTATATGCAAAACTTGAGAAGTGTTTATTCCATCATACATAAGTGGACTTCTTAGGATACCATGTCTTCGAGAGAGGAATCTTCATGGACCCCACAAAGATCGAGACTATTCTTGACTAGCAGACACCCACGTGTCTGTGATGTCCAATGCTTTCTTGGCTTTACCAACTTCTACAATATATTTATCAAGGATTAGTCAAAGATAGTCACACCACTCACCAAACTCATAGGAAACAAGTTCTCATGGACCCCAAAAGCCAAGAAGGCCTTGTAGACCCTAAATATCACTTTCACCACCACTGTCGCAATCCTAGTCTACCTGGATCCTACCAAGCCGTTTTTCTTGGAGACCGATGCATCAAACTCTTAATGCATTGAAACCAAGGTACATATGTCTTCTTTAATTTCTTCTTCACAACCTCCACAAGCCCTCTCCTGAATGCATTTTTTCTGTATATTGCTTTGTTTTATATTCTAAATTTGTGTTCCAATGATAGTGTACTCTCTTGCATCCCCTTAGACCAATACAACCTTCATCAACTTCCAACTTCAATCTTTAAATCTTGAGGTGCAAGCTAACATGATCCACCGGTAGGGCAAACATGCTACAATATCTCGTGACAAGAAGAATTTTCACGTTCAGTGATTTTCTGAGGTCTCCTTTACCGAGTAGAGAAAAACAAGATCTCTCCGTACTCAAAGTTGTTTGATGTGCTTGTTGAACCACATCTTCCGTCGTGCTTTCTCACAAACTAAGGCATGGATGGCTATGAACTGAGTCTCAGAGAGTTGTTCCAATTCCATGAGATGGTCGATCCAAGATTCCTTCCCTTCCCATCTCTCCTGTACTGTTATTCGCAAGCTTGGGACAAATAATTCTAATGGCAACATGGCCTCAGTCCCATAAGTTCCTAAGGGGTGTCTATCCTACAGTCATTTTATAGGATGTCTGATAGGCCCACAGTGCTGCCATAAGTTTGTTGTCCTAGTCACTTTGTGAGGTGAAAACTACCTTTATAGGTTCAATGACAGGTTGTAAAGCCTGCATCATTCAAAGACTACTCGCAGCTTCTCCAAGTATTCTGCCCAGCTAGAATGCATGCATAGGTGTTTACAAATGCCTTTAGCTCTCGTCTAAGCATATCCTTTTTTGTCACGGTGTTAACCTTCTTATAGTTCACGCACACTGAGATCTTCCCATTCCTCTTTATGACTATCACAATCAGTGATACTCAGTCCATGTGTTCTATTCCGTAGATGAATCTTTTCCTCATTAGCTTATTGATTTCCTCCTTCACAGCTTGGGCATGTTTCGGATTCATAGTGTACAGTCATTATTTTACAGACATCACATCAGGGGCCATTGGTATGTTATGTGTCACCACTCTAGGATCCACTCCTTTGAGCTCATGTTAGGACGAGATGAACACATCCACATACTCTTGCAAGAGTGCAATGAGATTGGCCTCTTCCCCCTCGGTCAGGTCGTGAGCTATAAACACAGGTCGAGGCTTCTCACCTTCCCCTTCCAAGTTGACTTCCTTGACCTTGGCAGATTCCTTGATCGCTCACTTGTCTACCCTTTTCTTTGTGCCCCCGGGACAGAATCACTACCCTATCACCTTTCTTAAACTTTGTGAAACATTTTGGTAGGCCTTGTGGTTTCTTGTGTTGCTCTGCCTCCAATTCCTTCGTCTATCCTCTCCTTTCTTCCTTCAATCATCTGCGCCTCAAGTGGAATGGTAGGTCCCCCTTATTGCATTTGGTCCCAAGAGGTTGGGGTATCTTTGGGTCACTCTCCATACTGGTTGGGGTATCTTTGGGTCACTCTCCATACTGACCTATATTTCGGAATTAAACTCGCAATCCTCACTAGAGGAGGGAGTCTCCCTTGGTGGTCATATCTCGGTGGGTGCATCCCTCCTAAGCAAAGAAATTGCCAGTTGTTGGGCTATCCTTACATGTTCATAATCTATTGCTCCCATGTGCTCCAACCAAGAGCAATCACACTCCATCCACATAACTCCTCTCTTGATCGTCTAAGCATTCCTTCTCTAGGGCTTGGAGTCTGCTTTGATATGCTCTATCAGCATTCTCTTAGTTCCGTACTCTACGGTGCCTACTTCTTCCTCACTTTCCTCACTAATGGAGTGGAAATACTTGTACTCATCATTGGAATGAGCTCCTCCTGACTGCTCATCATCCCCTAGACTCTCATCTCTAACCTGTCCTTCATCAGTGACTAACACCCAATTGTACATTAAGTTCAAGTCATGCACCTTAGTCCATTTCCACTGAGGTTAGTCTAGGAGGTCTCTAAGGGGCTTCAGATTAGCAATGGGGTTTCCAGTCAAATTGCTTATCAAATACACGAGGATCTTATGAAGTTCTAGCCTGTTGCTAGGAACATGGAAATAGGTAGGTCTAGGTCGGCTGCTTGAGCTCTTGGCCATCATGCAAAGTGGCACCATGGGCTCCTTCTTTGGCACACTCACAGTTTTTGCAGCTTGTTTGTATGTCTCCTCTTCATTTGAGAATGGGATATCGATGGTCATTAGGACGTGCATCAAATCCTGCTCATCCTCAAGACAAGGGATGTATTTGGTCAAAGGTCCATAAGGTCTTCTTACTGGTACATCACCTTTTGAGCATGGCAGAGATGTAGGTTGATGGGGGTTATCTTCCAAGTGTCCACCTCGACCCTCACTGCTTTCGTTCAATTTCCTAAGAAGATTAGACCATTGCCCCAGCCTTCGGCAACTCGAGCGTTCCTCATCTAGGGTGGACCTAGCAGAATGTCATAGTCCACTCCCTTCCTAACGATGTGAGCAATTCTCTTTAACTCAGAGTCACTGGGATGGTCACTAATGTCACGAGGAGGTTGTTGGTTGCTTGCCTCTCTCCTAGATTTGTGCTTCTTGGCCATTGGTCTTGACCAACTGACTGGCCCGTAGCATCTAAACATGGGCTAGATGGCACCGCCTATGGCATGGGTGCATCTCTCGACCTTGGTTGTGCATATGAGACTAGTATACTCACGCTAGAGAGATCCTCAATCTTGTCCTCTAAGATAGACTCAGCAACCTTGAGGTGCTCTTGGGCTTCCTTTACTCAATCCTTGAATTTGGCTATTGCCTCGAGTTGGCACTGGAGCCCCAAGAGGAACACCAAGGAAAAGGGGATTCTACTGCAAGAAAATCTATCTTGTAACATCAACAAGCTTTTATTTCATTCTTTTGATGACCAAAACAAAGAAAACAGCAATTCTTCACGCAGCATCATAATAGATATCTCCCACGGATTTGATAGAATCAACCATAATCTTCAACATCTTCATAGAATCCTTCAATAGAACAATGAACACAAAAGAATACACCATTTTTGAATGGAAATCAATCACATAGTATTCATCTTCAATGTCTTCATAGTTTTCTCTCTCAATCTCTCATATACAGTTACACTATTTTGATAGAATTGACTATTTCTGGCTCTCTCTCTCTCTATATCAATAGCACATCATCTCCTCACTACAATACTCTCATAATGACTCTCAATAATCCTTCTTAGGTCGTGGATGCACCTCCCAAGAGGTATGTCTGATGTGAAGAGACACCAGAGCCACTACAATGTCTTTTCATAGCTCACTACTGTCACTATTACTCCAGTCTTCTCTTCAGTCTTCAGCAAGTGCTTCTTCCATCTGTTTTAGCTCTTTTGAACTTAGATTCATCCTTTCCAAAAGTTAGAAAATTTTCCCAAAGTCACACATACATTCTACAGAACACTTACAGAAGATCTACAGAACAATACACTACAGGACCAGAGCAAATACAGAACAGTTACAGAGCAGAGACAGAGCAGAGACAAAGGCTCTATAGAAGGTCTACAGAGGGTTACAGAAGATCATCAGAACCTCATAACTCATACTAAAATCATTCCAAACTATCAAAAACTATTCAATAAGCTTCCAAAAGATCTCAATCTTCATCAATCATCAATCCATGCTTCTTACAGAAGAAAATAACAGAAGCTATACAAAAGGTATACATAACCAATCATAACCTCAACAGAACCTATCAGAATATCACAGAGATTCATATCTCTACTAAGAATCATCATGAACTTCCAAAACATAATCAATATCATCCAAAACACTCTCAAATACTTCCATCACTCTAAATTCATCAAAAATCAATCATTCAGACCTCAAAATCAACAAAAATCACTCAAAAATTCAGTCTTTTTTCACTCTCAACATATCCCCACACTTAGAAAGGAAGCATCCTCGCAACCTAAGGAAAATAAGAATATAAGTTCACTAAATAGCTCAATTTTATCTTCCGTGGGATCTTCAATAATCTCGCCAAACCACGACCCCAACTTATCACTTGTATCTCTAGAAAAAAATACTACTAAAGGAAAACTTCGTTATTCATTAACACAACTCATAATCATTTAAAAAGGCATAATAAATTTGTAAAGGATATAAGAGATTCTTCTTTAGCTTTCCACCATAGGCTTTCCATCCACCATCACCATCAATAGTTTGAAAAGAGCTCTCGAACAAATTATTCTCAATCAGCACAATCTCATCACATACAATTAACCCACAACACATACACTAAACAAAACCATCTGAATGACACCTCCAAAAAGATATATATATAATTAGGAATTATCCAAAATACATTGCAAAGGCATCAATGAAGGTGATCCCTTTTGAAGGCTTGGTGGTTTCGAAAACGATCCATGGAGAAGGACTCATCCACAAATGTCTTGGGAGGATTTTGAAAGAATTGGAGGGAGCACATCCTTTCTAGCAAAACAAGATATCTGCTAGGGAGACATAGGGCATGAAAATAGAGGACATCCAACTGTTGGGAATCAATGTTCACATTGACATTCATACAAAGCTTTAGAATGGCCTTTTGATTGTTATGGGAATCCCTATGCATGTATGCTAGATACCAAGCAAAAGGAGCTGTCAATCTCACTGAAGGATCTAGAGATTGTGAATATTGGTGAGCAAAATGAAGGTAATTCTCGTATGCTTGACTAGCAGTTGTCCAGTCCCCTGGAATTATTGGTCAGTTAATCTGTGGTCCCGTAAGAGAATCAGTCGAGCTCCATCCTCTTCTTCTCGGAATCTGTTGATCAAATCCATCATACTCGCTACTAAGGGGGTTGAGAAATAGAAGTGGTAGGAGATGGAACTGGAATAAGTAAAAGAGGATGAAGAGATGGATAGGAAAAATCACAAAAGGAGGAATAAGATAAAGAAGGAGTGACTGAAAATTTAAGTGAATCAGTTAGGAAATGTGTCAATTGATAAGCAGGAAAAGTAGAAGGGTATATAGATAGATGGAGAAGGGCATGGTGGAGAAGAGGAAAAGACTCAATCTTCGATGAAAGAACAATAGGTAAATATAGGAATTTGAGGAAAACCTTGAGGTTGGAAAAGAAGAGGTAAGATTGCTGTTGAGTTGGATTGATAAAGGGAAAGATAAGTATCATAGTGATGAGCCATTTGCTGATAGTACAATAGGCTAGGAATAGAGGGACCTAAAACAGATCTTCTTTGGTAGGCATAAAAAAATGATGAGTCAAATGGATGGTTTTTGGAAAGATAAGCTAGGAGATCCACCCTCAGTTGGTTAGTGCTCTGCACATAAGTAGAAGCTATATTCTGACATTGATTCACGACCACAAAATCAATAATTTGAGTGCCATGAATTGTCAGGCCAAGTAGCCACTTTTAAGGAATAACACTGGAACATGTCATCTATCCGCAACTCCAAATAGTTGACATACAAAACAGCTTGCAAAACCACATCCCCCACATACCAGGCCAGATCTACATCATTTGAAATCAATAGATCTCCTCGTAGATACTTGTAAGACAGCAACATGGTATCCGTCGTCACAGAATCTTCAAAAACCATACGGATCACTTCTGTCAGCAAATCAGGAGACCAAGCTCCACTCCAACCATCCTCTGGAAGAGGAAGATCCATCGTTGAAAGCTTCATATAGAAGGCCAACTTCTACAACTGATAGTGGACAAAGAAAGAATGGTCTGGAGGAACATACACCTGAAAGTGCTCAAATGTAGACCATAACAAATTCATCTTGGACAACAATCTTTCCACTTTATCTTGAAACAAGGGACATAATGTGGCCTGTCTCTAGAGAACTACCAAGTCCTACTTAGAGATAGAAGGAATAATAGGAACATTGGGGCTTGGAGGAATGGACCGTGACTGCGTCAGTTGGTCTTGCAACTGCTTAATCTGGGAAGCTTGTGATTCCACTGTATTATGAGCAATCTGTAAGGCTGACAGTTTTGCATCTAAAGGAGTTTGAAACTCTTGAGCTTCTTTGGACATTCTCTCTTTCTCCCCTGAGACTCTAGTGACCTCTGATTGAGCTTTTGTTAACCGAATGTTCAAAGAAGATATTTCTTCTCTCTGGCTCTCAATCATTTGGGTCTGCTGCTCCATCTGCTTAAATAGATCAACAAAGTGTGTCTTTAGCAGAGGCTAACTCTGTGGTTGCCTTATGCAACTAGTCTTTGGACTGCATCAGTTCTTCATAGAAAGAAGCATACAGCTATTGAACACAAGCTGTCACACTGAAAGTTCAATCGAACTTTGGATGTCATTACAGAGGAATGGAATAGCATCTCTTGACACTAAAATGTTCAGTGAAGGGACTAATATTTCCAAAGAACCCTCTCTATGTGCCTTGAATAAATTGTTACATGTGAGGCAAGTAGGGAGGTCACTGCCAGAAGTAGCAGGAATTGTGACTGAAGGAGTTTTATCTACCACATGCTTCAAGCGCTTTGACTGCATGACCAATGGAGGGGAATCAAGATCATCTACGTCAATAGGTTCTGACTCTTCTAAAGGTGGAGAGGGAGGTACTGGATCCGATGGAGGTGGTGGTAGCACACCCTTCTTAAGGCCTGAGTACGTCAAGAAAGCATATAAGTAGGAACCATAGGTGACATTTGTGACATTTCCTTTGGTTACTTTGACAAAACGTTGGTCCATCTTCATAAGTAGGTAAGTACTCCAATCAATGGCCACCCCTTTTAACACCATCCTGGAAGCTGTGAAGAGTTCTTTGGACAAATAATGGGATGGCGTTTTGGCAGGCATAAACCTGTCTTGGAGAAACTGGCAGTCTAACTTCCAAAGAGGGTCAGTGATCGTGGAAAAAGAGACTCCTGAAGTGTTTATCACTTTCTTGACATCCAGAATTTCTTGATAAACCTTAATAAGAAAACGACGATTTCTTCTTAAAATTTTAATTATAACTTATTATGGTGAAGCGATGCTTTAACAAAACCCGGACTGCGATTCCCATACTAGGATCTCTAAATGCAAATTCATTAATTAAAAATTAATGGTAATGTGGAGTGCTTTTTTACTAGCGCATGCTTTTTTGTGACGGCTGGTTCATTTTTATTAAAAATTAAAGTTCCTCTGAAACACACGTAGTGCGTGCAAAGTGAACGAATGGTTGATTTTAAATCATTAGAAATTGCGTGTTTAGCGCAAATGCGCGTGGAAAAGTAGGTGAATATAGTTTATTTTTAGCAATTAATTGTGGTTAAGGGGTAATGAAATTAAATGAAACTAAAAAATAAATACCTGGTAGGGGTGTGTATGCAATAGACTGAAGACGCACGAAGTAGTCCCAAATGCAAGGAATCCTATAAAAAAAAACAAACACCACTGATTGTAAAAAATAAAGTACCTTAGTGTTTTTGTGTTATTTTTATTTTGTTTATTTGTGGTTTTTTAATTATATTTTAGGTATGTTTGTATTTTGTACGTTATATGTGTGTACTTTTTTCTTTTTCTTTTTAATGATTAGAACGGGATATAGAACACATGAATATGTTGTGAAGTGTAAGGGTGGAATTTCAACAATCCAACAAGTGTCAACAATGTATTGTAATTTATCCATGATTTTTCAGTTGATTTTTAGAATTTAAAATAAATTTTCATAAGGTGAAATATTAAATTTAGGGGTTTTTCTTCAAATAATATTTTGGCCATTTGTGGAAGCATTTCCAATTGAGAAATTATTGGCAAAAGGGGCAAGGGGTTTTGTGGAATTTTTTGGAAATTTTCTAGAAATATTTTTGAATTTTAACTACTTTTTAATGAATTTTACTCATTTTACATATAATTTTGAAGGAATTTTAAAGTTTTGAATTTTTTGCAATTCATTTTCTTAAATTTCCATTTTAGAAAATATCACAAATGATTTTAGCAATATTTAAAAAAATTAGGAATTTTTTAACAATTTTTTTTGGGTTTTAAATGAATTTTAATGAATTTTTAAAAGTTTTTAGGTGTTTTATGTTTATTTTTATGTATTTTTATATATTTTTTGGGTTTGAAAATAAAAGGCGGTACCCGTGCTGCATGTGAACAACGGACGATGACTGCGTGTGAACGGCTGACTGTAACACTCCACCGCATGGACAAACTGGAAGCGCGTCCTCGCGCGTGAACCCCTGCTAGCACACCCGTACACCGAGAGTGGCCGCACGGCGTGGGAAAAGGAGAGGGAGAAGGGATAAGGGGCAGAAACAAGGGCTTTAAGTGAGTAACCTAAGTGAATTAGGTGAACGGAGTATGTTAAGTCAATGAGGGTAGCGTAGTCTGTTAAATCAATTAGGTTACCTTAGTATGTTAAGTTGATTAGGGTAGTTTAGTCTGTTAAGTTGATAATGTTAGTTTAGGCTATTAAGTTGATTAGGTTAGTTGAAGTAAATTAAGTTAGGCTAGTTAATTAGGTTAATTGAAGTAAATTAAGTTATGTTAGGTAATTAGGTTAGTGTAAGTAAATTAAATTATGTTAGTTAAGAAGGACTAACCAGGGGGTGGAAGGGGGGATGGTCGCCGACGGCGTGGGAGGTGGAGGATAAAACGGGCACTGGCGGGGCGGGCGTCGACGGCGGTAGGGAGGAGCGGTGGAGAAGAGAGGAGATGGAATGGAGGAGGTGGAAGAGAAAATGGGCACTGGCGGGGCGGGCGTCGACGACGGCGGGGAGGAGTAGGAAGAGGAGAGGGAAAACGGTGGGGGCGGAGGTTTGGTGGAAAGAGGAGAGGCGAAGCGGCAGCGGGCGAGGAGCAAGGGAGAGTCGGTGCAAAAGCGAAGCTTGAAGCCACGGAAATGGATGGAGACGATCTCAAAGATGGGGTCGCGGGGCCGGATGTGGAACAAGGCGATGGCGGTGAGCGTGCAGTACAGCAGAACTGTGCCTGCTTGAGGCAACAGCCCAAAGCGTGAGCGAAGCCGAGAGGGAGGAGGGGGAGGATGAGGGGCCAACGGCCGAAGGGGGAGGAGGAGGAGGAGTCGTCGCGTGGGGGAGGGAGGGAGGGATTGTCGATGGGTGGGGTGGAGAGGGAACGAGGAGGTGGAGGACGCGAAGGAGATGGGGCGAGAGACAGCACGCAGGCGGGGGAAGGTAACCTTTTTTTTTTCTCTCTTTTTTTTTTCTTTTTGTTATTGGTTATTTTCTTGTTCTTTTTCTTTTGGCACTTTTTTTTTTTGAAATGTAGGGTTGGTTGTGGTTTGTATTTTTTCTTTTTTCTTAAAATGTAAAGATGAATTGTTTGTGGGTGGTTTTTCTTTTTTTAAAAAACTTTATTTTGCTATATTTTTTTAAAAGTTTATTGTATGAGTATTTCAATTAGGTGTTGGTGTTGGTTGTTGTTGTTTGTTGTTATTTATTATTTATTTCTTTTGTGTTTTTGTTTTTTTTATAAAATAAAATTTAATGTGGGTGATTTTGTGTTTATGTATGTTTAGTTGTGTTCGTTTTGTTTTTTTTGTTTTTGTTTGTGTTTTTTTTTGTACCCCCGTCCCGCGCGCATGCGCGGGGTGGGGGTAAAAAAATTTTGCAATGATGAGATCAAACGGCGCAAGGACGGCGATGCGCGAACCACAAACGCCACGAGGGCATCCCGAGGTGCGTAAAACCAAAAACAGGCGCGTTCACGCGCGATACGAGAAACACGGTCACACGGCAAAAAGGAAGAAAAATTAATAAAACCCAAACCATACTTCAGATCGAAAATTCGTAACAAGAAAAAGTGTGCTGAAAGACGACGAGAAGATGATAGAAACATGCAACACCGGGTCCGGGGCAAAATCAGGGTGTTCACATGGGAAAAACGGAAAAACAAGCCCGAAAACACATATGTGTATTAATATCAGAAAATCTGCGCATCGGAACGAAGTGCAGAAAGAAGGAAAATTGTGCAGAATAAGGTATCCAACAGCCCTATCATGGAGAACACATTTCCGATTGAGATAGGATGCGTTCACATGGGAAAAACCCCAAAAATGGGCTTGAAAATAGACTCGAAAATTAATACGGGAGAAAACATGCACCGAAATAGAGAACAGTAAAAAGGAAAAATGTTTGGAAGAAATGGATTCACAGGGCTGGTGCATCAAAAGGCAGTTAGAAGGGAGTAAGGAGGGGTTCATATGGGAAAAACACAAAAAAATACACTCGAAAAAACTCAGAAAAATTAATAACTAAAAATCCGGCAATTGAAAGAGGGGGGAGGAAAAAGGAAAAAGTGGGGGAAAGGATGGCAAGACACGGTTGTCAAATTAAACTGGAATTCTGGTGAAAATAGGACGGGGTCACATGGAAAAATGTGAGCCGGTACATATAGATCAGATAAATATGTGATACATTGATATACAGCATCTCTTTCTTTAATTGTAGGTTTTGATCACTGGTACTGTCCGGTAAGTAATCAAAATTTCACTTCCTTATTTGCATCTTCGATTTTCGGAAAATTGTTTGAGCTCCTCAAACAATTTTTCACAAATGAAACAGTTGAATCCCCTAATTTGGATTCTTCTAGGTTCCGGCAATACAAACGTTTTGCTATCTCCTCCTAATGTTATCTCAAGAGTATCCCTTCCCCATGGTTTTACTTTTTTTTTAGCTACTGGGTTTTATGGATTTTATGTTATTATAGGGACCATTTTTTTAATAATATGCAGTATTCGTCAATATATGGGTTATTTTAGCCCCTCACATCACTTCGGTTTTGAAGCAGCTGCTTGGTATTGGCATTTCGTGGACGTGGTTTGGTTATTTTTATTTGTTTCTATTTATTGGTGGGGAGGTTTCTAAAAAGGCATGGGCCTGTCCTCGCCATCTTCTAAACGAAAAAAAAATAGCCACTAAACCTGCTTAACAAAACAGAAATGCTTCGCTTTCCAAATTTGGCAAACTATCACAATATTTGCTCAAAAAGGAAGGGTTTCCTTAATTAGAAAGGGGGTGACCCCCGCTTTCTCCCACAGAGTGCCTCAGCTTGCCTATCATTTTCCTTCTGCCTCTCCTACCCTTAAATCTCCCCTTTGACTCTTTCTATCTCATTATCTTGAACATGAGTAGAAGTACCAATTATGTGACAATTCAAAGATTTCTTTTTTTCAAACTATTCCTTTTTTTATTTCCTTCGACAGAAACAATAATCTAATGAATTTAGACAAGGAGAATATATCGAGCATATTATATTTTCAATAGATTTACCTCTTGATACACGATCGGATATCCTTAATTAATTTTAAGAAATTATTATCAATTCTTTCTTCTATTTGATATAAATTATTTGTTGTATTTCTTAAATTATTCAAAGAATATCCATAAAAATCAGAAACAGACTGCAGAGCTTAAGTAAGTCTTTGCTATACCTAAGTATTTTAAAGAAAATTTGAAAATATGGATCCATTGCTTAGAAATTTGAGAGAATATCAAACATTGAAGAACTCTTTCGACGCTCATCTTAATCATATTATATACCTTACTGAAAAGGATAACAGCACGGGAAGGGAAGCTTTGGCGAGACCCTTAAATGAATTACATCAGGTAATATTACCTAATCTAAGAGATTATTTATCCAAGGGTTCCCCTTATGCTTGTATTCGGTTGAAACAGAATCTGTACTGAACGGATGACTTGGGAACGAAGTAAAGATAAAGGGATTGTACCCCCTGTCCCATGCGAGTGGCAAAATTGGCGGGCTGATCTCGTTTCAGGTCCATGGAGGCCCACAATTCGGTAGCTAAGTCGACAAGCAAGCGACGTTGGTCTTCTTGTCATAGATTCTTTTGATTAGAGATGGCCTTCTCAAGGGTTTGTGAAAGGAGGCGAAGGGAGACCAGAGCGGACTAGTCTAGGAAATACTTGAATATACCAAAACCACCTAGTCAAGTAGCAAAGAGTCCCATATGTCCTCCTAATAAGAAAAAAAGGGTAAAAAAAGAAGAAAAAGGTGAGAAAAAGCCTACTCAAAGCATGTACGAGATACAAGGAGGAGGGAGGGAACAAAGAGTCAAAAAGAGAGAGATCGAGGGATCGTGGCACTCTAGCTGGCCATGCCGATCCTGCCAATCCTGTCGATCCTGTTGATCTTTTCCTCGGATCTCGCTTTTTTGTGTTTTTTTGTTTGTGTTTTTTGGGTCTATTTCTTCCTCTCCAATAAGATAGGCAATCCCAAAAACTCCAGGCTCCGAGCCCTCAAAAAAGAGTTTAGGTTGTTGAGTGTGTCCTCTCTTGTCTCTTCTTGTGTAAGAAAGAGCAGACCATCATTTTCTAGACTAATAGGTATCCCAGATCGATCGTTGAGTAGCTTTTCTACTATAAACATGAGAAGGACAAGCTCATGAGAAGCCAATGCTCGGGAGGTCATCAGACCCTCGTGATAACTACTCCTTTTCCTACCCGGGATTGAGGCCCCATAATAGGGGAGCCTTCGGGTAGGCCAATAACTCTTCTCTCTCTGCCCTATCGAAGTTTGAAAAAGGGATAGCTCTTGCAGAAAGGGTGGTGCAATACCCGGTGCATGTCATCTCAAACTCCACCCCAGACAAATGCCCGCATGCTTCCTTGACTTTAGCTCGTAGGGTTCTCTCCCCTATCAAGCTAGCTCCGTTTAAACCCGGATAAAGCAATAAAGGCTTAGGAATATCCTTTCCCCATTGGGAAAATACGTACTTCCAGAAGGAAGGAGAGTGGTAAGCTTCCCACGTATTAGGTGTTCGCGCCTTGCCCATAAGTCCAGCATAGATACTCGTGTGGCATGCAACCATAGATAATTCCTCGAGAACCAGCTCTGGTGGCAGGGTAGTCTTCCCTAAAACCTCTTTCATGGTCCCCTTGAGGTCCCTCCTAAGGTTTGCTATGGTTGCTGATCCCCCCTCAACTATTTACCGGTTTATTTTGTTAGTAGCCATGATTGGAGCTATAATATCAACTATGCATAGAACTACGAAGGTTAAAAGACAGGATGTGTTCCAACAGAATGCTATAAATTTCTGAGAAACTATCCACAAAATACGCTGAAACAAGCAAATATAAGGCATTTTTGTTAAAGCTTCTATTGAAGGGGCAAGCTTTGCCTCCCCGTGGGATTGTATGCATATAAACCAAAGAATTTAATGAATAACATGAATTCTCTTTCTTGCTGTCAGAAATTAATTAATATTTTAGAAATATATAATTCTATCAAAATATATGATAAAGAATGGTCAGATGTTATTCATAATGCTTTTTGTCTTTTTCTTAACTATGAGAATATCATGGCTACTGGCCAACATTATCAAGGGATTAGAGAATGGCTTCAGTTGGCAAATGATCTAATAGTTAAGAAATTTGGCAATCGGAAATATTATAGAAGTAACTGCAGAAGATAAAAATAAAGCTAAAATCTTTGTTGATTGAAATGGTTTAGCTAGTCGGGTTCTCATGGATTCTGAATCTATTGAAAAGAGTTTACAAGTTGGTCATGTTATCAACCCGTCCCGAAATATCTTCTACGCGAATACAATTCTATTTATCAAAACACAACAGATTTATATGCAAAAATAGAGAAAATACCTATAGATATAATTCTCCTTGAGAATAATGAGTTAGGAATAGGAATTCGTCAAAACTTAATGGATATAAATACTTCACTCAGAGATTTAAGGGATTCTATTATACTTCATCTATATCGTGGATGACAGGTTTTCTCTAATTTTTGTAGTCGTGTCTGTTTGCTGTTCGTAGTGGCATATTTGCAACTTGTTTATTTTTTTATGTGATAACGGAGTTAACCCTTTGGCGTGGATAATTGACTTTATTTTACCTTTATTGTTTGTAGTTTTTTTGTATGAAATCCTTATTGGCCAAGCAAATCGGATGGTTTTGCTAACTAAAACCAAAACCTTAACTTATAGACAAATATGCATTAACCCTTTAGCTTCTACATTTCTAAGAAATAAAGCCAATAATATGGCAAAACGAAACCTCTTAACTTTCGTGCCTAAAGGAATTGTGGAAAGGGACAAATTACACTTTTGGTAAATGATAACCCTTTGAAACAAATAATAGTCGTACAGAGCTGAAGTAAAAGGATTCGAACCTTTGCTTGTTGGTATCAAAAACCAATGCCTTACCACTTGGCGATACTCCATAGAAAGGTAACCCAAAAAAAAAAGGCAAGGCCAGAGACGAAAAAATTGAGCTTCCATCACAAATATGGGCTTAGCAGGATTCGAACCTACAATATTGCCGTTATGAGCGGCACGTTTTAACCATTCAGACTATAAGCCCATAGCGCACTATCAATTCGATCAATTTGTCACAAGCAATGGAAGGAACTTAAAGTCCTTTTCATAAACCAACTTCATAACCTATTTGGCTAGCTTTAATCATTAATACATGCTTTGTTGAGTAATCTTAGATAATAATATCAATGGTTTGTCTGCCATTCCTATAGCAGTTTAGGTAGCTTAGTTGGTTAGAGCAAAAGACTGAAAAACTTTAAGTAAGTGATTCGAGTCTGCTCCTAAGCGACTATGACCACTGAAATTAGATTCAACGCTTGATACGCTAGACACAACCAGAACTTCAAATTATGGAACCAAAGTGACAAGACAACATCTTTAACCATATCGACTTTAAGTTACTAATATGGCAACCAATAAATGGTTAAGATATGGAGCAGAGCCTAATTGTTTCTGTCATCATATGCTTTTATGTTCAAGCCAGTGGTTTCAACCGGGAAAGTGATTATTGGTCTCTTACGTGATTTAATAGAAATACTATTTGCTTGCCTGCTTAAAGGTCGCTAATAGCTTTTATGAAACAAAAGTATTGTTTCAAATAAGCTAGCTCAACAACAACTCCGCTATACTATAGCCATAAAAGTAATAATCCAGTATCCATTGCTGTGACCAAGCTTAATATCTTTTAAGCCTATAAGCTCATAACTAATAAATGTCAATAAAGTTACATCGAAAAGGCCAATGCTAAGGAACTTCATTTCAATGTTAACAAACAATAAGGTTAAGAACCTTTTGTACACAGCTCGAAGCTATAATGGGGTTACATCCTAAACAATGCTCTGTTTAATCAGCTGTCTTAATAAAGGCCCTAATCAACCGCTATCCTTTTATATACAGAAATAAAATATCGAAATGGCATACCCTATGTAATGCAAAATGACAAAACTTTTGGCTACGTTAGGACGGCATGTTTTCACCCAATCTATCTTTTATAGTCTAAATCATTGGTTTCTCTTATGTGTAGATCAGCTTTAAGGAATATCCGAAACGATCGTAACGGAAAGTAACGCTCTTTTTTTTACACACACAGGAGTATCCCTTATTCATATCATTTCAACTTACTCTCTTTCACTTATCGGTCTGAATCTGGGTTAGGGAGTGCTTTTAAGGCCATAACGCCTTTTCGTATCGCTTCCATATACGTGATTTTGACATACTTTTTTGTTTCCCTTACCTAGTTATTTGAAAACTAATTTACCGAGCATGTGTAATAATAAGAGACAACAAATTCGTCAAAGCAAATACCCTTTTTTTCAAGTACGTAATAGTGGCTCCCCTTTGAGTTAGAGACCCTATTTCTACCACTTAACAGGTACTGTCTAGGTTTCACATTTTGGGAATGTTACGAGGTTTTCTTTGAGAGAAAATTTTAAGCTGCTTTGTTTCCTCTCAATTTGCCCCACGGTTACATGGAGGCAACCCATGGATAACTACAATGGGGGCAATTTTATTATAGCCTTATATGAAACTTACTATTGGAGATTCCTTATTTTATATAGTCATGTATGGATTAAGCAACTAGCCAATACTTTTTTTTTCAGTGCCAAGATCCTAATTTCGCAGATGGCAGATCGTTTAACCATATGACATAGCCACATTATGTACATACGCTCGTAGGCTAGCTTTCAGCCAACTCATTTGTGTAATGTGGGCTTTTTAAAAACTTATTTCTAGCAGGACTATCCGGATCTCCTTGGCAAGGTTCCTTCCTTGAGCTACAAACAATGGCCACAATGATTTCATCAAAAATGCCCTTTAGCTACTAGTAAAATATCATTAAAATAACAGATAAAAAATAGGCTAATTAACGCATATATGAGATTTTTAGCTTGTATCTTCATCTTTCTGGAAGAATCCATCCAGCCACAGGTTCCCCTACGACTACCATGTTACGACTTCACCTCAATTACTGACCCAACCATAATATGTAGCGGAAACACCTTTAAAACTAAAGTGAATTACACTTAACGGAAGCATAATGCACTTTACTAATAAGTGATCCCTGCTCAATGCTTCAGGCGGAGCCAATTCCCAGGGTGTGACGGGCGGTGTGTACGGGGCTCGGGTACATATTCACCGCAGCATGCTGATCCGCGATTACTAGCGATTCCAACTTCATGTCCTCGAGTTGCAGAGAACAATCCGAACTTAGACAATCTTTACGGATTCGCTCCACCTTACGGCCTTGCTTCCCATTGTAATTGCCATTGTAGCACGTGTGTAGCCCAGCTCATAAGGGCCATGCGGACTTGACGTTATCCCCATCTTCCTCCATAGTAAAACTACGGGCAGTTTTTCATGAGTGCAACACCCAATAAAAAGAATACCATCGATCTCAAGCAACCATTGAGCTGTATGGCTGCTGATGAAAGATGGCATGGATCCTTTGTAAACAACATGTCTTAGCAACATGAAACAAGGGTTTCGCTCGTTATAGGAGTTAACCAAAAACATCTCACGACACGAGCTGACGACAACCATGCAGCACCTATACGAATTTTTATCTTATCCCGTTAAGAACAAGTACACTAGTTCATATGTCAAATGTGCATACGCCAAGTGTTTCTATGTCAAGAGTTGGTAAGGTTTTGCGCATTGTATCGAATTAAACCACATGCTCCACTGCTTGTACAAGCCCCCGTCAATTCCTTTGAGTTTCAGTCTTGCGACTGTATTCCCCAGGCGGAGTGTTTAAGGCGTTAGCTGAGCTTCCGATCCGCAGACCAAAAACAAACACTCATCGTTTACGGCATGGACTACCGGGGTATCTAATCCCGTTTGCTCCCCAAGCTTTCGCACCTTGGCTTCAGTAGAGACCCAAAGAGCTACCTTCGCTACTTCGGCGTTCCTTCGTGTATCTCCAGATTTTATCCCTACGCACGAAATTTCACTCTTCTCTATCTCACTCAAGTAAATTGGTTTCGTAAGCATTCCGCCAGTTGGGTTGGCGTCTTTAACCTTCGACCTAACTTACCGCCTATGTGCCCTTTATGCCCAGTCATTCCGAATAACACTTGCCCCCCCGTCTTACCGCGACTGCTGGCACGGAGTTAGCCGGGGCTTCTTCTTTAAGTTTTGTCACCATCGCACACTTGACGAAAGGGTTTTACAAGCGGTATTGCCATTCCTTGCGTTTGCAACGTTCTTCACTCACCCACGCGATATTGCTAGATCAAGCTTTCGCCCATTGTCCAAGATTCCCCACTGTTGCCTCCCGGCGGAGTTTGGGCCGTATCTCAGTCCCAGTGTGGCTAGTCATCCGAAAAGATCAGCTAAGCATCGTAGGCTTGGTTGGCCTTTACCCAACCAACTACCTAATACTACGTAGGCTCATCAAACAACGCTTTATTATCTTCTTGCATAGCTTTATTGCTTGCGTTGCTTCGGGATCTAGCCCGAACTGTTTGGCAGATTCCTGTGCGTTACGCACCCGTTTGCTACTTTTTTTTCAATTATTCCATAAAACTGGAACAGAAATGACATCCAACTTACATGTGTTAAGCATATTGCTAGTGTTCATTCTGGGCCATGATCAAGCCCAAATTTTTAGTGAATTTCTGCCATATGAGGCAGGTTGATGATGATTTCTTAGTAAGTTATTAGCTTTTACTAACAACCGTAAGCAGAACGGCCAATGGCAAGGCGAATCATCTTACATTCCGGATACCAAAGATTGTTATTATACAAGAATTCTTGTATCGCTCATGCAGATCTTCCATCTACCGAAAACCAAAGGATTCATTGCAGGAGAGTAAAGTATGGCTGAAAATAGAAGGAATTGACGAGAAGCTAACGCTTTAGGTAAGTACGATAGTCATTACAACTGTTTTTATTGGTTTTTTAGTGGCTTTTCTCCTTATTGGTTTTTGATATAGTCTCCTGAACTAGTGCTTTCCTCGGAACCAATGCATTTAAAAAATGATGTATTTACTTTCAAATAAGATTGACTATATGAAAGACATATTTGATATGATTTTATCATTGCCGGAACCTATGCATTTACCATAGATAATATATTTACTAAAACCAGAACCCATGCATTTATCAAAAACATAGCCAATGCATTTACCGAAACCATAACCAATGTATTTGTCCCATTTAACTCTTATAAATAGTTTAATTAGAAACATCTTTTTTTTAATTAAGAAAGAAATATGGTACAATGCATTTACCGAAACCATAACCAATGCATTGGATCTTCTTCTTTTTCTTTAAAAACAAATGTCCTTTGGTTCTTTCTTATCCCTTTTTCACATTGTTATACATATCCATCAACAGCTTATTAGTAAGTATTATGAGATAGAGAAACAGTACATCAACACGTTGAACATTATGAAACAGTCCATTAACTTATTTATTAGTAAGATATAGAAACAGTCCATCAACATATAGACCATCATAGCCAGGATCAATTTCAATTTTTTTTAATTTTTCGATGAAGAGGTTTAGTTTGTCGAAATAGAATCTTTGCCTGGGGAGGTTAGCTTACTCCCCGTGCTTACAAAATGGAAAATTGAATAAACTTCGAAAAAGTCAAAAAAACTGCAACTAATAACATCACGATTCCAAAAATATAAACTTAAGACAGATCTAAAATAAATCCGAAATCTTACCATAAATGACAAACCCCATTACTCATATAATAAGACAAAGCTAAAAAAATGAAATTTACTAGGCCTAAGATAAACCAATGGAAATGCTTTCCAACGAAGAAGGCACATTAATAATAACTTTCAAAAATAAGGCTAAAATGACCAACTTTCAAAAAAAAAAATACCAATTAACAATGCAGCAGCCAAAAAAGTTCCAAAGATTCTATGAAGGATAAATAAGATCGAAGTAAGCTATGGCTTATAAATAATAATATGGGGTGATAAAGGTCGATCGATTTACATCCTATTGGCTTTGGTTCAAAAGGCTAAAACGCTTTAGCACTTAAAAAAGGAACTTGCGTCGGCTTTGCCGACACAAAGTATGTGCTCAACATTCATGAAAATTGCTCTGTCCATCGGAAACCAGCCAGATTACATTTTCGATTCCTGCATAAAAATTCCTAAATAAATTCATTATCTACCTTATGCCGAAAAAAATCAAACAAAAAAAAACAGATAGCCTCTCGAAAATAAAGCAAATACGAAATTTCTATGATAACGCAAATAATTGCATAGTTGCTCTGGCTCTCAGACAGAAAGCAGCCAAGGTTAATACAATAGATTATTTTAATTAATAATGCTAGCTATATCGCATTGATTATGTTTGTTTTCTGCGATCATAATATTTTTTATAGGTCTGGAGATCATAACATTTTTTATAGGTCTAGCAAGTGTCATAAAGCAGCAATCCGGCTAATTCATTTTATTTTGGGCAAGCGGGTGCCTTTGTGGTTAAGATTTTAGGGCGTCGAAATGGATTTTGGAACCTATTTACATTTTCTATGAAAGGAACGGTCAACGAGCCCGCCGATACGAATGCCATTAAGAGGACCCCCAATAATTTATTGGGAACTGTACGAAGTATTTGAAAGACAGGGAAAAAGTACAATTCGGGTAATATTTCCAATGGAGTCGCAAAAGGATTTGCTGGTTCACCAATCATTGATGGTTCCGGAACCGCAAGACCCACAGTACATGCAAACGTCCCTAAAATGACTACTGGAAAAATATATAATGGGTCGAGTCCATTTATTAGCTTTTTCTAGTGCAAAAAACTTGTAATTCCTTACTATCTGGCATAATTGTCTTGTTTCATCCTGAATATGAAGTTAGTTGCAACAGGTTGCTGGAGGCAGCAAAAATAGTACAGGTTGCCAGGCTAAAGGATTGGTTCATTTTTTTTTTCAAGCCAATAAACTTATTTTTAGTGAAACTATTCATAATTCTGCGACTGGAGAGCAACCAACAAAGAAAGATGGAGATCCGGCATTATGGCGCGTGATCCTCCTAACCCTAGAAAAAAGGTGGAAAGCGAGGATAAAGTGCTTTAGTTAAGTGTCATTGCTTATGACGTTATTGCTGTAGCCTCAAGGAGGTTTGGCCATTGCTTCAACCTTCCCGAATTCCTGCAGATTCGGGTCGTTTTCCGCCACCGGAACGTCTTGAGATAATTCCCATATGGTGCGGAAGACTCGATTGATCTAGACTCAGAAGCTGGGATTTGACCCTTTCCATCGATCGGTTGGGCCAAAGCATTTACTGGCTTAAAGGCCTAAGAAAGAATTACTAACTGGTATTTGCGCAATTTTTCCCATTACTTTTACAGAACCCCCTTCCTGTATGGTCGAACCATCGCCCATCAGTACTTAGCCAACATTATCAGATTCTAAATTCAAAGCGATGCCTACTGTACCATCTTCAGATTCTACCAATTCTCCAGCCATTACTTTGTTCGAACCATGAATGCGGGCTATTCCATCTCCCACTTAAGGTACAGTGCCAGTATTAACAATTTCCATTTCTGGGGATCGGATGGGTCAAAAACAACTAATTTGTATAAAGCCATTGAACCCGCAATACTGGCCGGAAACGGCGAGCAGACAGTCTTTGATTCATAGCAGTTCAGCTCTTGACGTACGGGGCAGGCATTTCCTTCGACCGGAAAAGTGGCCATTGGTTCACGATACGAATACTGTTCTAGGGATGTCACTAATAGTTTCTGCTAGACAGAAGTACTGTTTTGAACGGGCTGGCTCAGCAGCAACTCCTGGTACTGTAGCCGTGGGAATGTCATTAGAAGCAGCTTTATTCTTGTTGCTCTCTTGATCAGTGACAATTGACTCCCCCTAGACCTATGAGACTTTTGCCCCTTAAATCACCTCCTTGAGCTTATCTTCCTCCCTTTATCACGCAATCGACTTCTGTTGCACACATATGGTGAATCAACTCTGGGTCTTTCTCGACTTCCTTCACATCAACTTCCTCCTTCTATTCATATAGCCATCAAACACTCCATGAGTGATGAGAGAGAACAAAATGTGAACATGATATCCCCCATAATTCAGCATAGAGGAGAACATATCATGTCCTCCCCTCCCGGTGGAAGCCATGTTGGTTCTTCTTAGTTATCATCCTCTCCTCCTTTTTCACTCTCTTCTACAATCGCATATCTCCTCCACACATGGTCCAAAAAGCTTGTAGATTTTCTTATTAAAGCTAAGGATTTATTTAAGAAAAGCTATTCTCTCCTATCGTTATCATGTCCCTCTAATCTTCCATTCATACTAGACTTGTAAAGTGAGGGATAAAAAGAATTCCAAAACCTGTGATTATCATCTTTTTGTGAACCTCCTCTACCTACATTCAAGCTTTTCCTAGAGTCATTGGCATTTCCTTTCGTCAAAACATCATTTCCCATGAATTTCCATGACAAGAGAAGAGTGTTTAAGACTCTTTATGAAGGGAGCATCTTGTAGTGGTATGCAATGTTCCTCTCATTTTGGAGCATTATGGCAGAAACATTTGTTGCATTTGAGCATCATGAGATTCCACAAGTTATAGCATCATTGTCTGTGTTAACTGCCGGGAGACTACCACATAGAAATTCTAGCTTCAATTGATGTTAAACTTGACCACACGATGTAGTGGTGCCTGATTAGACTTTGTTGATACATTCAACTGTTGACTGAAAGAAGCATCCAAGTTCATACTCTGCTCTTGCTTTGAAAGTGGTACAACATCCATCACAATACAAATCACTTTTAATCTTAACTCATAAAACAAAAGGGAAACCATTTAACAAAAAAATGCAAGCCAATGTCCAAGTCTATTGTGGGGTTTTGCAAGATTCAAATGTTTCTCCCATTTCTTTCCTTCACTCCCGTGCTAGCAAGAACCGTATTCAAAGAAGCTTCACTGTCATCACTTCCTGCCTTAATTCATGCATTCTACCCTAACAAGAAAATATGCTTTGAAATAGAACTTCGTGTTAGATCCATGGGATGCAATCAATCAAACAATGTCCACACAAAAATTATGAATGCATTGAAAAGAATGTGCCTAGCCTAACTACATGTGCTTGTAAAAACCACCCAAAAGTTGTGTGTGGGATTTAATACTTTGCACATATTTAGTTGTTGTGATTATACTTTTGTTCTGCGTAGGCAGTATAGTGAAGAGGGTTTGGAACAAGAAGAATTTATCAATAATGCTCTGGTTGACATGTATGTAAAATCTGGTATGCTTGGAAAAGCCCAAGAAGTATTAGACAAAACATGGCTGTGATAGAGAAGCATTGGAATTCCTTGATGAGATGACACTCAAAAGCATCGGTCAGGATGCTATTACTTATTGTGTGGCTTGAAAGCTTGTGGCAATGTGGAGAGGTCAAGAGATGCACTTGGAGGTTACAAAGAAGGGATTTGATTGAGTATTGTTGGCAATCTCTAGATCTCATTCTAGCTCTGATTTGCTTATGAATCAAGTAGCCAACAGATCTAATGAAGCTGTAAAAGCCTTTCTTGTTATTGGAATTAACACTGGTTTTAGTAGCCGCAAGAGCCATTGATGTTGAAAATGTAAGGCATGGAGATTTCCTTAGGCTAAATCATATAGAAGGATATCATGAATTACTGGCAAACATAAAGACCTTCTTTTCCACTGCTCTTGCCATGTGGGATGCAGATTTCTACATCAAAGTTGATGATGATGTTCATGTAAATCTTGGCATGCTTGGGACAGCCCTAGCAAAACAGAAAGCCAAGCCTCGTGTGTAAATAGGGTGTAAGAAAACTGAACCAGTTCAGGAAGCATAGCAGATTTGATGATCAGAACTGAAGAGACATTGGAAGAACGACAGATTGCATACATTTGTGGGGAAGCACTTAAGGCAAAGGATCGTATGGAGCAGTTTGTAAAGTTAGAGACTTAAAAACATTAGAATTGGTAGCAATCAAGATTATTTCATTAAGTGAGGGGAAGGTTATGAAGACATCTGTGGAGAGATTGAAATGCTGAAAGAGTGTAATCATCCGAAGATTATCTTTGGATAGTGATGGAGTAGCGTGGGAAAAGGGAAGCTTTTCTGGGGCCGCTTTATTAGAGTGAAGGCGAATTTAGGAGGGCCTAAAACAGAAAAGGGGAGTATGACGCTGAATCTGGGGGAAATAGGGAGAAACAGAGCATGGGGAGGATGGACGGAGAAAAAAGATTGGAGGGTACTCTGCTGCTTGAAGGAGAGGAATTACACTGAGGTGGAAGGGGGGGAAGACGATGTCAGAAGCGAATGTGCAGGGGACCCTTCGATACGAAAAAGGAGGAAGAGGACATTTGCCAGAGTCTCCGCGCCGTTAAAATGGTTCTTATGTCCTTGAAAAAGCAAGTCGATGCCGTCTCCACCATCGATTCGTCTTGAAACCTCTCTATAGACACTCCTGCGGCTATGAAGAGGGTAAAAGATCGATTAAAGCTCTGACTACAACTTCAAAGGACAAAAATTAAAGCGGATGGAAGCTATGGCACGCCGAAATGCTCGTTTGTTTTACTCTTTGTGAAGAAGCTCCCAAAACTTGACCGTCATAGCTGTAATACAGGAATTTTTTTATAGCACAATAGAATTGGGGAATGTTTCTGTGATCGAATTAGAGAGGGCGATTGGAGAAGGAAGCAAATTAATGGGCTAATTTAAAAAAAAAAACAGGAGAGAATTGCACTGTGCTGACAAGCGATGAAGCATTGTAGCTCGCGGCCATAATGATAAATATCCTACCTTACAACCTTACAACGATCACTCCTGAAAAAGCATTATCTTTCGCCGTTGTATTCATATAAATGAAAAGGATGAGAAGGATACAGATGAATGAGAAGAAACAATGGCACATGGAATAATCCCTTCGCCTCCCCAAAACAGAGCAAATTCTTAACTGTTATACACCAACTGAGGGCAATATTACAGCCAATATTTGTAACGTGAAGGAAGGAGATTAGGCGTGGATTCACAGAAGAAGAAATTTGATTTGGATCACGATGTGATTCAATGACTATAAATCAGATTCATCTTACGGGAGTGAATGCATACCTACTCCCTACAAACTGGGCCTTTTGTTCTATGAAGGATTCATGAATCTCAGACAAAACTGAAAGTTGATTGAAAAGAAAAGGAGGGCCTGATGTAATACCTGTTCAATTTGGGACTGTAAAACTTCTGTTGGAAGCTGTAGTAGCACCTTTTGATGTTGCATGAGCTCTGTTTTGAGCTCTTTTGGAGTGGAAGAGCTTGAGTTCCTTTTTCAGAAAGTTTAGAATGTTACTGTTGTCAAAGAAGAGGAAGGAACTGAATTTTTAATGCAGAAAAGAGAGTCTCACAAGAGCTTTCATCTTTGTTTGATCGCATGCATCAACTTCAGAAAACACTTGACAATATTCATCACTGGAAGGAGGTTTTTTTTTTAAAAACTCTTGGAAAGATATCTGATTTTGAACGAAAAGTGTTATTGAGAGGAAGAAGCTTGAATTGCTTCAGTTGCTTGCACTATGGCTTAAGTGGCAAACTGAAGTGGATAAATAGAGTGCTGGAAGCACATCTTCTAGATTTTCAGAGTTTCTGTTGGCAAGCTTATGTGATTGGTAAAACTGCTTTTGACCAAGTGTGGATAGGCAAAATATGACGACGCTCGAGTGATGTAAGAAGGAGCTTCAAAGAACCATATAATCATTATAGGAATTCATCTTGTATTTTGTAAACATCTTGGCAGTAATACAATTATTACTTGGCATCATTTTCCCATCTTGCTTACTTACTTGATAGATCTTCTATTCTGAAATTTTATGAAGGACTTCTGAAGTTGCGACATTGCTTTCGAAACCCTTCGACATCTTTGGTGAACCCGACGTGAAAGCGTCGTAGAAATTTCAGGATGGGAGATACTTCAGCCTCTTCTACAATTCCAGCTGCCTCTACTTCAGCTCCATCAATGACTGCTGCGTCAAGTACTTCAACGGAGGATCTAAAGCAGATTTTGCAGAATATGTCCATGTATATGCAGCTCCAAAATCAGCAAACACAATTGTATATGCAGCAGCAACAACAATTGCATCAACAGCAGTTGTCTCAGCAAAGGCAACTCTATTCAGAGCAGGAGAATGCAAACAGCGCAACTAAGGCTATTGAAGCAGTTGAGAGTGAGAAGAAGCTATTTGACGGGTGTAATGTTTCAGCATATTTGAAGACATATGAGATCAAGATGGGGTTTTTGGAGTTCCAGCTAGACTTATGAGTAAGTACTTCCTTCGTCTTGTCACACCTGCTTTGAGGACAAAAGTGACTAATCTTTTTATTCAAAATACACATTGGCAAGATTTTAAGAAGGCCCTAAAAGAAGAATACTTCCTTGAAGACTTTGGTATGGCTACTCGGCAGTCATTCCGAGAGTGGGTCTACATGCCAAACAAAGGTCTCGCTGCTTCGGAGTTGATTCGAGAATTCGAAGAGAGGTATAGTCAGCTTGATGCCATTGAACAAAGAGCATTGGATGTTGAAAAAGTTGAGCTTTTCTTGCAAGCTGCAGATCCTGCTCTTCAAGAAGAATTGGGTGAGCTTCTTGAAGAT
Source organism: Lygodium microphyllum (assembly GCF_053477565.2). Classification (NCBI taxonomy): domain Eukaryota; kingdom Viridiplantae; phylum Streptophyta; class Polypodiopsida; order Schizaeales; family Lygodiaceae; genus Lygodium; species Lygodium microphyllum. The sequence goes on from NC_141162.1 coordinate 57,415,908, forward strand.
CGCATGAAGCCTATGGGTCTTAAAACTGATTGGCAGGATGCTCAGGATGCAGTCTCGACTTTGACCAAGAGGAGGATATGGAAGACTCGCCTACAGAATGGTTCCATGACACCTACACCATCATCAACTCCTATGCCTGCTTCTATCCCTATTATTTCTTCTCCTCCTCAACCAGTTTCTTGGCCTATGCCAGTGCCTACTGTTTCCACTCCACCTATTCCTCCTGTTCCACGACCGATGCCTACACCTTCTGCTCCAAAACCATCCGCTCCATCGGTGCCTACCTCTCTTGATGACATAATCAAAGGCATAACAGATTTGACATTGGAGTCAGTCAAAGCGGAGTTGGTGGGAAAGTTGAAGGAGCAGTTTGCTTCGACTGCGCCTTCTACTTCTTCTAGTGCTCCTACTACACCTAGGAGTGCTCCTACTGCACCTAGGAGAGATCGGAGATGTATTTGGTGCGATAGTACGGACCATCAGCATTGTAGGGATTGTGTCTCTTTTCAGGATGCAAGGAGGAAGAATGTGGTATATTGGGGGCAAGATGGTAAGATTTGGTTGACTAAGACAGGAGCTCCACTTGCTACCAACTTTGGTAAAGGTGGAATGAAGAAGTTAGTGGATGACATGGCTGCGCGTACTTCTTATGTGACAGCTAGAGGTGATGCTTCTGCATATGGAGTACAGATTGAGAAGGGATCAGAGACTCAGTCCGCACTATGGACTTATGCTATGGAGACTGCAAACAAGGGAAAAATTCAGCAAACTGTTTTGACTAGTGCAGGCTCTAGCATCAGATCAGAGACAGGTTGGGACTCGCCTGTTGACAGGTATTCTATTTATGCTTATTTGGCTAAATCTCATGGTGCAGATGTATTTGTTGAGGAGAAGCGTAAGAGGGATGAAGAAAATCCAAGTTCAGCTAAGAAGACTAGAGGGGGTGAGTTTGTTACTCCACCTACTGCAGGACCGTCTTCAAGACCAGGGCCAGATCGACAGATGGAGGATGCTTAAAAGAGAGAAAAGAGGCAAGAGCCTAGAGAGAGGAAGCAACCAGGATTCAGATTGATGTCCGATATTGAGACATCTACAGACATGAAGAAAATCTTTAATGATAAGATACTTGGCAGTGAGGTAACTTTCACTATTTCTGAGATTTTGGGCATCTCAAAAAGAGAGTTTCAGGATCAGTTTCAGGAGGTCCTGAAGAGGAAAAGGCATGCATTGTCTACCACTGATACACATGGAGTTTTGATTGGGGAGTTGGATGAGGATGAGGATGAGGTTATGGTTGATAATGCTTCTGTTTTCCCGCAGGTAGAGAAGAGGGTTCAGCCTATGCATTATGCTGAAATTGATGAGCCTGTCATGATACCGCGTAGTCACTTTTCGCGGAGCCATTGGGCTAGGGCAACTACAGAGACGATGGTAAAGATTGGAGAGAAACAGGTGCCTTATGTTGCATTGGTTGATCATGGTTCAGAGATTAATCTCATAGTTCGTGGAGTTTATGAGAGTAACAGATGGCCTATGGATGTAGAGCATGGGTGGCGTATGAGAGCCGCCAATAACACTGCAGGTGATTTATATGTTGCTTGTCCTAGTGTCAGGGTTTCTATTGGTGATGTAGAGGAGGATTTTCATTTCTTTGTGCAAGATTCATGCTCGTATCCCATAATTCTTGGACAGCCATTCAGTACAGAGATGCGCATGGAAACAAAGGTCATGGCTGATGGATCTGCTTATGCACGGATTCGCAGTAAAGATGGTATGAGAGCAGTTCAGTTTATGACTGTATGTGTGAACCATGTTAGAAACAGAGATACTCTCAGAGATGCACCTTTGCCCACAGTGAGGGATTCGGGTTTTCATTAGGTACCGCCGTTTCGCGAGACGATGGTGGTACAGAGCAAAGGAGATTGGAGTTCTCGCCTCCTGGCAGTGGTGTTTTCTCCTCCGGGTTTGTTGGGATTTCAGCAAACAGTTCGATGAGTTATCAGAAGACTTCTAGGTTGTCTAGAGCTGCCAGGCAGTATATATGCAGGAAGGAGAAAAATTTGAAAAATGTAGGAATTTTGGAGGATGATGAGTTCATAGATGGGATGTATGACAGTGTGATTTGTGCAGATACGATGACAGAGATGGGAGATATGCTGAAAACTGATATGCTGAATTGTCATGGTAATGTATTAGTGCAGTCCCTGGACATGTTTCATGAAATTGCAGATTTTATGTCACAGATTGAGTCAGAGGCTGAAGTAACTCAGCAAAAAGTGTTGAGTGCTGAAGAAATTCAGCAAACAGAGTTTCCAGCTGGTTATGATCAACTTTCAGAGAGACAGAGGGCTGAAAATTTTCAGCCAACAGAGTTTACTACTGAAATATTTCAGCATTCAGAGTTTGGGGCTGTTTCTATGCAATCCATAGAGCAGAGGGCCGAGAATATTCAGCCATTGGAGTGCAGAATTGCTGATTTACAGCAAGGTTTATGTAATGCAGAAGAGCATAATGAAGCCAGGGTTGACACGAAATACAAAACTGTGGATAAGAAGGTGAAGCCGGTTGCTGTACCGCTTCCACCTGACAGTGATCAGCAAATAGAGAGGGCTGCTAAACAGCAAATTTTGAGGAATCCGGAGCATATTGGTCATAAATTTTCAGCAGAGACACTTGCTGAATTGAAAATTGGAAATGGTGATTTCTTGCTACCTATAGAGAAGCAATGCTTTCAGGATATGCTTGAGCGACATGGAAGGGGATTTGCTTTTTTCCCAGATGAGATTGGATGTGTGAATCCTGATATTGTTGCTCCTATGGTCATTTTTACTATTCCTCATATTCCATGGAATCTCCGACCTATTCCAGTGCCTAAGGCACACTTGCCAAAGCTGATTGATTTATTGAATGAGAAAATCAGGATGGGAATCCTTGAGCCTTCATCTGCACCATACTCAAACAGGTGGTTTACAGTTCCAAAGAAGAATGGTACTCTCCGATTTATTCAGGACATGCAGCCAGTGAACAGAGTTACTATCAGGAATGTTGGTATAGGTCCAGTTGTGGATGAGTTTGCAGAGGCATTTGCTGGACCTGCCATCTATTCTTTGGGTGATTTGTATTCAGGATATGATCAGTTTCAGCTGGCTTTGGAAAGCAGGGACATAACCACCATGAGAACTCCTATTGGGCTTGTTAGGATGTGTACCTTGCCTCAAGGTGCTACTAATTCTGTTGCGCATATGATGAATGCCATGCATAAGGTCCTTTGTGATTACATACCTCAGCTTACTATGCCTTTCTTGGATGATGTGCCCATTAAGGGGTGTGCAGAAGAAGAGAAGAATGAGAGCCTAAATGAGTAGGGATGCAGATACTTTGTGGCTGATCATATTTCAGCATGTGAGAAGAATTTGGACAGGTTAGAAGAAGTGAACTTGACACTTTCAGGGCAAAAATCTATTTTTGGAGTGAATGAGGTTGTCATTGTTGGGCATATGTGTGGATATTATGGCAGAAAACCCTCACCTGATAAGGTGAATGCTATAGGCAAGATTGCAAAGTATTGTTCTACTACTTCAGAGGTACGGAGATTCATTGGTGCTTGTGTGTTTTATATGATTTGGATACCTCATTTTGCACACATAGCAGATTGTTTGTATCAGCTGCTTCGAAAGGGGCAGAAATTCTATTGGGATGAGAGCCACACTAGAGCTATGCGGAAATTGAAGAAGTTATTGCAGAATGCTCCTACTCTCAGGAAAGCGGATTATAATTGTGATAGGCCTATTGTATTGATAGTTGACACTAGTCCAATTGGCATAGGTTGGGCTGTGGGTCAAGATGATGCAGATGGAAATAGGTATGCTATTCGGTTTGGGGCGAAAGTCCTAAACGAGAGATAGAGGAGATATCCGCAAATCAAGAGGGAGTTATTGGGGATTGTCACGGCTCTCAAATGTCACAAGGAGTACTTTATTGCAGCTTCAGTTGTGGTAGATACAGATTGCTTGCCATTGATTGGTATGATTACGAGTTGCTCTACTCCGGATATAGCTATGTTGAGATGGATTGCATACATCAAGTCATTAAATCCGGAATTTAAACACATAGCAGGGAAGGATAATCCAGTGGCAGATATGTTGTCTAGAGCTAGATATGATGATGAGGAGACTCTACTTGCAGAAGAGGATGATGCAGAAATTTCAGCCACTATGGTTGATCATGTTTGTCATGTCTATGATATTGTGGCTTTCATAGAAGAACTTTATGTTGGAGATTGGTTGCAGATTGGCAGGTACCTTAGTACACTAAACAAAAGAGATGAATGGACGCATGAAGAGTTCAAGAAGATAAGAAGGAAAGCTTATGGTTATTTTCTCAAGGACGGATTTCTTTGGAAGCATCCGAAGAAAAGACGCGGATTACCTTTGCGGGTTGTCTGCGATAGAGAAACACAGTTACAGGTGATGAGGGAGTTTCATGAGAGTCCTTGGGCTGGTCATAGAGGAGTATGGGCTACTTATGAGAAAATCAAGGAGAAATATTGGTGGAAAGGCATGTATAGAGATGTTTCTCACTTTGTTGAGACTTGCAGAGACTGCCAGATGTATTTAGTAGTGCGTCATCGAGATGAGCTTCATCCGCCCTATCCGCTATGCATTCATTATAAGTGGGTAGTTGATTTGGTTACCATGCCTATGGGTCTATGGCAGATGAGGCACATTGTTTTGGCTAGAGAGGATCTTACCAATCATGTTGAGGGCAGATCTTTGAGAACGAAGACCACTAGTGCAGTGTGTAAGTTCTTATTGGAGGAAATTTTCTGCAGGTATGGTTGTGTGGGTAAGATCACTGCGGATCGTGGTGAATTGGATGCAGATGAAGCTAGGGAGTTTTTCTCTCAGCTAGGAATCAAATTGGCTCTAACCACAGCATACAATCCAGAGGGAAATGGAAAGAGTGAAAGAGGGCATCCGCCGATAGTGAAAGCATTAGCCAAAGCATGCAGAGGACGGATTGGAGAATGGCCAAGACTTCTACCATTTGCTTTATGGGCTGATCGTATGACTCATAGTGTTACCACAGGATATATGCCTGCAGAGTTGATGTATGGTCAGAAACCTGTTATGCCGATTGAGACTTGTGCTTTGACTTGGTCAGTTTTACCTTGGCAGGAGGATTTGACGAGAGAGGAGCTCTTAGCTCTTCGGATTCGACAGTTGGAGAGGAGACCTGAGGATATTCAGCTAGCTATTGACAGGTTGAAAGTTGCTAGACTAAGGAACAAGGACAGGTTTGATAGCAGGCATCGCTTGCGGCCAAGAGCAATAGAAGAGGGAGATTGGGTATTGGTCTTTGATAACAGCCTTGAAAATCAGCATACTGCACTTCGCAAGATGGTGAAAAGATGGTTTGGACCGTACATAGTCAGACATGTCTTTGATAATGCAACATATGAGCTGACAGAATTGGATGGAACAGTGCTTAGAGTGCCTATTGCTGGAAAAAGAATCAAGATTTTCAAGAAAAGAGATGATGAGGATTATGCATTGGAAGAATTTTCAAGAGAAGAGCAACGACAAGAAACTCCAATGGAAGAGACAGTTGATATGACAGATAATCTTGTTGATATACCGGAAATGCATAATGAAGAGATTGATCTGTTTGTAGATCTTGATGATAACGATCATGGGTAGTTGGCCCATCCGGAGGATGCCAGGATTAGAGGGGGTGGATGTCGTATTGCTGCGTATTTGAGGTGTAAAAACCACCCAAAAGTTGTGTGTGGGATTTGATACTTTGTACATATTTAGTTGTTGTGATTATACTTTTGTTCTGCGTAGGCAGTATAGTGAAGAGGGTTTGGAACAAGAAGAATTTATCAATAATGCTCTGGTTGACATGTATCTGGTATGCTTGGAAAAGCCCAAGAAGTATTAGACAAAACATGGCTGTGATAGAGAAGCATTGGAATTCCTTGATGAGATGACACTCAAAAGCATCGGTCAGGATGCTATTACTTATGTGTGTGGCTTGAAAGCTTGTGGCAATGTGGAGAGGTCAAGAGATGCACTTGGAGGTTACAAAGAAGGGATTTGATTGAGTATTGTTGGCAATCTCTAGATCTCATTCTAGCTCTGATTTGCTTATGAATCAAGTAGCCAACAGATCTAATGAAGCTGTAAAAGCCTTTCTTGTTATTGGAATTAACACTGGTTTTAGTAGCCGCAAGAGCCATTGATGTTGAAAATGTAAGGCATGGAGATTTCCTTAGGCTAAATCATATAGAAGGATATCATGAATTACTGGCAAAGATAAAGACCTTCTTTTCCACTGCTGTTGCCATGTGGGATGCAGATTTCTACATCAAAGTTGATGATGATGTTCATGTAAATCTTGGCATGCTTGGGACAGCCCTAGCAAAACAGAAAGCCAAGCCTCGTGTGTAAATAGGGTGTAAGAAAACTGAACCAGTTCAGGAAGCATAGCAGATTTGATGGTCAGAACTGAAGAGACATTGGAAGAACGACAGATTGCATACATTTGTGGGGAAGCACTTAAGGCAAAGGATCGTATGGAGCAGTTTGCAAAGTTAGAGACTTAAAAACATTAGAATTGGTAGCAATCAAGATTATTTCATTAAGTGAAGGGAAGGTTATGAAGACATCTGTGGAGAGATTGAAATGCTGAAAGAGTGTAATCATCCGAAGATTATCTTTGGATAGTGATGGAGTAGCGTGGGAAAAGGGAAGCTTTTCTGGGGCCGCTTTATTAGAGTGAAGGCGAATTTAGGAGGGCCTAAAGCAGAAAAGGGGAGTATGATGCTGAATCTGGGGGAAATAGGGAGAAACAGAGCATGGGGAGGATGGACGGAGAAAAAAGATTGGAGGGTACTCTGCTGCTTGAAGGAGAGGAATTACACTGAGGTGGAAGGGGGGGAAGACGATGTCAGAAGCGAATGTGCAGGGGACCCTTCGATACGGAAAAGGAGGAAGAGGACATTTTCCAGAGTCTCCGCGCCGTTAAAATGGTTCTTATGTCCCTGAAACAGCAAGTCAATGCCGTCTCCACCATCGATTCCTCTTGAAACCTCTCTATAGACACTCCTGCGGCTATGAAGAGGGTAAAAGATCGATTAAAGCTCTGACTACAACTTCAAAGGACAAAAATTAAAGCGGATGGAAGCTATGGCACGCCGAAATGCTCGTTTGTTTTACTCTTTGTGAAGAAGCTCCCAAAACTTGACCGTCATAGCTGTAATACAGGAATTTTTTTATAGCACAATAGAATTGGGGAATGTTTCTGTGATCGAATTAGAGAGGGCGTTTGGAGAAGGAAGCAAATTAACGGGCTAATTAAAAAAAAAACAGGAGAGAATTGCACTGTGCTGACAAGCGATGAAGCATTGCAGCTCGCGGCCATAATGATAAATATCCTACCTTACAACCTTACAACGATCACTCCTGAAAAAGCATTATCTTTCGCCGTTGTATTCATATAAATTAAAAGGATGAGAAGGATACAGATGAATGAGAAGAAACAATGGCACATGGAATAATCCCTTCGCCTCCCCAAAACAGAGCAAATTCTTAACTGTTATACACCAACTGAGGGCAATATTACAGCCAATATTTGTAACGTGAAGGAAGGAGATTAGGCGTGGATTCACAGAAGAAGAAATTTGATTTGGATCACGATGTGATTCAATGACTATAAATCAGATTCATCTTACGGGAGTGAATGCATACCTACTCCCTACAAACTGGGCCTTTTGTTCTATGAAGGGTTGATGAATCTCAGACAAAACTGAAAGTTGATTGAAAAGAAAAGGAGGGCCTGATGTAATATCTGTTCAATTTGGGACCGTAAAACTTCTGTTGGAAGCTGCAGTAGTACCTTTTGATGTTGCATGAGCTCTGTTTTGAGCTCTTTTGGAGTGGAAGAGCTTGAGTTCCTTTTTCAGAAAGTTTAGAATGTTACTGTTGTCAAAGAAGAGGAAGGAACTGAATTTTTAATGCAGAAAAGAGAGTCTCACAAGAGCTTTCATCTTTGTTTGATCGCATGCATCAACTTCAGAAAACACTTGACAATATTCATCAGTGGAAGGAGGTTTTTTTTAAAAAAAACTCTTGGAAAGATATCTGATTTTGAACGAAAAGTGTTATTGAGAGGAAGAAGCTTGAATTGCTTCAATTGCTTGCACTATGGCTTAGGTGGCAAACTGAAGTGGATAAACAGAGTGCTGGAAGCACATCTTCCGGATTTTCAGAGTTTCTGTTGGCAAGCTGATGTGATTGGTAAAACTGCTTTTGACCAAGTGTGGATAGGCAAAAGATGACGACGCTCGAGTGATGTAAGAAGGAGCTTCAAAGAACCATATAATCATTATAGGAATTCATCTTGTATTTTGTAAACATCTTGGCAGTAATACAATTATTACTTGGCATCATTTTCCCATCTTGCTTACTTACTTGATAGATCTTCTATTCTGAAATTTTATGAAGGACTTCTGAAGTTGCGACATTGCTTTCGAAACCCTTCGACATCTTGTGCGCACACACACATCTTTGTAGTAGCATAATGCACTCATTAGAATAAGATTCAAGTCATCATTCTATACCTATGCTTGATATCTCTACAATGCATGGGTTTGATAGGGGCTCCATTTCTTGCAAGTTTGAATCTTTGTGTGGGGAGCATTTTTAAGAGTACATAAGCAGGTATATTTTTAATAACAATTAAAGCATGATTTTGATATTCTATTTTTTTTCTTTTAAGATCACTCAAAAAATAATTGTATGAAAACATATAGAATATGGAGGCATATAGATTGATATATGCAAAATTAATGGTATGGTTCATTTTCCTTGCTCCCTTCCTTTGACTGTCTCCTCACCTCTCAAATCTCAAAATGTGTTTTAGATTCAAGTGTTGCACATACGATGAGTTGGGAGTTGCCAATATGATCATACATGTGTGTGCAATGTGAAAGAGTGGTTTGGAGATTTTGAGCCTTGATAATTTAACATAATAAAGACCTAGGACTAGAACATGACTTTTACCACCAAGTTCCAAGTACATTTTTCCAATTGATAATATATGTGAATCATTATTTGCGCTACCTTCATTGTATATAGATAACTAGGTGGGTGACTGTCAACAGCCTTATCCATGTAAGAATAGGTGGGGGAACATGTACTTTTCATCATAAATCCCCTTAGCCTCATAGTTACATACACATATTATAGATATGTATGGTACACATTGATAGTTTTAAAATAAGACAACGTGGTGTAGGATAGAGAAGCTAGCCACACATAATCACATGATACACACATACGTGTGTTTGTGCATCTGTGCTATGTATGTATATGACCAACAACATAAAAAATATCAATCAGTTTCCTAGATTAAATCTTCAAATGGTTCTTCTCTCTATAACCCTTCTAATTTAGAAATTAATGTTGTACTCCATGTCAACTTGGATGAGAGTTAGAAATTAATGTTGTACTCCATGTCAACTTGGATGAGAGTTAGAAAGCTACAATGATATGAATCCCTACTATCCAACGAGAAAATGCAATTTTGGATAAAAGTTCTTGTGTGGTAGAAAACTTATGAAATAAATATTTATTTTATATTTAATCACTATTTAATGGGCATTGTGGGCTACCATTTATTGGACACAATTTCATAGGGATAAGATCCACACACATCTAATGATGGTCTCATAGATCCTTTGCAAGACCAGATTGTTTACCTGGTAGGGTGAATTGTGTTAATTATGCTTGAGGGTCAGTTCACCTTGAGCTTCATACATAAACATATAGTTTTCTATATGCTTTACAACCTCAAATGAATGGCAAGATTTATGTGATCTAAGCTAGAAGGGAAGCAGTGTCAAGCATCTTCATGAAAATGCAAAACCCCTAGGAAAAGTGTAGATAGGTTGGATTTTTGCTAGCTTAGTCATTTGTGTGATTGCTTTCTTTATTGTTTTGTATTTGGATTTTCCATGTTTGTTGGCTTAGGATTTGTTTTAGTAAAATTTTTTGGATTTTTTGAGTGTGGAAACTTGATGACCTTTTTCGAGTTTGGTATATTTTTGGACAAGTTGGAATTGGAGTTCCTTGATAGTTGCTAAACATTGTGGAATATGTAACTTTTCATGCTAAGATTCTTGCACATCATAGGGATTACGGGTTCATGAGTACTTCACATTGTCGCATGGAATTCACATGGGGATTTGTGAAAGTCACTCGCTGCAGGGACGCTTAGAAAGATGGGAGCAAAAGATGATGAAGAGTGCTTAACTCAAGGCAAATTCATAGAGAAGAAGAAGTTTAGATGCAAGAAGAATTCTCAAAGTAAGTTCATGAGCTAAGGATAAATTTTGTTTGAATAAGAAGATGAAGCCAACATAGATTTATGTTCCCTTCAAGGCACAAATTGTTGAAAAGACGCGCTCCTCCAATCATAAAGCTTGGACCTTCATATACGTCAACAAATTCATGCAAATCTTCTTTGGTGCTCTATGGATCAAGAACCAAAACAAGGTGCTTTCACATATGTTGACACATAAATGATCAAATTTGCAGCATTAAGAATACCCATCTTCTCTTGCATTACTTTAGTAGCTTCTTCTTCCATGCAATATTTACACCAAGGTTGACAATACCACTGGTAGAAAGGAGCTTCTTAAACCCTCCATAAAACATCATGAGAGGTTTAAGAAGCCAAGCTAAAGGCTTGTCAACTAAAGATAAACCTTTGTTTGTTAGGAGCTAACCTCCATTCTAGGTTATTCCACAATCATATTCAAGGCAACACCATGAGATGACAACTACCTCCAAATCTCCTACTTCATCATCAACTCCTTCCCTTAAGCACTCTGGTGCCTCATGATCACGGAATGAAGGTGAATCAGTTACCCTCTAAAGTATCAAGGAAGAGGAACATGCACATCAAGATCAGCCAAGTGTTGGAACTGCAAGTGATGACAAAAGGAAACACTCTCTTCCTCCTATCCTCTTTGTATTAAGCTTCCTGCTTCAACAGGCATTCACTCTGGTGCCATAAGCATGAGAGTAAAGCCCTCAATTATTGCCATCCTGTCCGTCCTGTCATCAGAAGCAACTTTATTCTTGTTGCTCTCTTGATCAGTGACAATTGACTCCCCCTAGACTTGTGAGACTGTCGCCCCTTAAATCACCTCCTTGAGCTTATCTTCCTCCCTTTATCACGCAATCGACTTCTGTTGCACACATATGGTGAATCAACTCTGGGTCTTTCTTGACTTCCTTCACATCAACTTCCTCCTTCTATTCATGTAGCCATCATACACTCCATGAATGATGAGAGAGAACAAAATGTGAACATGATATCCCCCATAATTCAGCATAGAGGAGAACATATCATGTCCTCCCCTCCTGGTGGAAGCCATGTTGGTTCTTCTTAGTTATCATCCTCTCCTCCTTTTTCACTCTCTTCTACAATCGCATATCTCCTCCACACATGGTCCAAAAATCTTGTAGATTTTCTTATTAAAGCTAAGGATTTATTTAAGAAAATCTATTCTCTCCTATCGTTATCATGTCCCTCTAATCTTCCATTCATACTAGACTTGTAAAGTGAGGGATAAAAAGAATTCCAAAACCTGTGATTATCATCTTTTTGTGAACCTCCTCTACCTGCATTCAAGCTTTTCCTAGAGTCATTGGCATTTCCTTTCGTCAAAACATCATTTCCCATGAATTTCCATGACAAGAGAAGAGTGTTTAAGACTCTTTATGAAGGGAGCATCTTGTAGCAGTATGCAATTTTCCTCTCATTTTGGAGCATTATGCCAGAAACATTTGTTGCATTTGAGCGTCATGAGATTCCACAAGTTATAGCATCATTGTCTGTGTTAACCGCCGGGAGACTACCACATAGAAATTCTAGCTTCAATTGATGTTAAACTTGACCACACGATGTAGTGGTGCCTCATTAGACTTTGTTGATACATTCAACTATTGACTGAAAGAAGCATCCAGGTTCATACTCTGCTCTTGCTTTGAAAGTGGTACAACATCCATCACAATACAAATCACTTTTAATCTTAACTCATAAAACAAAAGGGAAACCATTTAACAAAAAAATGCAAGCCAATGTCCAAGTCTGTTGTGGGGTTCTGCAAGATTCAAATGTTTCTCCCATTTCTTTCCTTCACTCCCGTGCTAGCAAGAACTGTATTCAAAGAAGCTTCACTGTCATTACTTTCTGCCTTAATTCATGCATTCTACCCTAACAAGAAAATATGCTTTGAAATAGAACTTTGTGTTAGATCCATGGGATGCAATCAATCAAACAATGTCCACACAAAAATTATGAATGCATTGAAAAGAATGTGCCTAGCCTAACTACATGTGCTCATGCGTCATGCAAAATGCAAAACAAAAGACACACACAACGGAAAACAAATTCCTAATGATGCCAATTAATGTTTTCAAATTCTTAGAAAAAAACTCTGCCCTCAGGTTTGCAGTGGTGGACGTGTAGTGTCATGACATCCAGTCAGATTGAGGATTCTCGTCTCGCGGTTCGATTGCCAAAAGGCACCGGCGGGCCCCCATTGTTACTGGAGATCACAAGCACGAAGAAAGAAAACACTCAAAGAACTCAAAACGATTTGATTCACAAAATTTGTTTACCCAAATTCCAATTTGTCTGGCTATTCAATGCTAGGAACAAATTCTAAATGCAATTCAGAGTTGTAGTCACACTCCATGATGTGCACTCCAACTCTTTGACTACAGTGCACATATCATAGTAGTCCACTGTAGTCACACGATTATCGTGCTTCAACTTGAAGCCTTTTTTATTGCAACAACTCTTGAAGCATTCAAATCTATTTTATTCCCTGATAACTGCCATGACAATGTTTGGATTTCCATGTTTCTGAAGTTTCTTGTCCCATAGGTTGCAAAAAAAAAACTACTAACTAGTTGATGCCTTCATGATTCAATGAATGCATGATGCTTATGGGGCACGAGGATACATGAGCCTCTTGTTGTTTCAAATGAACATCACACACATGGCAGAGTTGCAAAACTATTATTACACCACATCCTGCATAGACCATCTATCTGCTTGCCTTCTGATCAACCAATTAAACTAGTTTGACTAGACCCATTTAGTTCTCTAGGCATGAGGCTGGATACAAACCAACAAAGGCACCTATCATCAGTGCTAAATTCGGAGCTTCTCCTTTAAGTGTTAATGGTGTTCGTGCTTTTGGTCTCAGTGAACAGACAATAACTATTAGATGTCCATCGCCACATCGATCTTTGGTTTCCCATTTGATATATTCTGGAGCCCTCTGCTTCCATTGTAGTCTTCCACCCTCTCGAGCTCATGTCAGCTTCTTCTTCTTTTTCTCTGATCTTCATACTTTGGCTTTTAGCTTTGTCTTCTCACTAATGTAGAGGATGTCTTCTTGTTTGCTAAAAAGAAAATTTCTTTTTCTTTGTTTTGATTGTGTGCAGGCTTCTCGGTGAGATTTCTTTTCAAAGTCTGCCATCCTTTCCCTTCTTCAATTCCAATAATATCAGTCATGCATTGGCTATCGACCACATAATGCTGATTGAAACTCCTCTCATTCATCTGCCGATGATGTAGCACTATGATCATAACCTGCAGGACTTCAACTACTTGGACTTTGGTCATAGCCATAGCTTTGACTATATCAACAATGAGGAAGAGGGTTATGAGTATGTGCTCAAGCTCCAGTTCCTAGAAATAAGTAGACGACTCCAATACTTCAACTTCAACATCATCGAATTACATAATTCAATGTGACGATAACAAAAACTCGAGGAGTTTTCCAAATTAATTCTTGGTAGCTAAGCTCCACTCAGGGCACCATAATTTCATGCTCGACGACCACCCTTCCAATGTTGTCCTCTACGTGAGGGAGAAAATAGAAAGAAAGCTACCCTTCCTTTTTAGTGCTGATCTTCCTTTTTTTTTTAAATCCTCCTCGTCCTACCCAAAACCTTGTCGAGCATTTTTAAAACAAGATAGAGGTGGCACATCTAAAAGTAAGATAGCTTTCACGTCACCTCGAAGAACCCCTGCTTCAATGGAAGTGCCCATGGCAATAGCTTCATCCACCATTAACATTTTTGTTTGGATCTTTACTAGATATATTGGCTACAAAATCACAAACCCTAGGCATTTGGGTCACTTCCCCAACCAAGAGTACTTCATCTAGCTCACTAGGTTTCAACCCTCCTTTTGCTAGACAATCATTGCATAGTTTGCGAGTTCTTTCAATCAGGTCCATCACCAGGGCCTCAAGCTTGGATCATGTTAGGGTGAGGTTGAAATTCTTCGGACTAGTTGCATGAGCCATAAGAAAGGGAAATTCTATGTCTATTTTCATGGAAGTAGAGAGCTCAACTTTACCTTTTTCAGTAGCCTCACACAACCTTTGAAGAGCAAGGTTATCTTTTGTGATGACCATGCCTTCTTGCTTGTTGAACTCTTGAACAAAATGCTTAATCAGTGCATTGTTGAAATATTCACCACCAAGGAAAATGCCACCATTGTTGGCTTTCACCTCAAACACATTCCAGCATCTCCAAAATAGAGACATCAAAAGTGCCACAAGCTTTCAAGCTGCAGAAAAATGTGGTAACACGCATAGTAAGACCTCTCAAGGTCCATTTCATGCAGAAGACAATTCAATGCTTCCTTTTTAAGCCCATGTTCAACATATCATGCAATCAGTGCATTCCATGCAATTCCATCTAGATCTACATAGATCTCTCTTCCAATCCTCTCTTTCATTAGTTCCAAATGAAGTTGCTAGCCTGTGAGCTGCATTTCTTTGAAACACATCAATGCTTCTTCACAAAATCCATGTTCAGCATATGCTGTGGTGAATGCATTCCATGAACTTTCAATTTTCATAGGAATCCTATCAAACACTTGCCGTGCTTATGCAAGAGATTGGCATTTACCACACATGTCCACAATTGTGTTGGCCACAAAAAGCTCTATTTCCAAACCAGGTTTCTTTGTTTTAACATGTAAAAGATAGCATGTCTCTAAATATTTTGTAACACCAACAACTTTTAAGAACAAACAAGAAAAGTGACAAAATCAAGATACTCCAAAGTGGCTTCACAGTAGTGGACGCACATCATCAAGACAATGTAGCAGTTGTCGATACACTACACTCAGGGTTCATCTCCTGATTTTTCCAAATATTTCCATGCCATGGGTTGGATTTATGAACGTTTTTGCACCATCATTGAGCACTAGCACAACATGAGGTGACCCACTATAGCTATATACAGTAAATGTTAGCTGCACATGCACTTGAGAGAGCACCTTTCATTGAGCACTCATTGTTTCTTGCATGCACGAGAGTTAGGATATCCATCGCTAGATTAGGAGATTTGGTTAAATGGTAAGGTGGTTGGGTGAGTTTGAGGGTCATGAAGGATGCCAGCATGCCAGCAGTTGCGATATGGGTGGTTTTCTTGATCGACATCTTGAGGACCATCATTTCTTGAGCGATTATGAGAATTTGGGTGGGTGGAGTGGAGTACAATATTTTCTTGCTAAGTGTTAAGAGGTGAGGATAAGGATCTTAAATAATCAAGGAATTGTGTTTGGATTTTGCATGACACAGGAGCACATGTTGATAGGCTAGGCACAATCTCTTCAATGCATACATTATTTTATGTGAAGCATAGCTTGATTGATTGCATATCATGGATCCATCATTGTATATTTCTCAAATCATGAATGGATGGGCATGAAGTTCTATTTTGTAGCATATTCTTGATAGGGCACATTGCATTTCAACATTTGTCAAAGTTATCAACTGAAAGCACAAGTCATGGATTTCAAAGACAAGTAGCATGAAAATTCTTCTTGTCACGAGATTTTGTAGCATGTTTGCCCTATCGGTGGATCATGTTAGCTTGCACTTCAAGCTTTTAAGTTAGAAGTTGGAAGTTGGTGAAGGTTGTATTTGTCTAAGGGGATGCAAGAGACTATACTATCATTAGAACACAAATTTAGAAAATAAAACAAAGCAATATACAGAAAAAATGCATTCAGGAGATGGCATGTGGAGGTTTTGAAGAGGAAATTAAAGAAGACATATGGATCTTGGTTTCAATGCATGAAGAGTTTGATGCATCGGTCTCCAAGAAAAATGGCTTCGTAGGATCCAGGTGGAGTAGGATTGGGGCAGTGGTGGTAAAAGTCGTCTTTAGGGTCTACAAGGCCTTCTCGGCTTTTGGGGTCCATGAGAACTTGTTTCCTCTGAGTTTGGTGTATGACTATCTTTGAGTAATCCTTGATAAATATAATGTAGAGGTTGGTAAAGTCAAGAAAGCACTGGACATCACAAACACGTGGGTGTTTGCTAGTCAAGAATAGTCTCGATCTTCTTGGGGTCCATAAAGATTCCTCTCTGGGAGACATGGTATTCAAAGAAGTCCACTTATGTCTGATGGAAGAAACACTTCTCAAGTTTTGCATATAGTCCTTTTTCTCTGAGCTTTTTCAAAACTAATTTTGCATGGCGCTCATGCTCCTTTGGATCTTTTGAGAATATCAAGATATCATCCAAGTATATTACTATAAAATGATATGGATACTCTTGGAAGATATCATTTATCATATGTTGGAACACTACAAGAACATTGTGAGACCTAATGGCATAACAACATACTCCAAGTGACCATACGTTGTGTGGAAGGTTGTCTTCCATTCGTCCCCTTCTATGATCCGTGCAAGATTGTAAGCCCCTCATAGATGAATATTTGTGAAGTTCTAGGATTTTCCAAGGCGTTCCAAAAGCTCTAGTATCAAAACAAAAAATGGTATCGATCCTTGACTATAATCTTGTTGAGTTGTCGATAAACCACAAACATTCAAAGCGACCCGTCTTTCTTCTTCATGAATAGAATTGGGGCTCTACCACGAGACTTTGAGTGCCTAATGGACCCCTTGGCTAAGTTCTCGTAAATGTTCTTGTGTAAATAGCCTATAGATGGATCAAGAAGGTAGTTGAGTCCCCCTCATGGAGTTCAAAAGAACAATCATATGGTCGGTGTTCGAGCAAGAGATCTACATTCTTTTTTTCAAAGACATCTTGAAATTCTTGATAATGGCTTGGTAGCTTCACTTATCCTTACTAGATTCTTGAGCTAGTATATAGTATATCATGTAGGTCGGTTCCTGCCTTACTGTGTGCATAAAGGCTTTGGCTCCTAGATATACTGACTTTCCCTGATTTTCATTACGTGTAATCTTTTGCTTAACCCAATAAATTTTTGGGTTGTGTTTCTTTAGCCAAGGCATCCCAAGGATGATTGGATTTGTGGGACTGGATATGATATTAAAGCATACACGAGATTTATGATCACCAAGAGTTACCATGAGTAGTCAGGTTTCCTTGGTAATATCTCGAGATGCTATAGGTCTTCCATCCATGACTTTAGCTGGTGCATGATTAGTCTTTTGGAGTACTAGAATCTGGTATCTATTCACTAAGCCATCACCAATGAAACATGCGTAAGCCTAGAAGTCGAGAAGGCTTTGAGGAAAAGGGTCTTTCTTGGCAAGATAATCTAGATTGTGACAAGGAAAGTTTCCATGGATGTGGTTGGGATCAAGAGACCCTTTCTTATATCAAGGTCTGGTTGTATGGTCTCATTCACACCTCGACATCCTCATTTTCCTTCTCGAGGATGGTTGCAACAACTCTTGAGGTTCTTTCCCTCTTATTTAGGAAATTTAGGCAATGTATCTAGGGTTTCACAATATAGGCATAGATGATTCTCTCTTCATCTTTGCTTTTCTTATGGGGTCAAGGGCTAGAGTCTAGTATTATCTATTTCCATTGGTTCAAGCTTGATTTCTTCTCTGATTGGGACTGGGTTCTATTGGCAAGGGATTAATACTTCTTGATTTTTTTGCTTCCTCTCGAACAGTCTATTATCACATTGGATGGCTTCTTGGATGGCTTCCATGATGATATAATCATTGAGTGTTCTTGCCTCAGGCATAGTGAGCATGAGGTCCTTGATGTTATCTCAAATACCCCATCTAAATTGGCTGATGAAATACTCCTCATGCCTAGTGAGGTCATAGATTAATTGCATAAATTAATATGCATAAGTAGAGGAGGCAGTTACCTTGTCATAGTTTATGAAGTTTCGTTTATACTACTCAACTGGTGTTTGCATCTCCAAATGTGGAAGTAAGCTTGCAAGAAATGCCCCATTGTTAAGAAGTACTAGCATATTCTTTTCCAAGATTGAGGTGCACCATGATAAAGTTTGAGCACAAAGAAAAATCCCAATTAATCCCACCTTGGAAGTATCATCTGGATACCTATCCAATTGCATACAGATACAGATCTTTACTTGTGTATGAATCTCCTAAACTTTGAATGACTACCATTGAACTTCTCTAACATGCTAATCTTGGTTTCTCTTGTTGGGGGTTGATAAACATGCAGAATCATTTGATCACTTATTCTGCTATTTTGTAAGTCTCACATCTGGTATTGTATCTCTTGAAGTGCAGGGCCTAGATGTATAAGATGTTCTATTTGAAGTTGTGCTTATTGTTCATTCAAGCCTTTAATTTGTTATTGGAGGTTTTGAAGGGAGGTCACCATTCTTTCAAGGGTCACCTACATGGTGCTCAATAGGGCTAGAAAGTAGTCTTGCCAAACTATTACGGGAGTACTAGATTTTTCTTGAGAGACTAGACTAGATGTGAGATTTGATTTCAAGATAATCCCACATAGGGGCACAAGTACAATGATAACAAGATACAAAAAATCCCACAATCCGGGACCATAGGTATAGACAATAGGACTCGATAGGATATGAAGGATCTCGGAATCCGTGATGATAGGTATGGATACAAGATATCAGAATTACAAGATCTTCCTTGACAAAGATGAACAAGATACAAGATAGTTCATACTATGAGATTACAAGGTGACAAGAAAAAATGAGTATAATGGAAGATAAGACAAGGCTAGATACCATGACTAGATAAGAACTAGAATTGGGACTAAAAATTACTTATTTGGAGGTCTCGACTCCTTGAGATCCCTCCTTGAGCCCTCCTTTTATGGCTAGCCCCTCCTTGAGCCCTCCTGTTATAGGTGTTGGAGCATGGGTAAAGATCTTATAGAAATTTTCATGATGACATCATCGATGATGCAAACAATGATGTGTCATATCTTCTAGAAGATTCTATGATGAGATGGAAAGGGTGGGTTTGCATGGTTGGCTTGAGGATGTCCTATTAAGGGTGCATTCACATGGGGTGTGGATTCATAAGGCATGAGCAATAAATAATCCGTACAATTGATAATGACATGTTTGTGACATATTATCAAATATGTTTATTCACATATCAATAGCATTTTGTATGGGATCATCTATCAATTCTACATATGTCAACCACCATATTGTACAACTCTTTCGCAACACCCTTTTATAATCTCTACTATATATAGAGGAATACCATTCATGTAGAGCATATATAGTTATAAGCATATAATTTTAATTTTCAAAATACATTTTAATGATGCAAAAATATCAACTTCATAATTTTTTAGTATATTACACACACACACACACGCATGGCAAGTCATCCACATGTAAAAAAATCCAGTCATCCACATAGATGACTATGATGACCAAACCTGCAACTCCCTTTCTCACATAAATTAAGTGATTAGGATTAGAAACATAAAAGCCAATTTTGACAAGATACTCTCCGATCTTGTCAAACTATGCTCTAGGTGCTTACTTCAGTCCATAGAGCACTTTCTTTAACATACACACATACGTGGGATGCTCTAAATCCTCATAGCCTATTAGATGTTGCATATACATTTCTTCTTACGATTCATCATGCAGCAAGAAGTCATTGTTTATATCCATTTGCTATAAACTCTAATCTTTGGCTACTGTGAAAGTAATCATACATCTAACACTTGCCATCCTAACAATTTGATTGAACATCTCTTCATAATCTATACCATATGCTTGAGCATAGTCTTTTGCGACTAGTCTAGACTTATATTTGCTAAGAGAACCATCTACATTTTGTTGAATTTTGTAGACCCACTTACAACCAATAGCTTTCTTGTCCTTAGGTAATGGTATTCAATCCCAAGTCTTATTGGCCTTTAATGCACCCATCTCCTCATCCATTGTTGCATTCCAATAAGCATGACCAGCAACACCCTAAAGAATGTGGGCTCAACATTATCAACCATCTTTACCATATAAGCATAATGGTGAGCTACCTAGCCTTCAAAACCAAATCTTTTAACAGGGTATCTAACCTTGCTAGACTTTCATATCATTGGATCACTTAGTGAAACCTTTACATTATCATGTGCTCTTTGTATACCTAGAATTCTAACTAAAGAAATGCCAAGCTTATCATCCAAAATCTTTGAACCACTAGAATCTCCATTAAACCCCAAATGGCTAGGAGATGCATCATTACCATATGCCACTTTCTTCTTCCCTTTGTCTCTACTTGTAACACTAGTAGATGCACTTGAATATGTTGGATTGTTCCTTTGTCTCCTAGCTAACTATAGACGTAGTATTAGATTATGTTTCTAGTCCACTAAGGCTCCGTGGTTCTTGCTTTTCTTTTTATGCATAACTATCATGATCATCATTAGGATCCAAGGTATCACCACTAGATACATATGAACTGCTCATCTCATAAAAAATAACATCCTTACTTACTCTAAAATTACCTATGACAAGGTTATAACAATGATGCCATTTTTTCTCTAAGGAATATCCAATGAAAACGTATTTTTTAGCCTTTGGATCAAGCTTCTTTTGCAACTCATTTGGCACATGAAAATATGCACTACAACTAAACACTTTCAATTATGATATATCGGGCTTCTTACTTGTAAAGCATTCTTCAAGGGTTATTCCATGAACTGCAACTGTGGAAGTTCTATTCATAATACATATAGTAGTATGAACATCTTTAAACAAAAAATGTTTTGCCAAATTCTTTTCAGCCACCATCAATACCCATGCAACTTCTGCAATATGCCTACCTTTCTGCAACCCCATTTTGCTATGGGATATACCTGCGAATAAATTATCTCTTTATCCCATGAGACCTTAAGAATCACTAATGTCATTAGAGAGTTACTCTCCCCCTCCATTTGACCTCCATTACTTAACTTTCAATCCTATTTTTGTTTCAATAGTAGGCTTGGAAGTTTTGAACTCCTCAAACACATTACTCTTCTCCTTCATGAAATATATCCACAGCTTTCTTGATCAATTATTAATAAATATGATAAAATATATATTTACAGTAAGAGATATGTTTTGTGTATGCCCCAAAAAAACTATATGCACAATATCAAGTATATATCTACTCACATCTCTATCATGTGAAAAAGGTTGTCTTGCGTACTTACCAAACTAATATGCTTTACACACTTTATGAAATTCTATAATAAGCAAGAAACCTTGTAACCAACCCTTTAAACCCTTTAGATTATATTAATGCTATCCTTTATGCATTTGCATGTCCAATATGTTTGTGCCATATTTCAATGTCTGCAACCACTCCTTTGTCTTTATCATACATATAGTAGCATTCATAACAAGAATTTCAGGTTCTAAAGTGAACATGCAACCAACTCTACTTCCTTTTGTGACCAACTAGCACTTATAATTAAAGTCTTCTACAAAATAAGCTTTTGTATTAGATTGAACCTATGCCTGAATCAATATACCATATATCATCATGTGTCCCCTTTCTTGTAACATCCGTCATATGTTGCATAACAAACAGTTGCTCATTTTTTTCCATTGCATCTTAAGATGATACATAGTTTCCTTACTTCAATTTATCAATGTGGATATCATCTTTCTTAGCATAACATTAGGCTACAATATAATGTGTTCAGTCACAATAATAACAAACAATATCAGAATTGCTTGAACCTTTATTTTGCCATCCACTTCTTCCTCTAGAGTTTCTCCTACTTCTA
This sequence comes from Lygodium microphyllum, assembly GCF_053477565.2. Taxonomy (NCBI): domain Eukaryota; kingdom Viridiplantae; phylum Streptophyta; class Polypodiopsida; order Schizaeales; family Lygodiaceae; genus Lygodium; species Lygodium microphyllum. The sequence continues at coordinate 57,437,992 of NC_141162.1, forward strand.
AAGTTTCCATGACCCCCTAAAATTTTTATTTCATCAAACTCTTGATTTAACTTGTTTTGCTGGTTATCACCAACACATCCTATACCATGGTCTCTTGAAGAGGATCTAACACATCCCCTTCCTAAAATGGAGTATAATGATTGGACTCATTCACCACTTCTTTCAGATTATTCACCTTGGATATTGATCTCTTTAGTGATTATGAGAGAGATAGCTCATCAAAAATTGGAAATGGCTTTCGTAGATACACAGAAGTCACAAATAATTTTTAGGCCTTCTCATTATTAAGGCTACCCAAATCATCATCATTGGGCATCATATCAATAGTTTCTAAGGTATCTACAATGTATCTCACTTTCAAAACATACTCGTTTACATACATATCTTCCCTTTTTTCAAAGTATTCAATTGCTTGAGTTGAATCTTCTGTATCTTTGTATTTATTGAAAACATGTTCTAAAGAATTATCCAAGCTACATCTGAAGTTTCTTCATTTTTGATATGTCCCAGTATAGAATTATGAATTATTATAAATAGAAAACACATTATCTTTTTGTCTTTTTCATTTCATTCTTTCCATGGCTTTCATTATTGTATAGTTGCAAGGTCACTCAGCTCTGTCTCCTTTTCTTCACGTGAAACAAACTCGAAGAAGTCTTCCAATAAGGAAGTTCGTCACACAAAACTTTCGTGATAGGTAGTTGTTCTTGTCTAGCTTTGTAATGATGGGGTTTCTGGTGTTGTTTGCTATTATCACAAAGTTGATACAAAAGATTAAGCAAGTCTTTTGCAACCTTTTACAACAAGTGTACAACAATATACTATGAATCCTTTTTAACTGAGTACTCAATAGTATATGTAATCTGTAATGTATTTGCATATAAAACTTCTATTTTCTTAGTGGAAAACACCTCAAAACTTATAGACTCGAAATCTATAACATGTATATCCACTTTCAATTAACACAACTGAAATTGCAATGTATTCCAAAACTGATGTTTCCAACTTTAGGGTGTAAAATGGGACCCAAAACGGCCTCAAATAGCCAAAAATATAGTAAGAAACCCACAAAGAGCATATGTGTAGAATGTACAATGTTTTGATTTTACACCAAATCTCAGAATCATCTAAGTTTTTTACTCTACCTTGGCTTTGGTGCCTCCACATGCACTATCCAAGAGTAAGAGTGGAAGAATGAGAGATCTTCTTATGTGTTGCTTGCTTGCTTGAATCCTTGCTTCTTCTCCTTTACTTCAGCTTTTAAAACTAGCATCTCTCAGTGGTGCCACTTTGGTACCATGTAATGAATTGTATGGTGGCGAGACTTGCTTGAGCTGTTATGCTAAACACACACCATACACATAAGAGGAAGCTCACTTAAGAACACAAGAAGAGAGATGGATATCATTTTTTTTCTTTTTTCTAGTTTTTTCTTTTTCTTTTTTCACACAAAGCAATGCATGTAAAGTATAGATAAGATACAATATAAAGGAAAGTGGCCTACTAAGTCAACAACGGATAACTGACTATACTAATCGACTAGTAGTATAACTTAGCCAACTATAGATAGGTGTAACAAACCAAATAGAATAAGGGATTGGCCATGTTAGAGTCATAATGACCATTGATGTGCTAAGTGTAGACATATAGACCATTTAACCATGTGGCCCATCATCAATGTCCATAGTGTTGGGGATAGTTAGGGTGGTGTCTAGGAAAGTAATGTGGGTGAAGGTGTTAGTGACCATGGGGCGGGTGTTGGCAATGACCACAAGCAATGTGGTGGCAAGGAGGCGAGAAGGGGAATGTTGGGCCATGGTGGCCCTATACAGGGTGAGCTTAGGACGATGGCTAGGCAACGGGCAATTGACAGGGCATTGAGGCATGGGCATGATAAGACCAGGGTGAGACAAGAGAGATGACAAGTGGATTCATAGGTAAGGCTCTATGGACACTATCATGGTGCAATGGTGAGTACAAGCTGCCACCATGGATAATAAGCGTGGTATCAGGCAAAGAGACAAAGGTGCTTGATAGGCAAGGCAATGATGGAGATATTGCATAATACCAAAGGGGGGTAACTATTTTGGTGTTCTTTTTTGGGCGAGGGATAATTTCCCTCCCACCCTCTTCCCCCATGGCCATTTGCTGCTGCTGCTTCTTCTTCTACTTCTTCTTCTTCTTCTTCTTCTTCTCCTCCACCACCTTCTCCTTTTTCTCCTCTTCTCTTTTTCTCCTCCTTCTTCTCTTTTGTTTACACTTTGCTCTCTTTCTTTTATTACTTCCTCTCCTTCCTCTTCTCTTTCTTCTTCTTTTTCTTGTTTTCTTCTTTTTCTCTCATTTTTCTTCTTTCGTTATTCCTATTCTTATTCTCCTTCTCCTTCTCCTTCTCCTCCTTCTCCTTCTCTCCTTCTTCTTCTTTCTGCTCCTTCTTTTTCTTTTACTTCTTTCTCTCTTCTTAACCACTAATTAGACTTCTAGAAAATACAACGATTTCTTGAATCCAATGACAACTATGAATAAATCCAAAACCATTCCAACTTTTTTAAATTGTAAAATAAAAAGATAAAATCAAACAAACAAAGTAAAGTAGATGATTCTTACTAACAAAAAATTGCAATCTTCCTACCAATAAAATTTACTCCCTTCATTAATGAATTCAAATCCTAATTAAATATTTGCATTTCATAGTGGGCCTTTTTGCATCTCTCCTATTTCAAATGTGTAATACACGATGACTTCATGGTCGATGTGTCCTTGGTCTCAACAAAAACACAACCAAAATGTTGTGCTACATGAGCTCAACTTATTGGCATGTTCGACACACCCTTATTCCTTCAAGAGCTTTGATGCATGAGAATCAATGACTATCTCTCACATAGTCTCTTGCACACAAATGCAACCATTTGTTTATAATGAGTGGCATGGCCGTCCTTCAATCCCATGAAGGATGCACTTTGCACACTCCATGATCCAAATGAGTGTCCATTCGACTCTCAACCCTCTATGACCTCGACATGTGAAAGAGAAGCATGGGGATACAAGAGAGTGCTAAGAGAGATGACAAGAAGAGCTTCACCCTCTTAGTCCCTCACCCTCGTTCTCTCACTCTCTTGCTCTCAATCTCTCACTCTCACCCTCACTCTCTCATGGTAAAAGTAAGAAAGCAAGTTCACAAAGTTTTCATACACATGAATACCTTGCTCTATTCATTCTCACCCTTTTAATACATTAATTTTAGAGTTAGGTTTTTTCCATCTCTCTTGGGCATCCAATTCACTTTTGGGCCACAAGATTGGTCATCTCTTATTGCATGATTTTCCTATGGTGAGAGCGAACTAGAAATTTTGCCATTTTTCCACGGAGTCTATGCTATCATTACAAGTTGCATGGAATCATGCCAAGCTTGTGGATTCACATAATAAATCAATACAATTGTTTCAACCTTTTGGCAATTCAATTATGCAAGTGCTTCATACACATTATGTTGTGGCTAATAATCCAAAAAATTAGGCTCCTTCCTTATGCTTGTTTGCTAGCACATTGCATACTGCTCACTTTTTACAACTAATACTATTTTTCAGGAGAGAGAGAGAGAGAGAGAGAGAGAGAGAGAGAGAGAGAGAGAGAGAGAGAGAGAGAGAGAGAGAGAGAGAGAGAGAGAGAGAGAGAGAGAGAGAGAGAGAGAGATGTGTTGATAGGTGAGAGTACCACTCCATGCAGGGCTTGCTTCTCATATCATTTTGTGCTTTTCCTAGTAACGAGTACATAATGGTAAAACCTATCTTTTCAAGAACAACTTCCAAACTTGGTGTTTTCCTTCCAAGGATGCGTGTGCTCAATATAAAAATCAACCACAAGTCCTTCTAAACAAAAAGCTGGTGCGGCAACATGAATTTGGCTACTTTCAATCAATCAAGCAACAACCTAGATATAAGCTTCAAGAATGGTCTCTTTGTCTTTTTATGAAATAATACAACGATGATTCCAAATTCCTAGCTCTTTGAGAATAATATATATCCCATCTGTGGGTACCCTCCCACCTTTGTTCAAACTTGTAGATTGTTGTAACATCACATAGCCACTTTGATGACCAAGTTCTATAACCTAGAAAGGACATCATCTTAACAAGCTTCATCAATAAGATTTTACCTTAGCAATGTTTTCTTACTTTTCTAGTTAAAGAATGAAAAATAGTAAAACATTTGATTCTTGAGTGATGTATAAGAACATGGAGATGAATGAGCATATCAATACACTACAACAAAAAAGCTCCATAGACGCGCTTGTAGACGCAATATTTGAACTGTGTTAAAAAATGTCGGGCGCGTTTATTACCGCGTCTACTGTTGCGTCTAAAATTTTGCATCTAAAAGGGCACTTATAGTGAAACTTACACGCCCATATAGACGCGCCTATTGATGCGCTCTGTAAATATATATTCATATTTATAAAAAATTAGATATATTCATATTATATGTCTATACACGCGTGTAACTACGCGTCTAAAAAAGCGTTTACTCTGCAAGTTTTTGACGAGAATAGACACGCATTTTTCCTGCAATTTAGACTCGCTGATAGACGTGCAAAACAGATGTATGAAAAAAAAAACAAAGAGCATGTGGCTTGCTCTCTGGTTTTTTTTCCCCCCATCAACATCAAATTGTATGCTTAGGAAAAACAGAGAAAGATTATTTCTAATATTTTTGTACTGAAAACAAAACAATGTATGTAGAACACGAAATTTCATATATATAGATGAAACGTTTTTACATGATGAGTTCTAGTGCTTGTGACCTCAAGCATGGTCATGGTCGCAAGCACTAGCTGAAAGTAATACATATAAAAAATGAAAATTACAAGCCAAGGGGAGACATACATGCATGGGGCTCCTCTACATCTCCTCAGAAGAGGCATCATCATCGCTAACACCACCGCTGCCTGTGCCGCTACCGCTGCCACCACTGCTACTGCTAGTCCCTTCTTCGCTATCCTCAACTGCATCAGGGTTCGCCTACACAAAGGATTAAGGTATATAAATACCATTACAAACAATAAATTAGAGTTACCTATACTTTTCATGTAAAAAATAAAACATACCTCTTCTGGTTGTAGAATCCTCATGGCACGATTATATTGCTCCTTCGTGATGAGTCCCTCCTCATAGAAATGCTACCAAGTGGGCGCCCGGTGTCGAAGGGTTTTCGAAAGAAAAGTCGCAACCATAGAGGTTCTTGAGAAATTTCAAGACAGAAGATCAATCGAAGCAAATAATCAAGACAAATATGATGCCAAGTAACATTTGTATTACTGCCAAGTTATCTCTGAGCATAGAGAAACATCATAACAAACCACATGTGATCTATGCAATTGACCCATGCCATGAAACCAAGCTCTTATTAGAGTCCAAGCTTATGAGAAGCAAGATTTCAAATGCACACAATTGACAACAGTTTCTACCTGCTTTGCATCATCCATATGTGATTGCAACAGTTGACAAATCAGTTCCACCCTCTCATGAGTAGTATGAAAACTGAGAATAGCTCTTAAAATCATGACTGTTTTCCTCAATACACCAATTGATTGTTGCACTTCATTTGATGGTTTGTAGATGTCACTTACTATTGTATCACTGCGAAATTTGATGCCTTCTGAGACAAGACTTGCACAGACTGCTGCTAATTGAGCAGGACTAAGGTCAAACAGTGTTAGAAAAAGCTAGAGCTAACCATAACTCATTAACTCTTCGGAAAGTAGCTGTAATTTATCAGAAGCAACATTCTCATCTTCCTCCTCATCCAGCCAGTATGTTTCTAAGAGCTTCACTGCCTTCTCATAAATGTCAGAATTGTCATGGGTCTGTAAAGTCTTAATCTTTTCAACGCCTTCTGCTTCATCAATATACTGAGCATACAAATTGATGCCACCTGTATTACCAAGGTCCTTCTCGGCTTCCCCAACCCTCAATATGTTTTCTAATCCTTCCAAACACACCGTCACAATTCGAGGATCCGAACAGGTCAATAGATCACACAATGGCTTGATGCAACCTTGGCTTATATGGTACTTTATCTGTTCGTGTGTACCACCCGATGTAGCATTTGATATAGCCCAAGCTCCCTCTTTTTTAATCTCAAATTCTGCTCTACCAAGCAATGATACAAGAGAAGGGATGATGTTTGCATCAATAACGGCCTGAATTTGCTCTTTGTTCCCAGCAGTTATATTTGATATGGTCCAACATGCTTCCTTTTTTATGCTTCTTTTGTGGTTGTAAGTGAGCAAATTTAGAAGGCAGGGAAGTACATTGTGGTTGAGAAGATACTGTGTCTGTGCATCATCCCTTGTGACAATATTGCCCACTGTTCGTAACGCAGGGATGAGGACCAATGGAGATGGATGCAGAAGCAATGCAACAAGCCTCGGGCAAACAACAGCTTCTATAACCGCCTGAATTTTATCATTTGTGCCATCAGAGAGGTCTCTCCAGAGGTATTATTCAAGCCAGAACTTTTAAGGTCAAATTCGATATGACGAAGATCTCTGTCATTTGCATTTTCTGTAAGTCGTTTATTGAATATCATACGAGCCAGAAAGGGTTTTTGTGGACCAATAATCGAAGGATCATCTCGTTCTGCAGTATCAATCGGTCCATACGTTCCAGGCATACTGTCTTCTCCGTGATATCCCTTGGTCGTATCAGCTTGTAGTCAAGCAGCACCATGAAAGGCCTCCAAAACAAAAGGATCATCGCATCGACTTCATGGGTCAACTTGATTCAGCTCTTCTGCTGTATGGCTGCAGGATGTCCTCTTGCAGTTGATTTTGTGCTTCTCTCCTTTCTCTAATCACAGATCAATGATGTCGATGCTAGTTGCTGCCACATGTACTAATAACAATGCTCTCTATGCCATAGAAGTAAGGACTCACTGTAGCAGTTTCAAAGGGCATGATCATCATGATAGTCGAGCACAGCCTCCCTCTTACTCCATCGAACGAGCGTCGAATTTGTTGACGGCAGTCCCTCCATCGTTTCCCGTCTATCTTCGGCTTCTCTTTCGTCACCTAGAGCTCGCCGATGCTTCCAATCCTCTTCTCGTTCCTGCCATCCTCTCCTTCATTGTCATCGCTACAGCTTTGTCTTTGTCACCTCCATGTCTGTCTTCTACCTTGCTCTAGCTTCACCGTCTCCTTTGTCCGCGACTGACTATTGTGTTCAATCCCCTCTCGTATTGCAGCAGCTTTATCGCTCCTCAGTCCGCCATCTCAGTTCGCCGTCTTCCTGTCATCACTTTCCATTCGCTCCCTCCATCAAGCATTGACCCCCCCTGTTCTTCCTGTCCTGAACTCTAAGAGATTGACCTGATGCTATCGATATACGTGCACAATCAAGCCACGATAGATCCCCAAGGATACTACGAAGGCAACACATGGATATGGGTGCCAAAGAAGGGAGATCCTAGGAGCATAGCCCAACCACGACCATCGCTTGCCACCCCATCTCCAGGAAGCCCCACCCTTGCTAATGCAGCGAACACCTAGGAATCCCAAGCTGCAAAGCCTACAGAACCCGTAACGATTTCAGTAAAAAAAACCCCAACCAATCTATCAACCAATGTAGCAGCTTGATACCTCGGAATCATCTAAGTTTAAAGAGCTTGGCACTTGCTGCGTAAGAGGAAAACAATGTACCATCTATGCCACTAGAGCCACCCTCAATATCCCAAAGCAGCACTGGACACACAGATCAGACTACGGAGTTACCCTTAGAGACACAATTGTCTAATCCGCTATCCCTCGAACCATCACTGTTTGGCTCAATTCCACCTAAACCACTAGCATGTCTATGCATGTTTGTGTGTGTGTGTGAATTCAAGTGATATTAAGAGTGTGTTTTAAAATCTATTGCTTTCTAGTTACAAAGCTTTTTTAATCTCATGCATGTGTGCATGTGTTTGTAGAAATCCTATTGGTACACATAAATAAAATCTTAGATATAACATCCATGAAACTACAAAACCTTTGAGATTTTCCAAAAAATATTTGTGTAAATATATGTGCACACACATATGTGGATTGAGATATGCAAAATAAATGGTACACGTAATTCTCTTACCTGGTGACCCTCATTTCACCCTCTTAAAGCTTAGCACATATTTTATAAACTCAAAACATACATCTAAAATGAATTCTAAGTTGTTGACAAAGACAATATTCATGGATGCAACTTAAAACAAATCCAACTTTGAGCATTTGATAACCTTAAAGCACATATGATTTGCACACATGTACTCACGCATGCACACACACACATCTTTGTAGTAGCATAATGCACTCATTAGAATAACATTCAAGTCATCATTCTATACCTATGCTAGATATCTCTACAATTCATGGGTTTGATAGGGGCTCCATTTCTTGCAAGTTTGAATCTTTGTGTGGGGAGCATTTTGAAGAGTACATAAGGAGGTATATTTTTAATAACAATTAAAGCATGATTTTGATATTCTATTTTTTCTCTTTTAAGTTCACTCAAAAAATAATTGTATGAAAACATATAGAATATGGAGGCATATAGATTGATATATGCAAAATTAATGGTATGGTTCATTTTCCTTGCTCCCTTCCTTTGACTATCTCCTCACCTCTCAAATCTCAAAATGTGTTTTATATTCAAGTGTTGCACATACGATGAGTTGGGAGTTGCCAATATGATCATACATGTGTGTGCAATGTGAAAGAGTGGTTTGGAGATTTTGAGCCTTGATAATTTAACATAGTAAAGAATTAGGGCTAGAACATGACTTTTACCACCAAGTTCCAATTACATTTTCCCAATTGATAATATATGTGAATTATTATTTGCGCTACCTTCATATATAGATAAATAGGTGGGTGACTGTCAACAGCCTTATCCATGCAAGAATAGGTGGGGGAACATGTACTTTTCATCATAAATCCCCTTAGCCTCATAGTTATATACACATATTATAGATATGTATGGTACACATTGATAGTTTTAAAATAAGACAACATGGTGTAGGATAGAGAAGCTAGCCACACATAATCACATGATACACACATACGTGTGTTTGTGCATCTGTGCTATGTATGTATATGAGCAACAACATAAAAAATATCAATCAGTTTCCTAGATTAAATCTTCAAATGGTTCATCTCTCTATAACCCTTCTAATTTAGAAATTAATGTTGTACTCCATGTCAACTTGGATGAGAGTTAGAAATTAATGTTGTACTCCATGTCAACTTGGATGAGAGTTAGAAAGCTACAATGATATGAATCCCTACTATCCAACGAGAAAATGCAGTTTTGGATAAAAGTTCTTGTGTGGTAGAAAACTTATGAAATAAATATTTATTTTATATTTAATCACTATTTAATGGGTATTGTGGGCTACCATTTACTGGACACAATTTCATAGGGATAAGATCCACACACATCTAATGATGATCTCATAGATCCTTTGCAAGACCAGAGTGTTTACCTAGTAGGGTGAATTGTGTTAATTATGCTTGAGGGTCAGTTCACCTTGAGCTTCATACATAAACCTATAGTTTTCTATATGCTTTACAACCTCAAATGAATGGCAAGATTTATGTGATCTCTAAGCTAGAAGGGAAGCAGTGTCAAGCATCTTCATGAAAATGCAAAACCCCTAGGAAAAGTGTAGATAGGTTGGATTTTTGCTAGCTTAGTCATTTGTGTGATTGTTTTCTTTATTGTTTTGTATTTGGATTTTCCATGTTTTTTGGCGTAGGATTTGTTTTAGTCATTTTTTTGGATTTTTTGAGTGTGGAAACTTGATGACCTTGGTCAAGTTTGGTATATTTTTGGACAAGTTGGAATTGGAGTTCCTTGATAGTTGCTAAACATTGTGGAATATGTAACTTTTCATGCTAAGATTCTTGCACATCATAGGGATTACGGGTTCACGAGTACTTCACATTGTCGCATGGAATTCACATGGGGATTTGTGAAAGTCACTCGTTGCAGGGACGCTTAGAAAGATGGGAGCAAAAGATGATGAAGAGTGCTTAACTCAAGGCAAATTCATAGAGAAGAAGAAGTTTAGATGCAAGAAGAATTCTCAAAGTAAGTTCATGAGCTAAGGATAAATTTTTTTTGAATAAGAAGATGAAGCCAACATAGATTTATGTTCCCTTCAAGGCACAAATTGTCAAAAAGATGCACTCCTCCAATCATAAAGCTTGGACCTTCATATACGTCAACAAATTCATGCAAATCTTCTTTGGTGCTCTATGGATCAAGAACCAAAACAAGGTGCTTTCACATATGTTGACACATAAATGATCAAATTTGCAGCATTAAGAATACCCATCTTCTCTTGCATTACTTTAGTAGCTTCTTCTTCCATGCAATATTTACACCAAGTTGACAATACCACTAGTAGAAAGGAGCTTCTTAAACCCTCCATAAAACATCATGAGAGGTCTAAGAAGCCAAGCTAAAGGCTTGTCAGCTAAAGATAAACCTTTGTTTGTTAGGAGCAGTGCCCTCCTTGTTGCCCACCAAGAAAGATGCAATATTAGCCAAGGTTACTATAGTCGAGAATGATAATGGGTCTGAAGTTTCATGCTACTGCCACCAATAACAACAGCGTAGTCACAGACTCCTAGAAAAGGTAGACTTCAATCATTGAACTCCCTTACAAGCTTCCTTACTATTGATATTGTTGTTGTCAACTACAAAAATCATTACATTAATCTTGCAAAAGCTAACCTCCATTCTAGGTTATTCCACAATCATATTCAAGGCAACACCATGAGGTGACAACTACCTCCAAATCTCCTACTTCATCATCAAATCCTTCCCTTAAGCACTCTGGTGCCTCATGATCACGAAATGAAGGTGAATCAGTGACCCTCTAGAGTATCAAGGAAGAGGAACATGCACATCAAGATCGGCCAAGTGTTGAAACTGCAAGTGATGATGAAAGGAAACACTCTCTTCCTCCTATCCTCTTTGTATTACGCTTCCTGCTTCAACATGCATTCACTCTGGTGCCATAAGCATGAGAGTAAAGCCCTCAATTATTGCCATCCTGTCCGTCCTGTCATCAAAAGCAGCTTTATTCTTGTTGCTCTCTTGATCAGTGACAATTGACTCCCCCTAGACCTGTGAGACTGTCGCCCCTTAAATCACCTCCTTGAGCTTATCTTCCTCCCTTTATCACGCAATCGACTTCTGTTGCACACATATGGTGAATCAACTCTGGGTCTTTCTCGATTTCCTTCACATCAACTTCCTCCTTCTATTCATGTAGCCATCATACACTCCATGAAGGATGATAGAGAACAAAATGTGAACATGATATCCCCCATAATTCAACATAGAGGAGAACATATCATGTCCTCCCCTCCCGGTGGAAGCCATGTTGGTTCTTCTTAGTTATCATCCTCTCCTCCTTTTTCACTCTCTTCTACAATTGCATATCTCCTCCCCACATGGTCCAAAAAGCTTGTAGATTTTCTTATTAAAGCTAAGGATTTATTTAAGAAAAGCTATTCTCTCCTATCGTTATCATGTCCCTCTAATCTTCCAATCATACTAGACTTGTAAAGTGAGGGATAAAAAGAATTCCAAAACCTGTGATTATCATGTTTTTGTGAACCTCCTCTACCTATATTCAAGCTTTTCCTAGAGTCATTGGCATTTCCTTTCGTCAAAACATCATTTCCCATGAATTTCCATGACAAGAGAAGAGTGTTTAAGACTCTTTATGAAGGGAGCATCTTGTAGCGGTATGCAATGTTCCTCTCATTTTGGAGCATTATGGCAGAAACATTTGTTGCATTTGAGCGTGATGAGATTCCACAAGTTATAGCATCATTGTCTGTGTTAACCGTCGGGAGACTACCACATAGAAATTCTAGCTTCAATTGATGTTAAACTTGACCACACGATGTAGTGGTGCCTCATTAGACTTTGATGATACATTCAACTGTTGACTGAAAGAAGCATCCAGGTTCATACTCTGCTCTTGCTTTGAAAGTGGTACAACATCCATCACAATACAAATCACTTTTAATCTTAACTCATAAAACAAAAGGGAAACCATTTAACAAAAAAATGCAAGCCAATGTCCAAGTCTGTTGTGGGGTTCCGCAAGATTCAAATGTTTCTCCCATTTCTTTCCTTCACTCCCGTGCTAGCAAGAACCGTATTCAAAGAAGCTTCACTGTCATCACTTCCTGCCTTAATTCATGCATTCTACCCTAACAAGAAAATATGCTTTGAAATAGAACTTCGTGTTAGATCCATGCGACGCAATCAATCAAACAATGTCCACACAAAAATTATGAATGTATTGAAAAGAATGTGCCTAGCCTAACTACATGTTCTCATGCGTCATGCAAAATGCAAACACAAGAGACACACATGATGCCAATTAATGTTTTCAAATTCTTAGAAAAAAACTCTGCCCTCAGGTTTGCAGCGGTGGACCTGTAGTGTCATGACATCCAGATAGATTGAGGATTCTCGTCTCGTGGTTCGATTGCCAGAAGGCACCGGCAGGCCCCCATTTTTACTGGAGATCACAAGCACGAAGAAAGAAAACACTCAAAGAACTCAAAATGATTTGATTCACAAAAGTTGTTTACCCAAATTCCAATTTGTCCGGCTACTCAATGCTAGGAACAAATTCTAAATGCAATTCAGAGTTGTAGTCACACTCCATGATGTGCGCTCCAACTCTTTCACTACAGTGCACATATCATAGTAGTCCACTGTAGTCACACGATTATCGTGCTGCAACTTGAAGCCTTTTTTATTGCAACAACTCTTGAAGCATTCAAATCTATTTTATTCCTTGATAACTGCCATGACAATGTTTGGATTTCCATGTTTCTGAATTTTCTTGTCCCATAGGTTGCAAAAGAAAAACTACTAGCTAGTTGATGCCTTCATGATTCAATGAATGCATGATGCTTATGGGGCACGAGGATGCATGAGCCTCTTGTTGTTTCAAATGAACATCACACACATGGCAGAGTTGCAAAAGTGTTATTACACCACATCCTGCATAGACCATCTATCTGCTTGCCTTTTGATCAACCAATTAAACTAGTTTGATTGGACCCATTCAGTTCTCTAGGCATGAGGCTGGATACAAACCAACAAAGGGACCTATCATCAGTGCTAAATTCGGAGCTTCTCCTTTAAGTGTTAATGGTGTTCGTGCTTTTGGTCTCAGTGAATAGACAATAACTATTAGATGTCCATCGCCACATCAATCTTTGGTTTCCCATTTGATGTATTCTCAAGCCCTCTGCTTCCATTGTAGTCTTCCACCCTCTCGAGCTCATGTCAGCTTCTTCTTCTTTTTCTCTGATCTTCAGACTTTGGCTTTTAGCTTTGTCTTCTCACTAACGTAGAGGATGTCTTCTTGTTTGCTAAAAAGAAAATTTCTTTTTCTTTGTTTTGATTGTGTGCAGGCTTCTTGGTGAGATTTCTTTTCAAAGTCTGCTATCCTTTCCCTTCTTCAATTCCAATAATATCAGTCATGCATTGGCTATTGACCACAGAATGCTGATTGAAACTCCTCTCCTTCATCTGCCAATGATGTAGCACTATGATCATAACCTGCAAGACTTCAACTACTTGGACTTTGGTCATAGCCATAGCTTTGACTATATCAACAATGAGGAAGAGGGTTATGAGTATGTGCTCAACCTCCAGTTCCTAGAAATAAGTAGACGACTCTAATACTTCAACTTCAACATCATCGAATTACATAATTCAATGTGACGATAACACAAACTCGAGGAGTTTTCCAAATTAATTCTTGGTAGCTAAGCTCCACTCAGGGCACCATAATTTCATGCTCGACGACCACCCTTCCAATGTTGTCCTCTACGTGAGGGAGAAAATAGAAAGAAAGCTAGCCTTCCTTTTTAGTGTTGATCTTCCTTTTTAAAAAAAATCCTCCTCGTCCTACCCAAAACCTTGTCGAGCATTTTTAAAACAAGATAGAGGTGGCACATCTAAAAGTAAGATAACTTTGACATCACCTCGAAGAACCCCTGCTTCAATGGAAGCGCCCATGGCAATAGCTTCATCCACCATTAACATTTTTGTTTGGATCTTTACTAGATATATTGGCTACAAAATCACAAACCCTAGGCATTTGGGTCACTTCCCCAACCAAGAGTACTTCATCTAGCTCACTAGGTTTCAACCCTCCTTTTGCTAGACAATCATTGCATAGTTTGCGAGTTCTTTCAATCAGGTCCATCACTAGGGCCTCAAGCTTGGATCATGCTAGGGTGAGGTTGAAATGCTTCGGACTAGTTGCATGAGCCATAAGAAAGGGAAATTGTATGTCTGTTTTCATGGAAGTAGAGAGCTCAACTTTACCTTTTTCAGTAGCCTCACACAACCTTTGAAGAGCAAGGTTATCTTTTGTGATGACCATGCCTTCTTGCTTGTTGAACTCTTGAACAAAATGCTTAATTAGTGCATTGCTGAAATATTCACCACCAAGGAAAATGCCACAATTGTTGGCTTTCACCTCAAACACACATTCCAGCATCTCCAAAATAGAGACATCAAAAGTGCCACAAGCTTTCAAGATGCAGACAAATGTGGTAACACGCATAGTAAGACCTCTCAAGGTCCATTTCATGAAGAAGACAATTCAATGCTTCCTTTTTAAGCCCATGTTCAACATATCATGCAATCAGTGCATTCCATGCAATTCCATCTAGATCTACATAGATCTCTCTTCCAATCCTCTCTTTCATTAGTTCCAAATGAAGTTGCTAGCCTATGAGCTGCATTTATTTGAAACACATCAATGCTTCTTCACAAAATCCATGTTCAGCATATGCTGTGGTGAATGCATTCCACGAACTTTCAATTTTCATAGGAATCCTATCAAACACTTGCCATGCTTCTGCAAGAAATTGGCATTTACCACACATGTCCACAATTGTGTTGGCCACAAAAAGCTCTATTTCCAAACCAGGTTTCTTTGTTTTAACATGTAAAACATAGCATGTCTCTAAATATTTTGTAACACCAACAACTTTTAAGAACAAACAAGAAAAGTGACAAAATCAGGATACTCCAAAGTGGCTTCACAGTAGTGGACGCACATCATCAAGACAATGTAGCAGTTGTCGATACACTACATTCAGGGTTCATCTCCTGATTTTTCCAAATATTTCCATGCCATGGGTTGGATTTATGAACGTTTTTGCACCATCATTGAGCACTAGCACAACATGAGGTGGCCCACTATAGCTATATACAGTAAATGTTAGCTGTACATGCACTTGAGAGAGCACCTTTCATTGAGCACTCATTGTTTCTTGCACGCACGAGAGTTAGGATATTCATCGCTAGATTAGGAGATTTGGTTAAGTGTAAGGTGGTTGGGTGAGTTTGAGGGTCATGAAGGACGCCAGTAGTTGCGATATGGGTGGTTTTCTTGATCGACATCTTGAGGACCATCATTTCTTGAGCGATTGTGAGAATTTGGGTGGGTGGAGTGGAGTACAATATTTTCTTGCTGAGTGTTGAGAGGTGAGGATAAGGATCTTAAATAATCAAGGAATTGTGTTTGGATTTTGCATGACACAAGAGCACATGTTGATAGGCTAGGCACAATTTCTTCAGTGCATACATTATTTTATGTGAAGCATAGCTTGATTGATTGCATATCATGGATCCATCATTGTATATTTCTCAAACCATGAATGGATGGGCATGAAGTTCTATTTTGTAGCATATTCTTGATAGGGCACATTGCATTTCAACATTTGTCAAAGTTATCAACTGAAAGCACAAGTCATGGATTTCAAAGACAAGTACCATGAAAATTCTTCTTGTCAGGAGATTTTGTAGCATGTTTTCCCTATCGGTGGATCATGTTAGCTTCCACTTCAAGCTTTAAAGTTAGAAGTTGGAAGTTGGTGAAGGTTGTATTGGTCTAAGGGGATGCAAGAGACTATACTATCATTGGAACACAAATTTAGAAAATAAAACAAAGCAATATACAGAAAAAATGCATTCAAGAGATGGCATGTGGAGGTTGTGAAGAGGAAATTAAAGAAGATATATGGATCTTGGTTTCAATGCATGAAGAGTTTGATGCATCGGTCTCCAAGAAAAATGGCTTCGTAGGATCCAGGTGGAGTAGGATTGGGGCAGTGGTGGTAAAAGTGGTCTTTAGGGTCTACAAGGCCTTCTCGGCTTTTGGGATCCATGAGAACTTGTTTCCTCTGAGTTTGGTGTATGACTATCTTTGAGTAATCCTTGATAAATATAATGTAGAAGTTGGTAAAGTCAAGAAAGCATTGGACATCACAGACACGTGGGTGTCTGCTAGTCAAGAATAGTCTCGATCTGCTTGGGGTCCATAAAGATTCCTCTCTGGGAGACATGGTATTCAAAGAAGTCCACTTATGTCTGATGGAAGAAACACTTCTCAAGTTTTGCATATAGTCCTTTTTCTCTGAGATTTTTCAAAACTAATTTTGCATGGTGCTCATGCTCCTTTGGATCTTTTGAGAAAATCAAGATATCATCCAAGTATATTACTATAAAATGATATGGATACTCTTGGAAGATATCATTTATCATATGTTGGAACACTACAAGAACATTGTGAGACCTAATGGCATAACAACATACTCCAAGTGACCATACGTTGTGTGGAAGGTTGTCTTCCATTCGTCCCCTTCTATGATCCGTGCAAGATTGTAAGCCCCTCATAGATGAATCTTTGTGAAGTTCTAGGATTTTCCAAGGCGTTCCAAAAGCTCTAGTATCAAAACAAAAAATGGTATCGATCCTTGACTATTATCTTGTTGAGTTGTCGATAAACCACAAACATTCAAAGCGACTCGTCTTTCTTCTTCATGAATAGAATTGGGGCTCTACCACGAGACTTTGAGTGCCTAATGAACCCCTTGGCTAAGTTCTCGTAAATGTTCTTGTGTAGTTCATCAGGAAATAGCCTATAGAAGGATCCAGAAGGTAGTTGAGTCCCCCTCATGGAGTTCAAAAGAACAATCATATGGTCGGTGTTCGAGCAAGAGATCTACATTCTTTTTTTCAAAGACATCTTGAAATTCTTGATAATGGCTTGGTAGCTTCACTTATCCTTCTTGAGCTAGTATATAGTATATCATGTAGGTCGGTTCCTGCCTTACTGTGTGCATAAAGGCTTTGGCTCCTAGATATACTGACTTTCCCTGATTTTCATTACGTGTAATCTTTTGCTTAACCCAATAAATTTTTGGGTTGTGTTTCTTTAGCCAAGGCATCCCAAGGATGATTGGATTTGTGGGACTGGATATGATATTAAAGCATACACGAGATTTATGATCACCAAGAGTTACCATGAGTAGTCAGGTTTCCTTGGTAATATCTCGAGATGCTATAGGTCTTCCATCCATGACTTTAGCTGGTGCATGATTAGTCTTTTGGAGTACTAGAATCTGGTATCTATTCACTAAGCCATCACCAATGAAACATGCGTAAGCCTAGAAGTCGAGAAGTCTTTGAGGAAAACGGTCTTTCTTGGCAAGATCATCTAGACTGTGACAAGGAAAGTTTCCATGGATGTGGTTGGGATCAAGAGATCCTTTCTTATATCAAGGTCTGGTTGTATGGTCTCATTCACACCTCGACATCCTCATTTTCCTTCTCGAGGATGGTTGCAAAAACTCTTGAGGTTTTTCCCTCTTATTTAGGAAATTTAGGCAATGTATCTAGGGTTTCACAATATAGGCGTAGATGATTCTCTCTTCATCTTTGCTTTTCTTATGGGGTCAAGGGCTAGAATCTAGTATTATCTATTTCCATTGGTTCAAGCTTGATTTCTTCTCTGATTGGGACTGGGTTCTATTGGCAAGGGATTAATACTTCTTGATTTTCTTGCTTCCTCTCGAACAGTCTATTATCACATTGGATGGCTTCTTGGATGGCTTCCATGATGATATAATCATTGAGTGTTCTTGCCTCAGGCATAGTGAGCATGAGGTCCTTGATGTTATCTCAAATACCCCATCTAATTTGGCTGATGAAATACTCCTCATGCCAAGTGAGGTCATAGATTAATTGCATAAATTAATATGCATAAGTAGAGGCAGGCAGTTACCTTGTCATAGTTTATGAAGTTTCGTTTATACTACTCAACTGGTGTTTGCATCTCCAAATGTGGAAGTAAGCTTGCAAGAAATCCCCCATAGTTATGAAGTACTAGCATATTCTTTTCCAAGATTGAGGTGCACCATGATAAAGTTTGAGCACAAAGAAAAATCCCAATTAATCCCACCTTGGAAGTATCATCTGGATACCTATCCAATTGCATGCAGATACAGAGCTTTACTTGTTGTATGAATCTCCTGAACTTTGAATGACTACCATTGAACTTCTCTAACATGCTAATCTTGGTTTCTCTTGTTGGGGGTTGATAAACATGCAGAATCATTTGATCACTTATTCTGCTATTTTGTAAGTCTCAGATCTGGTATTGCATCTCTTGAAGTGCAGGGCCTAGATGTATAAGATGTTCTATTTGAAGTTGTGCGTATTGTTCATTCAAGCCTTTAATTTGTTATTGGAGGTTTTGAAGGGAGGTCACCATTCTTTCAAGGGTCACCTACATGGTGTTCAATAGGGCTAGAAAGTAGTCTTGCCAAACTATTACGGGAGTACTAGATTTTTCTTGAGAGACTAGACTAGATGTGAGATTTGATTTCAAGATAACCCCACATAGGGGCACAAGTACAATGATAACAAGATACAAAAAATCCCACAATCCGGGACCATAGGTATAGACAATAGGACTCGATAGGATATGAAGGATCTCGGAATCGCGATGAGAGGTATGGATACAAGATATCAGAATTACAAGATCTTCCTTGACAAAGATGAACAAGATACAAGATAGTTCATACTATGAGATTACAAGGTGACAAGAAAAAATGAGTATAGTGGAAGATAAGACAAGGCTAGATACAATGACTAGATAAGAACTAGAATTGGACTCAAAGTTACTTATTTGGAGGTCTCGACTCCTTGAGATCCCAAGACTGGCATTGGCAACACTAAGGAGCTCTATGGCTAGCCCCTCCTTGAGCCCTCCTTTTATAGGTGTTGGAGCATGGGTAAAGATCTTATAGAAATTTTCATGATGACATCATCGATGATGCAAACAATGATGTGTCGTATCTTCTAGAAGATTCTATGATGAGATGGAAAGGGTGGGTTTGCATGGTTGGCTTGAGGATGTCCTATTCAGGGTGCATTCACATGGGGTGTGGATTCATAAGGCATGAGCAATAAATAATCCGTACAATTGATAATGACATGTTTGTGACATATTATCAAATATGTTTATTCACATATCAATAGCATTTTGTATGGGATCATCTATCAATTCTACATATGTCAACCACCATATTGTACAACTCTTTCGCAACACCCTTTTATAATCTCTACTATATATAGAGGAATACCATTCATGTAGAGCATATATAGTTATAAGCATATAATTTTAATTTTCAAAATACATTTTAATGATGCAAAAATATCAACTTCATAATTTTTCATTACTATTACACACACACACACACACACACACACACACACACACACGCACACACATGGCAAGTCATCCACATGTAAAAAAATCCAGTCATCCACATAGATGACTATGATGACCAAACCTGCATCTCCCTTTCTCACATAAATTGAGTGATTAGGATTAGAAACATAAAAGCCAATTTTGACAAGATACTCTCCGATCTTGTCAAACTATGCTCTAGGTGCTTACTTCAGTCCATAGAGCACTTTCTTTAACATACACACATACGTGGGATGCTCTAAATCCTCATAACCTATTAGATGTTGCATATACATTTCTTCTTACAATTCATCATGTAGCAAGAAGTAATTGTTTATATCCATTTGCTATAAACTCTAATCTTTGGCTACTATCAAAGTAATCATACATCTAACACTTGCCATCCTAACAATTTGATTGAATGTCTCTTCATAATCTATACCATATGCTTGAGCATAGTCTTTTGCGACTAGTCTAGACTTATATTTGCTAAGAGAACCATCTGCATTTTGTTGAATTTTGTAGACCCACTTACAACCAATAGCTTTCTTGTCCTTAGGTAATGGTATTCGATCCCAAGTCTTATTGGCCTTTAATGCACCCATCTCCTCATCCATTGTTGCATTCCAATGAGCATGACCAGCAACACCCTAAAGAAAGTGGGCTCAACATTATCAACCATCTTTACCATATAAGCATAATGGTGAGCTACCTAGCCTTCAAAACCAAATCTTTTAACAGGGTATCTAACCTTGCTAGACTTTCATACCATTGGATCACTTAGTGGAACCTTTACATTATCATGTGCTCTTTGTATATCTAGAATTCTAACTAAAGAAATACCAAGCTTATCATCCAAAATCTTTGAACCACTAGAATCTCCATTAAACCCCAAATGGCTAGGAGATGCATCATTACCATATGCCACTTTCTTCTTCCCTTTGTCTCTACTTGTAACACTAGTAGATGCACTTGAATATGTTGGATTGTTCCTTTGTCTCCTAGCTAACTATAGACGTAGTACTAGATTATGTTTCTAGTCCACTTAGGCTCCGTGATTCTTGCTTTTCTTTTTATGTATAACTATCATGATCATCATTAGGATCCAAGGTATCACCACTAGATACATACAAACTGCTCATCTCATAAAAAATAACATCCTTACTTACTCTAAAATTACCTATGACAAGGTTATAACAATGATGCCCTTTTTTCTCTAAGGAGTATCCAATGAAAACATACTTTTTAGCCTTTGGATCAAGCTTCTTTTGCAACTCATTTGGCACATGAACATATGCACTACAACTAAACACTTTCAATTATGATATATCGGGCTTCTTACTTGTAAAGCATTCTTCAAGGGTTATTCCATGAACTGCAAGTGTGGAAGTTATATTCATAATACATATAGTAGTATGAACATCTTTAAACAAAACATGTTTTGCCAAATTCTTTTCAGCCACCATCAATACCCATGCAACTTCTGCAATATGCCTACATTTCTACAACCCCATTTTGCTATGGGATATACCTGCAAATAAATTATCTCTTTATCCCATGAGACCTTAAGAATCACTAAAGTCATTAGAGAGTTACTCGCCCCCTCCATTTGACCTCCATTACTTAACTTTCAATCCTATTTTTGTTTCAATAGTAGGCTTGGAAGTTTTGAAGTCCTCAAACACATTACTCTTCTCCTTCATGAAATATATCCACAGCTTTCTTGATCAATTATTAATAAATATGATAAAATATATTTACAGTAAGAGATATGTTTTGTGTAGGCCCCAAAAAAACTATATGCACAATATCAAGTATATATCTACTCACATCTCTATCATGTGAAAAAGGTTGTCTTGCGTACTTACCAAACTGATATGCTTTACACACTTTATGAAATTCTATAATAAGCATGAAACCTTGTAACCAACCCTTTAAACCCTTTAGATTATATTAATGCTAGCCTTTATGCATTTGCATGTCCAATATGTTTGTGCCATATTTCAATGTTTGCAACCACTCCTTTGTCTTTATCATACATATAGTAGCATTCATAACAAGAATTTCAGGTTCTAAAGTGAACATGCAACCAACTCTACTTCCTTTTGTGACCAACTAGCACTTATAATTAAAGTCTTCTATAAAATAAGCTTTGTATTAGATTGAACTTATGCCTGAATCAATATACCATATATCATCATGTGTCCCCTTTCTTGTAACATCCGTCATATGTAAACAGTTGCTCATTTTTTTCCATTGCATCTTAAGATGATACATAGTTTCCTTACTTCAATTTATCACTGTGGATATCATCTTTCTTAGCATAACATTAGGCTACAATATAATGTGTTCAGTCACAATAATGACAAACAATATCAGAATTGCTTGAACCTTTATTTTGCCATCCACTTCTTCCTCTAGAGTTTCTCCTACTTCTAAAGTTTCCATGACCCCCTAAAATTTTTATTTCATCAAACTCTTGATTTAATTTGTTTTGCTGGTTAACACCAACACATCCTATACCATGGTCTCTTGAAGAGGATCTAACACATCCCCTTCCTAAAATGGAGTATAATGATTGGACTCATTCACCACTTCTTTTAGATTATTCAACCTGGATATTGATCTCTTTAGTGAATATGAGAGAGATAGCTCATCAAAAATTGGAAATGGCTTTCGTACATACACAAAAGTGACAAATCATTTTTAGGCCTTCTCATTATTAAGGCTACCCAAATCATCATCATTAGGCATCATATCAATAGTTTCTAAGGTATCTACAATGTATCTCACTTTCAAAACATACTCGTTTACATACATATCTTCCCTTTTTTCAAAGTATTCAATTGCTTGAGTTGAATCTTCTGTACCTTTGTATTTATTGAAAACATGTTCTAAAGAATTATCCAAGCTACATCTGAAGTTTCTTCATTTTTGATATGTCCCAGTATAGAATTATGAATTATTATAAATAGAAAACACATTATCTTTTTGTCTTTTTCATTTCATTCTTTCCATGGCTTTCATTATTGTATAGTTGCAAGGTCACTCAGCTCTGTCTCCTTTTCTTCACGTGAAACAAACTCGAAGAAGTCTTCCAATAAGGAAGTTCGTCACACAAAACTTTCGTGATAGGTAGTTTGTTCTTGTCTAGCTTTGTAATGATGGGGTTTCTGGTGTTGTTTGCTATTATCACAAAGTTGATACAAAAGATTAAGCAAGTCTTCTGCAACCTTTTACAACAAGTGTACAACAATATACTAAGCATCCTTTTTAACTGAGTACTCAATAGTATATGTAATCTATAATGTATTTGCAGATAAAACTTCTATTTTCTTAGTGGAAAACACCTCAAAACTTACAGACTCGAAATCTATAACATGTATATCCACTTTCAATTGACACAACTGAAATTGCAATGTACTCCAAAACTGATGTTTCCAACTTTACGGGTGTAAAATGGGACCCAAAACGGCCTCAGATAGCCAAAAATATAGTAAGAAACCCACAAAGAGTATATGTGTAGAATGTACAATGTTTTGATTTTACACCAAATCTCAGAATCATCTAAGTTTTTTACTCTACCTTGGCTTTGGTGCCTCCACATGCACTATCCAAGAGTAAGAGTGGAAGAATGAGAGATCTTCTTATGTGTTGCTTGCCTGCTTGAATCCTTGCTTCTTCTCCTTCACTTCAGCTTTCAAAACTAGCATCTCTCAGTGGTGCCACTTTGGTACCATGTAATGAATTGTATGGTGGCGAGACTTGCTTGAGCTGTTATGCTAAACACACACCATACACATAAGAGGAAGCTCACTTAAGAACACAAGAAGAGAGATGGATATCATCTTTTTTCTTTTTCTTTTTTCACACAAAGCAATGCATGTAAAGTATAGATAAGATACAATATAAAGGAAAGTTCTTCTTTTTCTTGTTTTCTTCTTTTTCTCTTCTTTTTCTCTCCTTTTTCTTCTTTCATTATTCCTATTCTTATTCTCCTTCTCCTTCTCCTTTTCCTCCTCCTTCTCCTTCTCTCCTTCTTCTTCTTTTCGCTCCTTCTTTTTCTTTTAGTTCTTTCTCTCTTCTTAACCACTAATTAGACTTCTAGAAAATACAACGATTTCTTGAATCCAATGACAACCATGAATAAATCCAAAACCATTCCAACTTTTTTAAATTGTAAAATAAAAAGATAAAATCAAACAAACAAAGTAAAGTAGATGATTCTTACTAACAAAAAATTGCAATCTTCCTACCAATAAAATTTACTCCCTTCATTAATGAATTCAAATCCTAATTAAATATTTGCATTTCATAGTGGGCCTTTTTGCATCTCTCCTATTTCAAATGTGTAATACACAATGACTTCATGGTCGATGTGTCCTTGGTCTCAACAACAACACAACCAAAATGTTGTGCTACATGAGCTCAACTTATTGGCATGTTCGCAACACTCTTATTCCTTCAAGAGCTTTGATGCATGAGAATCAATGACTATCTCTCACATAGTCTCTTGCACACAAATGCAACCATTTGTTTATAATGAGTGGCATGGCCGTTGTCGAAGGGTTTCGAAAGCAGTTTCGCAACTTCAGAAGTCCTTCATAAATTTCAGAATAGAAGATCCATCAAGCAAGTAAGCAAGATGAGAAAATGATGCCAAGTCTCTGTTTAATTTCTGTTAATAACAAAACAAGGTTCAAGATGAAGAAATCAGAGCGACCTCTCCGAATCCAGGAAGGAAAATAGAAAATCCATTAACTATTCATCTTCCATCATTGTTCTAGCCTTTGCAACTTTCCCTCGATAAGATCGGGACTTGTGGGTGATGGTAAGGAATCAAGAATATGTTGTCCTTTGCCAACCAGCACAACCAGACAGCTAGATTAGCCTGTAATGGCAACCTCCACAACACGTTCTCCACTCTCTAAAGTCCCTTGCAGAATGTACAAAAACCTTCTACAACAGTAATAGCATGATCTGAATATATTTTATGCTCTGAAGACAACTGGGCACATTCCTATTTCGTACCATAAAGAATCTTGGATGCATCATCCTTATCTGTCATCTCACTTGCCACAGTACCACAGAAATGCTCCTGTGACATTTCTACAATTTCACTTGAATTCTCTTGTCGGTTTTGAAAACATGTATCAACTGCATCAACTGATGACTAATAATGGGCTACTTTTGGACCAAGTTGCAAACATTTGCTTTGGCCATATTGTCGAAAGAGGGCAGCAAAGGTGGAAACACGCTCTTGATCACTGTGGATTGACTATAGAGCACCTCCAATGGAATCTTCGCATCGTCATGCGCCAGACTGTGTAAAGCTCCTACCATGATATGACAGGATATGGCTATGACTCTCACAGTTACGGAGGTCTTCCCGTAATTGATCCTCCTCTAGTTCTCTGCCGCGTATGTCTGCCACGGCGCAGACGCTGGCAACAGGCAGTCGGAAGCTGCAATCAAGTCCATAAGCCAGTCATGGCAGGTCTTCTACATCACAAAACGGGGCACTGACCATATGGAAGATGGCAAGACTACTGCGCCAGCTTCCGCTTCCTCCCTCCTGGAGACAGGCCTCCCTTCTCAATTCCACTCCCCAGTTGTTATGCCGAGGTGCATGGCAAATCAAGCCGATCTCCTTAATACGGTTGTGTCATCCGAATTGCAGGAGTTTTTTCAAAGCCAATCGTCCTCGCTGCTTCGTTGAATCCTCTGTCCCATCCAAGACTTCTGACATGAGTATTAAAACCACGGGAGGCACAAGAGAGAAGAAATCAAAGCCCATTCAAGTGCCTGCGCAGAAGTGCATTTCTACAAACGATTGGCCTTTAAGTGTCTCTTCAATCCTGGAATTAAGGCATCGTGACACGCGTTCCCAGGGTGCAAGCCACCATACTCGTGCATCCTGTGCCTGCCTCTAAATCCACAATACGCTGGTCATGACGACATACACAGCCAGGGCTAGCATTCCAGAGCAATCCCCTCACCCAGTGCCTGTAAGGGATCAAAAAACAGAACCATCCACGACATCCTCCTCCCCGTTCCCCAAAAGGGGCTCCTTTTTTCCTTCTCCTTTCGAATCTGCTTTTCCCCCCCTTGTCCGATTTTAAAAAAAAGCTCCTTTCTTTTTCTTTCTCGTAGCTCCCAGAGTGCCCGTTTCTCCCATATTAACTTTTCTGCCCCTCCAGTAAAGCAGCTCCTGAAAATAGCCATCTAAATTTGTTCATTTCATGATAGCCTCTTTGGCACAACCATATCTTTGTTGTTTCCTTTGATGAAGACCTCAATCAAGTTTCTGTCAACTATAAGTTTGTTCAGAGTAAGTGTTCCTACAAGCCTTCAAGCAAAGAGCAAATGTTGTAGCATCTGTAGATACACCTTCCACCTGCCTCTGTTTCAAACAATTCAGCACTTTCTCACCAAGTCCTTGTTCAACATAGCCTGCTAATAGAGCAGTCCAGGAGACTGCATTTCGAACTAGCAACCTATCAAATGTGTGCTGCATTTCTGAAAGTGAGAAGCTTTTCGCATACACATCCACAAGTGTGCTTCCTACATGAATGTCATTTTCTAAACCTCTCATGACAATTTCAGAATTCATACCTTGTCATGTTCCTATGGTTGCACAAGCTTTCAAGCAGATAACATATGTAATAGAATTGGCATGCACCCCTTGATGTTGCATCTCCTCATAGCATCGCATAGCCATATCACCTTCACGATTATGAACATAGGCATCTAGAATTATTGTCCACGATATAACATCATGGACAGTCAATTTCTCAAATGCTTCTCGTCCTTCCTTGATAAAGCCACATTTTCCATACATGTCCACGAGCATGTCACCAACAATAGGGTCTCTTTCTAGGCCCCTTAGGATGATCTCAGCATGTATCTCTAGGCCCATTGGGAATGTTCCTATACTGCCACAGGCTTTCAAACAAATCCTTGGTCACAATCAAAGTGGTCCATGAGATTTCATCTCGAGTTACCAGTCTACCAAAACTCCTTGTTCTTCTCCGTCTTCAACATAGAATAAAAGAGCAAACATAACAACTAAGTATGTACAAAGTATCAAATCACACACACAACTTTTGGGTGGTTTTCACACCTCGAATGCATAGCAATATGACATCCACCCCCTCTAATCGTGCGCATCCTCCGGATGGGCCAATTACCCATGATCATTATCATCAAGATCCACAAACAGATCAATCTCTTCATTATGCATTTCCGGTAGTCAACAAGATTATCTGTCATATCATCTGTTTCTTCCATTGGAGTTTCTTCTCGTTGCTCTTCTCTTGAAAATTCTTCCAATGCATATTCCTCATCATCTCTTTTCTTGAAAATCTTGATTCTTTTTCCAGCAATAGGCACTCTAAG
Organism: Lygodium microphyllum; assembly: GCF_053477565.2. NCBI lineage: Eukaryota > Viridiplantae > Streptophyta > Polypodiopsida > Schizaeales > Lygodiaceae > Lygodium > Lygodium microphyllum. Next base: position 57,465,012 of record NC_141162.1, read on the forward strand.
CACTGTCCCATCCAATTCAGTCAGCTCATATGTTGCATTATCAAAGACATGTCTGACTATGTACGGCCCAAACCATCTTTTCACCATCTTCCGAAGTGCAGTATGCTGATTTTCAAGGCTGCTATCAAAGATCGATACCCAATCTCCCTCTTCTATTGCTCTTGGCCGCAAGCGATGCCTGCTGTCAAACCTGTCCTTATTTCTTAGTCTAGCAACCTTCAACCTATCAATAGCTAGCTGAATATCCTCAAGTCTCCTCTCCAACTGTCGAATCCGAAGAGCTAAGAGCTCCTCTCTCGTCAAATCCTCCTGCCAAGGTAAAACTGACCAAGTCAAAGCACAAGTCTCAGTCGGCATAACCGGTTTCTGACCATACATCAACTCTGCAGGCATATATCCTGTGGTAACACTATGAGTTGTACGATCAGCCCATAAAGCAAATGGTAGAAGTCTTGGCCATTCTCCAATCCGTCCTCTGCATGCTTTGGCTAAAGCTTTCACTATCGGGGGATGTCCTCTTTCACTCTTCCCATTTCCCTCTGGATTATATGCTGTAGTTAGAGCCAACTTGATTCCTAGCTGAGAGAAAAACTCCCTAGCTTCATCTGCATCCAATTCACCACGATCCGCAGTGATCTTACCCACACAACCATACCTGCAGAAAATTTCCTCCAATAAGAACTTACACACTGCACTAGTGGTCTTCGTTCTCAAAGATCTGCCCTCAACATGATTGGTAAGATCCTCTCTAGCCAAAACAATGTACCTCATCTGCCATAGACCCATAGGCATGGTAACCAAATCAACTACCCACTTATAATGAATGCATAGCGGTAGGTCGGATGAAGCTCATCTCGATGACGCACTACTGAATACATATGGCAGTCTCTGCAAGTCTCAACAAAGTGAGAAACATCTCTATACATGCCTTTCCACCAATATTTCTCCTTGATTTTCTCATAAGTAGCCCACACTCCTCTATGACCAGCCCAAGGACTCTCATGAAACTCCCTCATCACCTGTAACTGTGTCTCTCTATCACAGACAACCCGCAAAGGTAATCCGCCTCTTTTCTTCGGATGCTTCCAAAGAAATCCGTCCTTGAGAAAATAACCATAGGCTTTCCTTCTGATCTTCTTAAACTCTTCATCTGTCCATTCATCTCTTTTGCTTAGTATACTAAGGTACCTGCCAATCTGCAACCAATCTCCAACATAGAGTTCTTCTATGAAAGCCACAATATCATAGACATGACAAACATGATCAACCATAGTGGCTGAAATTTCTGCATCATCCTCTTCTACAAGTAGAGTCTCCTCATCATCATATCTGGCTCTAGACAACATATCTGCCACTGGATTATCCTTCCCTGGTATGTGTTTAAATTCCGGATTTAATGACTTGATGTATGCAATCCATCTCAACATAGCTATATCCGGAGTAGAGCAACTCGTGATCATACCAATCAATGGCAAGCAATCTGTCTCTACCACAACTGAAGCTCCAATAAAGTACTCCTTGTCACATTTGAGAGCCGTGACAATCCCCAATAGCTCCCTCTTGATTTGCGGATATCTCCTCTGTCTCTCGTTTAGGACTTTCGCCCCAAACCGAATAGCATACCTATTTCCATCTGCATCATATTGACCCACAGCCCAACCTATGCCAATTGGACTAGTGTCAACTGTCAATACAATAGGCCTTTCACAATTATAATCCGCTTTCCTGAGAGTAGGAGCATTCTGCAATAACTTCTTCAATTTCCGCATGGCTTTAGTGTGGCTCTCATCCCAATAGAATTTCTACCCCTTTCGAAGCAGCTGATACAAACAATCTGCTATGTGTGCAAAGTGAGGTATCCAAATCATATAAAACACAGAAGCACCAATGAATCTCCGTACCTCTGAAGTGGTAGAACAATACTCCGCAATCTTGCCTATAGCATTCACCTTATCAGGTAAGGGTTTCCTGCCATAATATCCACACATATGCCCAACAATGACAACCTCATTCACACCAAAAACAAATTTTTGCCCTGAAAGTGTCAAGTTCACTTCTTCTAACCTGGCCAAAATCTTCTCACATGCTGAAATATGATCAGCCACAAAGTATTTGCATCCCTGCTCATTTAGGCTCTCATTCTTCTCTTCTTCTGCACACCCCTTAATGGGCACATCATCCAAGAAAGGCATAGTAAGCTGTGGTATATAATCACGAAGAACCTTATGCATGGCATTCATCATATGCGCAACAGAATTAGTGGCACCTCGAGGCAAGGTACACATCCTGACAAGCCCAATAGGAGTTCTCATGGTGGTTATGTCCCTGCTTTCCAAAGCCAGCTGAAACTGATCATATCCTGAATACAAATCACCCAAAGAATAGATGGCACGTCCAGCAAATGCCTCTGCAAACTCATCCACAACTGGACCTATACCAACATTCCTGATAGTAACTCTGTTCACTGGCTGCATGTCCTGAATAAATCGGAGAGTACCATTCTTCTTTGGAACTGTAAACCACCTGTTTGAGTATGGTGCAGATGAAGGCTCAAGGATTCCCATCCTGATTTTCTCATTCAATAAATCAATTAGCTTTGGCAAGTGTGCTTTAGGCACTGGAATAGGTCGGAGATTCCATGGAATATGAGGAATAGTAAAAATGACCATAGGAGCAACAATATCAGGATTCACACATCCAATCTCATGCGGAAAAAAAGCAAATCCCCTTCCATGATGCTCAAGCATCTCCTAAAAGCATTGCTTCTCTATGGGAAACAAGAAATCACCATTTCCAATTTTCAATTCAGCAAGAGTCTCTACTGAAAATTTATGACCAATATGCTCCGGATTCCTCAAAATTTGCTGTTTAGCAGCCCTCTCTATTTGCTGATCACTGTCAGGTGGAAGCGGTACAGCAACCGGCTTCACCTTCTTATCCACAGTTTTGTATTTCGTGTCAACCCTGGCTTCATTATGCTCTTCTACATTACATAAATCTTGCTGTAAATCAGCAATTCTGCACTTCAATGGCTGAATATTCTCAGCCCTCTGCTCTATGGACTGCATAGAAACAGCCCCAAACTCTGAATGCTGAAATATTTCAGCAGTAAACTCTGTTGGCTGAAAGTTTTCAGCCCTCTGTCTCTCTGAAAGCTGATCATAACCAGCTAGAAACTCTGTTTGCTGAATTTCTTCAGCACTCAACACTCTTTGCTGAGTTACCTCAGCCTTTGACTCAATCTGTGACATAAAATCTGCAATTTCATGAAACATGTCCAGGGACTGCACTAATACATTACTGTGACAATTCAGCATATCAGTTTTCAACATATCTCCCATCTCTGTCATTGTATCTGCACAAATCACACTGTCATACATCCCATCTATGTGCTCACCATCCTCCAAAATTCCTGCATTTTTCAAAATTTTCTCCTTCCTGCATATATATTGCCTGGCAGCTCTAGGCAACCTAGAAGTCTTCTGATAACTCATCGAACTATTTGCTGAAATCCCAACAAAACCGGAGGAGAAAACACCGCTGCCAGGAGGTGAGAACTCCAATCTCCTCTCCTCTGTACCACCGTCGTCTCGCGAAACGGCGGTACCTAATGAAAACTCGAATCCCTCACAGTGGGCAAAGGTGCATCTCTGAGAGTATCCCTATTTCTAACATGGTTCACACATACAGTCATAAACTGAACTGCTCTCATACCATCTTTACTGCGAATCCGTGCATAAGCAGATCCATCATCCATGACCTTTGTTTCCATGCGCATCTCTGTGATGAATGGCTGACCAAGAATTATGGGATAAGAGCATGAATCCTGCACAAAGAAATGAAAATCCTCCTCTACATCACCAATAGAAACCCTGACACTAGGACAGGCAGCATATAAATCACCTGCAGTGTTATAGGCGGCTCTCATACGCCACCCATGCTCTACATCCATAGGCCATCTGTTACTCTCATAAACTCCACGAACTATGAGATTAATCTCTGAACCATGATCAACCAATGCAACATAAGGCACCTATTTCTCTCCAATCTTTACCATCGTCTCTGTAGTTGCCCTAGCCCAATGGCTCCGCGAAAAGTGACTACGCGGTATCATGACAGGCTCATCAATTTCAGCATAATGCATAGGCTAAACCCTCTTCTCTACCTGCAGAAAAACAGAAGCATTATCAACCATAACCTCATCCTCATCCTCATCCTCATCCAACTCCCCAATCAAAACTCCCTGTGTATACGTGGTAGACAATGCATGTCTTTTCCTCTTTAGGACCTCCTGAAACTAATCCTGAAACTCTCTTTTTGAGATGCCCAAAATCTCAGAAATAGTGAAAGTCACCTCACTGCCAAGTATCTTATCATTAAAGATTTTCTTCATATCTGTAGATGTCTCAATATCGGGCATCAATCTGAACCCTGGCTGCTTTCTCTCTCTAGGCTCTTGCCTCTTTTCTCTCTTTTGAGCATCTTCCATCTGTCGATCTGGCCCTGGTCTTGAAGACGGTCCTGCAGTAGGTGGAGTAACAAACTCACCCCCTCTAGTCTTCTTAGCTGCACTTGGATTTTCTTCATCCCTCTTACACTTCTCCTCAACAAGTACATCTGCACCATGAGATTTAGCCAAATAAGCATAAATAGAGTACCTGTCAACAGGCGAGTCCCAACCTGTCTCTGATCTGATACTAGAGCCTGCACTAGTCAAAACAGTTTGCTGAATTTTCCCCTTGTTTGCAGTCTCCATAGCATATGTCCATAGCGCTGACTGAGTCTCTGAACCGTTCTCAATCTGGACTCCATATGCAGAAGCATCACCTCTAGCTATCACATAAGAAGTACGCGCAGCCATGTCATCCACTAACTTCTTCATTCCACCTTTACCAAAGTTGGTAGCAAGTGGAGCTCCTGTCTCAGTCAACCAAATCTTACCATCTTGCCCCCAATATACCAAATTCTTCCTCCTTGCATCCTGAAAAGACTCACAATCCCTGCAATGCTGATGGTCCGTACTATCACACCAAATACATCTCCGATCTCTCCTAGGTGCACTAGGAGCACTCCTAGGTGCAGTAGGAGCACTAGAAGAAGTAGTAGGCGCAGTCGAAGCAAACTGCTCCTTCAACTTTCCCACCAACTCCGCTTTGGCTGACTCCAGTGTCAAATCTATGATGCCTTTGATTATGTCATCAAGAGAGGTAGGCACTGATGGAGCGGATGGTTTTGGAGCAGAAGGTGTAGGCATCGGTCGTGGAACAGGAGGAATAGGTGGAGTGGAAACAGTAGGCACTGGCATAAGCCAAGAAACTGGCTGAGGAGGAGAAGAAATAATAGGGATAGAAGTAGGTATAGGAGCAGATGATGGTGTAGGTGTCATGGAACCATTTTGTAGGCGAGTCTTCCATATCCTCCTCTTGGTCAAAGTCGAGACTGCATCCTGAGCATCCTGCCAATCATTTTTAAGACCCATAGGCTTCGTGCGATCTTCAAGAAGCTCACCCAATTCTTCTTGAAGAGCAGGATCTGCAACTTGCAAGAAAAGCTCAACTTTTTCAACATCCAATGCTCTTTGTTCAATGGCATCAAGCTGACTATACCTCTCCTCAAATTCTCGAATCAATTCCGAAGCAGCTAGACCTTTGTTTGGCATGTAGACCCACTCTTGGAATGACCGCCGAGTAGCCATACCAAAGTCCTCAAGGAAGTATTCTTCTTTCAAGGCCTTCTTAAAATCTTGCCAATGTGTATTTTGAATAAAAAGTGCACCCCTTGATGTTGCATCTCCTCATAGCATCGCATAGCCATATCACCTTCACGATTATGAACATAGGCATCTAGCATTATTGTCCACGATATAACATCATGGACAGTCAATTTCTCAAATGCTTCTCGTCCTTCCTTGATAAAGCCACATTTTCCATACATGTCCATGAGCATGTCACCAACAACAGGGTCTCTTTCTAGGCCCCTTAGGATGATCTCAGCATGTATCTCTAGGCCCATTGGGAATGTTCCTATACTGCCACAGGCTTTCAAACAAATCCTTGGTCACAATCAAAGTGGTCCATGAGATTGCATCTCGAGTTACCAGTCTACCAAAACTCCTTGTTCTTCTCCGTCTTCAGCATAGAATAAAAGAGCAAACATAACAACTAAGTATGTACAAAGTATCAAATCACACACACAACTTTTGGGTGGTTTTCACACCTCGAATGCGCAGCAATACGACACCATCCTTCAATCCCATGAAGGATACACTTTGCACACTCCATGATCCAAATGAGTGTCCATTCGACTCTCAACCCTCTATGACCTCGACATGTGAAAGAGAAGCATGGGGATACAAGAGAGTGCTAAGAGAGATGACAAGAAGAGCTTCACCCTCTTAGTCCCTCGCCCCCGTTCTCTCACTCTCTTGCTCTCAATCTCTCACTCTCACCCTCACTCTCTCATGGTAAAAGTAAGAAAGCAAGTTCACAAAGTTTTCATACACATGAATACCTTGCTCTATTCATTCTCACCCTTTTAATACATAAATTTTAGAGTTAGGTTTTTTCCATCTCTCTTGGGCATCCAATTCACTTTTGGGCCACAAGATTGGTCATCTCTTATTGCATGATTTTCCTATGGTGCGAGTGAACTAGAGCTTTTGCCATTTTTCCACGGAGCCTATGCTATCATTAGAAGTTGCATGGAATCACGCCAAGCTTGTGGATTCACATAATAAATCAATACAATTGTTTCAACCTTTTGGCAATTCAATTATGCAAGTGCTTCATACACATTATGTTGTGGCTAATAATCCAAAAAATTAGGCTCCTTCCTTATGCTTGTTTGCTAGCACATTGCATACTACTCACTTTTTACAACTAATACTATTTTGAGAGAGAGAGAGAGAGAGAGAGAGAGAGAGATGTGTTGATAGGTGAGAGTACCAATACTCAATGGTTCTGATAATGCATGCTTTGATTTTATTGGGCCGCTTTGATTGTACATTGCTTTTACATTCATATTGACTTATTTTTTCAAGAATTTTTTTCATGTCTTGATGATAAATTTAAGGGTAGATATATGTTACATTTGGCTAGCTTCCTTTCAAGGAATGTCTAACAAGTTAGTACAAAATATATAAAGCATGATTGGGTCTATGAGAAGTAGTCTTATAGAAAATACTTTTGTTGGCATGACATTTTAGGTTCATTATAGTAAGTATCTATGAAAAAATATACCTAACCATAAGTGTTTTTTGCACATAGCTAGAGAGAGAGAGAGAGAGAGAGAGAGAGAGAGAGAGAGAGAGAGAGAGAGAGAGAGAGAGAGTTTGTACATGTGTATGTATTTGTTTGTGAATTCAAGTGATATTAAGAGAGTGTTTTAAAATCTATTGCTTAGTAGTTACAAAGCCTTTTTAATCTCATGCATGTGTGTATGTGTTTATACAACTATTTGTACACATAAATAAACTCTTAGCTATGACATCCACCATGAAACTACAAAACCTTTGAGATTTTTCAAAAAATATTTTGTAAATATATGTGCCCACACATATGTGGATTGAGATATGCAAAATTAATGGTATTGGTAATTCCCTCACCTCCTAACCCTCATTTCACCCTCCTAAAGTTTAGCATACCTTTCATAGACTCAAAACTTACACCTAAAATGAGTTCTAAGTTGCTCATAAAGACAATATTCATGCATGCAACTTGAAACAAATCCAACTTTCAACATTTGATAACCTTAAAGCGCGTGCACACACACACGCACACACACACACACACACACACACACACATACACACACACACACACATCCAAGTTTGAACATTTGATAACTTTAAATTACATATGATTTGCACACACAAACATCCTCACACACACACACACATCCAATTTTGAACATTTGATAACCTTAAAGCACATATCATTCACGCACACACATTGTTTAAAAGAATATATCTTATAGAGGATATTAATTATAGAATTGTGTCATATATAATATATGTTTTTTCTTTTACAAAATAAAAAATCTAAATTATTTCAAAAAAATTCAATTGATATCTTAAGTATTTATTGTTACTTTTTTTTATTACTTCATTCTCTAATCTTTAAGGCATTTTATCATCATTCATAATATTACCATCAAATATATTTTTAGCCTTTAGATATTATTTCAAGTAAAAGACCATCTTATATAAATAGTAATGATAATTCTAACAAACAAGAATTCATCCAATCACAAACCTTGAAATAAACATTGTAATCACAATCAACAAGAGGAGATACATTAGATTTGTAGTCAAGTGAGAAAAAAATTATAGATGGAACATTCTCTTGATTCATTGTGCTTAAACAAAAGGTACTAGATGGTGAATGACCGAGTTTATTTCATCATTGAAGGTTGTGAGAATACACCTTGCGATGGTAACTTGTTTGGTCAAAATAAAGAAAATGTGGAAATTTATATGCTTAAGAGTGCAAAAATATTAGCCATGTTGACCAATACCTAAATGAAAAGAAATGAAGGTCAAGTAAAAGAAAAGGCTTTAGAAAAGCAAGGTGAAATTAAAGATGGAAGGGGCTACATAGAGATGGGGGGGGGGGGGGGGGGCTAATTTAGGGACTAGAAGCTACCATCAAAGATCAGGGGAGAAGAAGCTCATCTAATCAGTGGGAAGGAGAAGGCCATCTAGTCTGTGGGGAATCAACTTGAATAATCGACTCCCTATTATTCATGGCGGATGTGGTGATCATGAAGTAAAGGATCCTCAAGAATTTCATGAGGATTAATTACTTCAACATCGAATTGTCACTAGACTAGTCTAAAACAACTATAGTTTAGAGATATGGGGGGAATAGGAGCATGAAGTCTCGAAGGGTGACTGCATGGTTATTAGAGCAACATTGCAAAAGAGCTGCAACTACTTTCAGCTTGAGAAAGTATAAAGCTATGAAGGAAATGGAGAGGAAGCACCCTAAATGTTGAGAAGCATTCTAGGAAGAAATATGGAGTTGAGTTAACTCGCTGTTTTGGCAAGAAGATGACGTAATGGAGTTATGTTTATAGCTCCATGTTTCGAGGAGAATAGGCTGATGTATGAATTACCATCTTTAAAGAGCTAGATGATACACTCATTTACAAAAGAGCCTGCTAGAATTGTCATCATGGAGCTAAAGCATGAAAACTTGCACTCTATTATAGAGGGAAGATAACCTTCATGCTAATGAAGAGCTAGGAGTATAGTTGCTAGAGCTGAAGCGAATTTTAGAATTGAGCTAGGGTGCGTCATCTATAAAGTCAACTACGTATAACCACTCTCAATACAAAGTTTACTATACTAACCAACCATCAATCAACTAGTCAATATATACATTAGTTTGTAGATAGTTAACTATAAAGTATATTGATATTGGTATGATGTAACCGACGTACTCATCTTAGAAATTTGATCGATTAGTTACAACAATACATTACATGCACAACTACCCTCATTCAACATTCCTTGTAGTAATTGAACATCCAGAGACTAGTCAATTGCTGAATTAATATATCCATAACACTCAATCCATGCATTTATTGTATCCATACATTAGTTCAATTATCGCATGTACCATAACCTCTTTATACAGCATTTATCCTAGTGATTAAACATATATCAATTAGTCAATCCATCGATCAATGAATGCATATATCAATTTTGTATTTTTTGTAAATTCTACATATACACTATACTTTTCACGACGTTATATTTAGACATTGATTTCTATCTTTTCGATATAAAAAGCATAATAGTCATCTGAGTGTATCCCTATCAATGTGGTATGGTTGTCATATTGATTGGCACGAGATTAATAGAATAGTTACGACATTATATGAGATGTGTGACCACGGGTAATAAAAAAACAATTAAAAATATTTTCTTTAATCAAAGCTCGCTCGCGGGCTCTCTCTCTCTCTCTCTCATATCACGGGAGATGCCTATAAAACGGCCGGAGCCTGCACGCTCCGAAACAATATACCGCGTCTCTCTCTCTCTCTCTCTCTCTCTCTCTCTCTCTCTCTCTCTCTCTCTCTCTCTCTCTCTCTCTCTCTCTCTGCGTGCGCGCGCGTACACCGGCGAAGATGGCAGCCAAGATTACTTTTGGACGTGGCTGTGTACTGCTTGTAGTGGTAGCAGTTGCCGCGAGTATGGCGTGTGTGGCTGAGGCGAGCTGCCGGGTGGAGAACAAGTCAGGGCTGCCGGTGGTGCTGCTGCCGGTAGGGGTGGAGGTGAGCATCGAGGTGGCGGTGGGGGCTTCGGTGGAGGTGCCACCAGCCCAGCAGAAATGCTACCTCAAGAACCCCTCCTCCGGCCACCAGGTCGGCCCCCTCGACCTCCTGGACGGCACGATCGTCGCCATCATTGACGGCACCGTCAGCGGCACCGTCAGCGCCCACGTCGCTGCCTTTATCCATGGCGTCTTCACCCTCGGCGCCAGCCTTGCCACCAACGTCTAACTCAGTAGGTAGCAAGAATTAATAGCGCCATAAATTACAAGCCGTATTATGTATTACTAATAAGCCATAAATTACAAGCCGTATTACTAATAAGCGAGCGAAAGAGGCTGCTCCACTCCATGCAGGGCTTGAGTAATATATATCCCATCTGTGGGTACCCTCCCACCTTTGTTCAAACTTGTAGATTGTTGTAACATCACATAGCCACTTTGATGACCAAGTTCTATAACCTAGAAAGGACATCATCTTAACAAGCTTCATCAATAAGATTTTACCTTAGCAATGTTTTCTTACTTTTCTAGTTAAAGAATGAAAAATAGTAAAATATTTGATTCTTGAGTGATGTATAAGAACATGGAGATGAATGAGCATATCAATACACTACAACAAAAAAGCTCCATAGACGCGCTTGTAGACGCAATATTTGAACTGTGTTAAAAAATGTCGGGCGCCTTTATTACCGCGTCTGCTGCTGCGTCTAAAATTTTGCGTCTAAAAGGGCACTTATAGTGAAACTTACACGCCCATATAGATGCGCCTATTGATGCGCTCTATAAATATATATTCATATTTATAAAAAATTAGATATATTCATATTATACGTCTATACACGCGTGTAACTACGCGTCTAAAAAAGCGTTTACTCTGCAAGTTTTTGACGAGAATAGACACGCATTTTTCCTGCAATTTAGACTCCCTGATAGACGTGCAAAACAGAGGTATGAAAAAAAAACCAAAGAGCATGTGGCTTGCTCTCTGTTTCTTTTTTCCCCCATCAACATAAAATTGTATGCTTAGGGAAAACAGAGAAAGATTATTTCTAATATTTTTGTACTGAAAATAAAAAAATGTATGTAGAACATGAAATTTCATATATATAGATGAAACGTTTTTACATGATGAGTTCTAGTGCTTGTGACCTCAAGCATGGTCATGGTCGCAAGCACTAGCTGAAAGTAATACATATAAAAAATGAAAACTACAAGCCAAGGGGAGACATACATGCATGGGGCTCCTCTACGTCTCCTCAGAAGAGGCATCATCAGGCTAACACCACCGCTGCCACCACTGCTACTGCTAGTCCCTTCTTCGCTATCATCAACTGCATCAGGGTTCGCCTACACAAAGGATTAAGGTATATAAGTACCATTACAAACAATAAATTAGAGTTACCTATACTTTTCATGTAAAAAATAAAACATACCTCTTCTGGTTGTAGAATCCTCATGGCACGATTATATTGCTCCTTCGTGATGAGTCCCTCCTTATAGAAATGCTACCAAGTGGGCGCCCGGTGTCGAAGCGTTTTCGAAAGAAAAGTCGCAACCATAGAGGTTCTTGAGAAATTTCAAGACAGAAGATCAATCGAAGCAAATAATCAAGACAAATATGATGCCAAGTAACATTTGTATTACTGCCAAGTTATCTCTGAGCATAGAGAAACATCATAACAAACCACATGTGATCTATGCAATTGACCCATGCCATGAAACCAAGCTCTTATTAGAGTCCAAGCTTATGAGAAGCAAGATTTCAAATGCACACAATTGACAACAGTTTCTACCTGCTTTGCATCTATATGTGATTGCAATAGTTGATAAATCAGTTCCACCCTCTCATGAGTAGTATGAAAACTGAGAATAGCTCTTCAAATCATGACTGTTTTCCTCAATATACCAATTGATTGTTGCACTTCATTTGATGGTTTGTAGATGTCACTCACTATTGTATCACTACGAAATTTGATGCCTTCTGAGACAAGACTTGCACAGACTGCTGCTAATTGAGCAGGACTAAGGTCAAACAGTGTTAGAAAAAGCTAGAGCTAACCATAACTCATTTACTCTTCGGAAAGCAGCTGTAATTTATCAGAAGCAACGTTCTCATCTTCCTCCTCATCCAGCCAGTATGTTTCTAAGAGCTTCACTGCCTTCTCATAAATGTCAGAATTGTCATGGGTCTGTAAAGTCTCAATCTTTTCAACGCCTTCTGCTTCATCAATATACTGAGCATACAAATTGATGCCACCTATATTACCAAGGTCCTTCTCGGCTTCCCCAACCCTCAATATGTTTTCTAATCCTTCCAAACACACCGTCACAATTCGAGGATCCGAACAGGTCAATAGATCACACAATGGCTTGATGCAACCTTGGCTTATATGGTACTTTATCTGTTCGTGTGTACCACCCGATGTAGCATTTGATATAGCCCAAGCTGCCTCTTTTTTAATCTCAAATTCTGTTGTACCAAGCAATGATACAAGAGAAGGGATGATGTTTGCATCAATAACGGCCTGAATTTGCTCTTTGTTCCCAGCAGTTATATTTGATATGGTCCAACATGGTTCCTTTTTTATGCTTCTTTTGTGGTTGTAAGTGAGCAAATTTAGAAGGCAGGGAAGTACATTGTGGTTGAGAAGATACTGTGTCTGTGCATCATCCCCTGTGACAATATTGCCCACTGTTCGTAACGTAGGGATAAGGACCAATGGAGATGGATGTAGAAGCAATGCAACAAGCCTCGGGCAAACACCAGCTTCTATAACCGCCTGAATTTTATCATTTGTGCCATCAGAGAGGTCTCTCCAGAGGTATTATTCAAGCCAGAACTTTTAAGGTCAAATTCGATATGACAAACATCTCTGTCATCTGCATTTTCTGTAAGTCGTTTATTGCATATCATACGAGCCAGAAAGGGTTTTTGTGGACCAATAATCGAAGGATCATCTTGTTCTGCAGTATCAATCACTCCATACGTTCCAGGCATACTGTCTTCTCCGTGATATCCCTTGGTCGTATCAGCTTGTAGTCAAGCAGCACCATGAAAGGCCTCCAAAACAAAAGGATCATCGCATCGACTTCATGGGTCAACTTGATTCAGCTCTTCTGCTGTATGGCTGCAGGATGTCCTCTTGCAGTTGATTTTGTGCTTCTCTCCTTTCTCTAATCACAGATCAATGATGTCGATGCTAGTTGCTGCCACATGTACTAATAACAATGCTCTCTATGCCATAGAAGTAAGGACTCGCTGTAGCAGTTTCAAAGGGCATGATCATCATGATAGTCGAGCACAGCCTCCCTCTTACTCCATTGAACGTGCGTCGAATTTGTTGATGGCAGCCCCTCCATCGTTTCCCGTCTATCTTCGGCTTCTCTTTCGTCACCTAGAGCTCGCCGATGCTTCCAGTCCTCTTCTCGTTCCTACCATCCTCTCCTTCATTGTCATCACTACAGCTTTGTCTTTGTCACCTCCATGTCTGTCTTCTACCTTGCTCCAGCTTCACCGTCTCCTTTGTCCGCGACTGACTGTTGTGTTCAATCCCCTCTCGTATTGCAGCAGCTTTGTCGCTCCTCAGTCCGCCATCTCAGTTCGCCGTCTTCCTGTCATCACTTTCCATTCGCTCCCTCCATCAAGCATTGACCCCCCCTGTTCTTCCTGTCCTGAACTCTAAGAGATTGACCTGACGCTATCGATATACGCGCACAATCAAGCCACCATAGATCCCCAAGGATACTACGAAGGCAACACATGGATATGGGTGCCAAAGAAGGGAGATCCTAGGAGCATAGCCCAACCACGACCATCACTTGCCACCCCATCTCCAGGAAGCCCCACCCTTGCTAATGCAGTGAACACCCAGGAATCCCAAGCTGCAAAGCCTACAGAACCCGTCATGATTTCAGTAAAAAAAAACCCCAACCAATCTATCAACCAATGTAGCAGCTTGATACCTCGGAATCATCTAAGTTTAAAGAGCTTGGCACTTGCTGCGTAAGAGGAAAACAATGTACCATCTATGCCACTAGAGCCACCCTCAATATCCCAAAGCAGCACTGGACACACAGATCAGACTACGGAGTTACCCTTAGAGACACAATTGTCTAATCCGCTATCCCTCGAACCATCACTGTTTGGCTCAATTCCACCTAAACCACTAGCATGTCTATGCATGTTTGTGTGTGTGTGTGAATTCAACTGATATTAAGAGTGTGTTTTAAAATCTATTGCTTTCTAGTTACAAAGCTTTTTTAATCTCATGCATGTGTGCATGTGTTTATAGAAATCCTATTGGTACACATAAATAAAATCTTAGATATAACATCCATGAAACTACAAAACCTTTGAGATTTTCCAAAAAATATTTGTGCAAATATATGTGCACACACATATGTGGATTGAGATATGCAAAATAAATGGTACACGTAATTCTCTTACTTGGTGACCCTCATTTCACCCTCTTAAATCTTAGCACATATTTTATAAACTCAAAACATACATCTAAAATGAATTCTAAGTTGTTGACAAAGACAATATTCATGGATGCAACTTAAAACAAATCCAACTTTGAGCATTTGATAACCTTAAAGCACATATGATTTGCACACACGTACTCACACGTGCACACACACACATCTTTGTAGTAGCATAATGCACTCATTAGAATAACATTCAAGTCATCATTCTATACCTATGCTTGATATCTCTACAATTCATGGGTTTGATAGGGGCTCCATTTCTTGCAAGTTTGAATCTTTGTGTGGGGAGTATTTTTAAGAGTACATAAGCAGGTATATTTTTAATAACAATTAAAGCATGATTTTGATATTCTATTTTTTCTCTTTTAAGATCAGTCAAAAAATAATTGTATGAAAACATATAGAATATGGAGGCATATAGATTGATATATGCAAAATTAATGGTATGGTTCATTTTCCTTGCTCCCTTCCTTTGACTATCTCCTCACCTCTCAAATCTCAAAATGTGTTTTATATTCAAGTGTTGCACATACGATGAGTTGGGAGTTGCCAATATGATCATACATGTGTGTGCAATGTGAAAGAGTGGTTTGGAGATTTTGAGCCTTGATAATTTAACATAATAAAGAATTAGGGCTAGAACATGACTTTTACCACCAAGTTCCAATTACATTTTCCCAATTGATAATATATGTGAATTATTATTTGCGCTACCTTCATATATAGATAACTAGGTGGGTGACTGTCAACAGCCTTATCCATGCAAGAGTAGGTGGGGGAACATGTACTTTTCATCATAAATCCCCTTAGCCTCATAGTTATATACACATATTATAGATATGTATGGTACACATTGATAGTTTTAAAATAAGACAACGTGGTGTAGGATAGAGAAGCTAGCCACACATAATCACATGATACACAAATACGTGTGTTTGTGCATCTGTGCTATGTATGTATATGAGCAACAACATAAAAAATATCAATCAGTTTCCTAGATTAAATCTTCAAATGGTTCTTCTCTCTATAACCCTTCTAATTTAGAAATTAATGTTGTACTCCATGTCAACTTGGATGAGAGTTAGAAATTAATGTTGTACTCCATGTCAACTTGGATGAGAGTTAGAAAGCTACAATGATATGAATCCCTACTATCCAACGAGAAAATGCAATTTTGGATTAAAGTTCTTGTGTGGTAGAAAACTTATGAAATAAATATTTATTTTATATTTAATCACTATTTAATGGGTATTGTGGGCTACCATTTACTGGACACAATTTCATAGGGATAAGATCCACACACATCTAATGATGGTCTCATCGATCCTTTGCAAGACCAGAGTGTTTACCTAGTAGGGTGAATTGTGTTAATTATGCTTGAGGTCAGTTCACCTTGAGCTTCATACATAAACCTATAGTTTTCTATATGCTTTACAACCTCAAATGAATGGCAAGATTTATGTGATCTCTAAGCTAGAAGGGAAGCAGTGTCAAGCATCTTCATGAAAATGCAAAACCCCTAGGAAAAGTGTAGATAGGTTGGATTTTTGCTAGCTTAGTCATTTGTGTGATTGTTTTCTTTATTGTTTTGTATTTGGATTTTCCATGTTTTTTGGCTTAGGATTTGTTTTAGTCATTTTTTTTGGATTTTTTGAGTGTGGAAACTTGATGACCTTGGTCGAGTTTGGTATATTTTTGGACAAGTTGGAATTGGAGTTCCTTGATAGTTGCTAAACATTGTGGAATATGTAACTTTTCATGCTAAGATTCTTGCACATCATAGGGATTACGGGTTCACGAGTACTTCACATTGTCGCATGGAATTCACATGGGGATTTGTGAAAGTCACTCGTTGCAGGGATGCTTAGAAAGATGGGAGCAAAAGATGATGAAGAGTGCTTAACTCAAGGCAAATTCATAGAGAAGAAGAAGTTTAGATGCAAGAAGAATTCTCAAAGTAAGTTCATGAGCTAAGGATAAATTTTGTTTGAATAAGAAGATGAAGCCAACATAGATTTATGTTCCCTTCAAGGCAAAATTGTCGAAAAGATGCACTCCTCCAATCATAAAGCTTGGACCTTCATGTACGTCAACAAATTCATGCAAATCTTCTTTGGTGCTCTATGGATCAAGAACCAAAACAAGGTGCTTTCACATATGTTGACACATAAATGATCAAATTTGCAGCATTAAGAATACCCATCTTCTCTTGCATTACTTTAGTAGCTTCTTCTTCCATGCAATATTTACACCAAGGTTGACAATACCACTAGTAGAAAGGAGCTTCTTAAACCCTCCATAAAACATCATGAGAGGTCTAAGAAGCCAAGCTAAAGGCTTGTCAGCTAAAGATAAACCTTTGTTTGTTAGGAGCAGTGCCCTCCTTGTTGCCCACCAAGAAAGATGCAATATTAGCCAAGGTTACTATAGTCGAGAATGATAATGGGTCTGAAGTTTCATGCTATTGCCACCAATAACAACAGCGTAGTCACAGACTCCTAGAAAAGATAGACTTCAATCGTTGAACTCCCTTATAAGCTTCCTTACTATTGATATTGTTGTTGTCAACTACAAAAATCATTGCATTAATCTTGCAAAAGCTAACCTCCATTCTAGGTTATTCCACAATCATATTCAAGGCAACACCATGAGGTGACAACTACCTCCAAATCTCCTACTTCATCATCAAATCCTTCCCTTAAGCACTCTGGTGCCTCATGATCACGAAATGAAGGTGAATCAGTGACCCTCTAGAGTATCAAGGAAGAGGAACATGCACATCAAGATCGGCCAAGTGTTGAAACTGCAAGTGATGATGAAAGGAAACACTCTCTTCCTCCTATCCTCTTTGTATTACGCTTCCTGCTTCAACATGCATTCACTCTGGTGCCATAAGCATGAGAAAAAAGCCCTCAATTATTGCCATCTTGTCCGTCCTGTCATCAAAAGCAGCTTTATTCTTGTTGCTCTCTTGATCAGTGACAATTGACTCCCCCTAGACCTGTGAGACTGTCGCCCCTTAAATCACCTCCTTGAGCTTATCTTCCTCCCTTTATCACGCAATCAACTTCTGTTGCACACATATGGTGAATCAACTCTGGGTCTTTCTCGACTTCCTTCACATCAACTTCCTCCTTCTATTCATGTAGCCATCATACACTCCATGAATGATGATAGAGAACAAAATGTGAACATGATATCCCCCATAATTCAGCATAGAGGAGAAAATATCATATCCTCCCCTCCCGGTGGAAGCCATGTTGGTTCTTCTTAGTTATCATCCTCTCCTCCTTTTTCACTCTCTTCTACAGTTGCATATCTCCTCCCCACATGGTCCAAAAAGCTTGTAGATTTTCTTATTAAAGCTAAGGATTTATTTAAGAAAAGCTATTCTCTCCTATCGTTATCATGTCCCTCTAATCTTCCAATCATACTAGACTTGTAAAGTGAGGGATAAAAAGAATTCCAAAACCTGTGATTATGTAACGTGTCCCCTAGTATCATCCAGGACACGTCTTAGCAGTCCATTGGAAAGGATGTCTAGGAAGCTCCACCCGACACTCCCATGGAATGTTATGGGTTTTGCGATCTAGTTCTTCCCCCGTCTGCCACGTAGCGGAAGTATCCTGGCCGTTTCCACTTAGGATCGACCGGAATTAGGGTTTTCCTAATGGGTCACTAGCTAACAGCAACTAGCGTCAGACTCGAGCGAACTACTTTACGCAGAAACGCCAGGTCCGAAGCGGATTCACGCTGCACTTGGTTCAAGGAGAATGGGAAACGAGAGGGATGCAAAGCTCAACCTCTCTGCCATAAGGCATAGTCCCATTCCGTTCCCCTAAAACAACGTAAATCGGGTAAGACGTAACTCTAGGTCATCGTTCTTGTTATTCTTTTTTATGATGATGATCATTCTGCTGTCTTTCGAGATTTATGAGAAAAGTTCCCGGCTAACCGGGACCACCCAACCGTAGGATAGACCCATGGTCCATCCTCCGCACTTTCCTCGGTTTGTTTTAGTTATGTAATTATCTAACACATTAGTTTGACATATAACAATCAGCTTCTTTAATTAATCTTGTTTAAGCATTGGTTCCTTCACGTAATTTTATCACGTGACATATAAAAACAATATCAAGCAAGTTCTTTCAACATCTCATCATTTTATCTTTGAATTACAATAAGTTCCGCCCGTAGGCTTATCCATAATCTTCCCGGAGACTAACAAGTAATCTCCAGGGATCACTATTCCAAGCTTCCACCCGTCAACTAGTATACGGGCTCCGGGATCCAATCCCGAGTCGCGTTAGCCCCTTGTGAAGGACCCGGAAGGCGAGGGATTTACGGCCAGAGCCCCCCCTGGCACCCAAGCGTCCTCCTGCTCCAAGTAGAACTCAACGGAGAGACCTCTCGCGGCGGGTTCGGTCCACGTTCCCGGCACGGTCAAACAACCCCCTTGGTTAGGGTCAGGCAGGCAGTCGGGGGTAACTGAAACTACCTCTCCCTTCAGGTTTTTAACCTGAAGTATAGATACTTATTTAATTTGTAATTCATAAATCAAACATAGCTCTAAAATCTCTAGCAAGCACAAACATTTCCATTAACCAACCCAGTTGTATGGCAAACTGCTAAAGAAGTGTTCTTTCCTTTTTGAGTGTATCGGCAGTCGTTCTTAAGATGTCTTGTAACTTTGGCAAGATTCCTTACATTCGGATGTAGGGTATACCTAGTTTGGTTTACCCTAAAGTACCTTAGATATGCTAGTTTCTATTTTACAACTTTTCTTATTTTGAAGGATATCCAAAAACTACGTCTTTTTGCAAGATAACTTGTGTAAGGATCTGCCGTCTTCGAAAAGGGTTTTTTTCCCTTTTCTTTTTGTGACTTAATCACAAAATGATTTCATATATG
Source organism: Lygodium microphyllum (assembly GCF_053477565.2). NCBI lineage: Eukaryota > Viridiplantae > Streptophyta > Polypodiopsida > Schizaeales > Lygodiaceae > Lygodium > Lygodium microphyllum. Next base: position 57,484,688 of record NC_141162.1, read on the forward strand.
TTGCGCAAGTCAGATGATGGAATAGTCTGTTTAGACTCCATAATCTGACGTATATCGGGCCTAGGGTTTCTTTATTTGAGAGCCTTAGGGACGACCCTAATTTATTATTTTTATGAATTTATTGTCCTTGCGGTAAGATAAGTAGTCCAGTGTTTTAGGGTATGAATGTTTCTATGTTTAGATTGGTCCGGTTATCTTTTGGAAAGATTGGTTTTGTCAACTTTAGGAGGGTAATCTTACTCGTCTTGTCACGATTTTTACTATCTTTGATTACTTTCTCAATCAATACAGTTTGATTTGGCATATAGCATAATGCCATGAGGATACAAAGGGTGACGATACTCCTAAATACCTAGCTAAGGAATTGGTGAATACACACTTTATTTGTTCCAAGTCCTCAATTTGAAGGGGAAAAAGTGTTAATAAAGTATCATCCAGCAATTTCCCATTACATTTTCTTTCCAAATGATTTCGTATGTCTAATTTTTATACTTGTTAATTTCTAACTTTTGACTTCCGTTTTCTTTAAGATAAACTCATGCCAATTAACAACAGTTGCCTTGCAACTAGCAAAGATAACTCTCTAATAATTTGAGCATTTGAAGGAAACTTTTCATGAATTTAGCCATTTTGCCATGATCCGTTGCGAGAAGAATAAGACTAATGGAGCAAGATATAATTTCTTCATTTTAGGACTATAATACTATAGTAAATGGATAGTATTGCCTATTATTTTATAATGCTTGATGCAATTTGATGGAAGCTAATTTGAATACATTGTCATTCATAAGCTAACTCCTTCGTTAGAATTGATTCGAACAAATATATATATTTCCTTAATAATTTTTCTTTGCATGATTGACTAAAACCCAAATTAACATCAAGAAGAAAACCTGGCTTTGAGGTGAGATATCCACATGGATACCGGGAGATGACCCTCCCGCGGCTACGCCTTGGACTTTCTTAGGAGGCATCGCAAGTGTGGTCCGTCGAACGTGGAAGCAGCTTTATAACTTCTCCTTAGAATTCCACCATCGCTCCTTGCACCGTTCGTCAAAAGTAGTTTTGGAAGGCTCCCTCCTTGAATTCGAGAATTGAAAAGGGTGTTTTAGAAACTTTTACCACTAAGACATATTAAAGCCATGGGACAAGCTTAATGGCCTTAGTAAGCTTGCATGAACGGGAATATCAAGGTGTGGAAAAAGACGCAAGGTATAGGAGAGCTTTAAGGGAAATTAATAGCCGTAAAGATTATAAGTAAGGGTCTAAGGACTTTTAGGCAATTTAGGCTCATGCGGGTTTACACACGTAAAGGGGGAATGATTCCGAACCCAATGGGGAAGAGTATATAATGCTTTAAATCACTAGGGAAAGGGGTCTTAATGGGGAAAGGCCTTAAATTGTGACGGAAAAAGGGTGTAGGACAAGTTTAGGAAAGGCCTAAACTCCGGGAAAGGGAATTTAAAACCATAGAAAGAGCTAAGAGGGTTTTTTTTTTTTTTTTAAACCAGGGTTAAGAATCCCTTTGTTAAGATCGCAAAGGGGGGAAAAAGCTTTATACAGTCCTAAGGGGAAAACTCTAGGGGGAAAAAAAAAGACCCTAAGGGAGGCCTTAGGGAGGAGTTTAAAAGGGGAAAATAAGGTAGCCTTAAAGGCTATTAGTAAGAGGCCTAAGGGCCTTTAGGGGAAAAATTTGGAAAGGATAGGGTAGTTTCAAAGACCACACGAAGGGGGGCTTAGGAAACCCCCCCTTGGAAGTTTCCAAGGCTTCCAAGAAGGAACGTGGGAGAAAAAAAAGACCAAGGGATACGTGGCAAGCTGGCGTCCGATGGCGGCTGAACGGCGAGGATGGCGGCTGAATATCGACTGCTGGCTGGCGGCGTTTGCTCCATGGCAGCCCCCTCGCCTCTCCCTCGCTGCTGAGTCCTTCAACTATAATGGCCTTCCCCCCTTCATGACTACCACACGGCCTCGGTCAGCTACGAGTGGTGCAATACATCAATGCTTCAGCTCTTCCTTCTTCACGAATGTGGCGACCGTAGCTTCCTTCTTAATTCCGCAGCATCATCCCTTCTCAAACAGCTCCTGGCTTCGACAGGGTGAAGGGCGTCGTCTCTCTCTCTTCCCTCCCTAATCCTTCCCTTCCTCCCACAGGTTTTATATAGGAGGGGGGAAGAGGTACCTTCCCTCCCCACGTGGATCGTGCTTGGGTTCCCTCCTCTCCACGACTACTCCATCTTAGTTAAGCATCATTATCTTCCCTCAGCCACGCTTCGGCTGAGGGAAAAAGAAAAAGAAATTTACATAAATTCCCATTTTTATCCCTTGTCCTCCTCCCAAGAGGAGGTTCTTATGGGAAATACACGGTTTCGAAAAGCCGTGACTTGTATGGACTTAGTGAAGGTGTGTTAGTTTAGACTATCCCGTCCGAAACTTCACTAACACCTTATTATTTTCCCGAAACTTCGCATGGCCGGAAATATTACATTCTCTCCCCCTTAGAAGAATCGAGATGTCCTCATCTCGAGATAAATTGGGGATATTGTTGGTTGAAGGTGCCTTCGTCTATCCAAGTGGCATCTTCCTCGGGATAATCCTTCCACTGGACGAGATATTCTCTCAAGGTTTGGGATCTTAACTGTCTCTCCCTAACATCTAGAAGTCTATCCAGCCTTAGTTCAAGGACTCGTTGACTAGGCATTACAATTTGTTGGTCATCAAGTACATGGTTAGGGTTGGGTACATATTTTTTCAACAGGCTGATATGGAATACATTGTGAACTTTTAGGTTCTCAGGGAGTTGCAATCTATAAGCATTGGGTCCTAGGCATTTGAGGATTTCATATGGTCCACAATACCTTGGACTTAGCTTCTTGCATTTTCCTAGGGATAGAAAACTCTTTTTAGGGCGTACCCGAATGAAGACCATGTCTCCTTCTCCGAAGACTCTCTCTTGACGTTTCAAATCCGCATATGCCTTTTGTCTATCCTTGGCTGCTTGTATGTCTTGTCTTATTGACCTTATTTGGTCATCCATGTCCTCCAACATTTGTCTTGAAGCTTCAACTCTTAGGGTTGGATCAGAAAAGTTTAGGGGACTTCGACAATCATGACCATACAATGCATGGAAAGGGGTCATTTGAATGCTCTGTTGGTAAGAAGCATTGTAGGCAAATTCCACTAATGGCAAGTATTGAATCTACCTCTTCGGCTCTCGACAGCAGTATGCCCTAAGCATATTCTCAATGATTTGATTCACTCGCTCTGTTTGTCCATCCGTTTGGGGATGGTAGGCGGTGCTAAAACAGAGTTGAGTCCCAATAGCTTCAAAGATAGCTCTCCAGAAGTGTGATGTGAAGAGAGAATCTCGATCACTAATGATTCTTTTAGGTAACCCATGTAGCTTGAATATTTCCTTGATAAACAATCTTGCAATGTCAGAGGCTTTATAGTTTGTCTTTATTGGAATCAAGTGTGCAACCTTGGTAAGCATGTCAACCACAACCATAATGGAATTGTATCCTCCTTGGACTTGGGGTAAGCCCACAACAAAATCCATACTGATGAATTCCCATTTCATTTGGGGAATGTCAAGTGGTTGCAATTTCCCTGGCATCATGACATATTCGGCCTTAATACGTTGGCAAGACAAACATTCAGTGACATACTTGAGAACGTCACCTTTGAGCCTCTCCCAGTGGTAACTTTTCCTAATTGCATTAAGAGTTTTTGCATAGCCAGGATGTCCTGCGAAAGGGGAATCATGAGCTTCCCATAATATCTTCTGCTTAAGTGACTGGCTTGTTGGTATACACAGCCTTGTTCTGTAGTAGACAAGTCCATTATCAATGGAAAATTCCCGATACTTAGCTTGTGACTTCAGATTCTGCTCCTTGGTAGATATTTCTTTTATCATTGTTTGGTAGGCCAAATCATGGCTTGCTTCCTCTCTAGCTAGTTCCAGTATAGGGTTGCTTGGCATAGATACCTTTGTAGCCAGAGATCTGGCCGTTGATGGATTCTGCAAGATTAGGGAATTTAAGAATGCCTTGCGACTGAGTGCATCGACAACTACATTCTCTTTCCCTGGTCGGTACTTGATTTCAAAATCATACTCCTCCAATACTTCAATCCACCGACGTTGCCTCATGTTGAGCTCGTTCTGGGTAAAAATCCATTTGAGACTCTTATGATCGGTTACTAGAGTAAACTTGTTACCCAACAGGTAGTGTCTCCAAAGCTTTAGAGCATGGATGACAGCTAATAATTCCAGATCATGCGTGGCATAATTCTTTTCATGACTCTTCAGTTTCCTTGAAGAATATGCTACTGGATGATCTTCCTGCATAAGTACACACCCCAAGGCAAGAATGCTGGCATCAGTTACTACCTCGAACTCCTTATTGAGGTCAGGGAGTTTTAGAATAGGTGCTGATACTAAACTTTTCTTCAATTTGTCGAAGCTATTTTGTTCGGAAGTTGACCATGTAATAGAAGTCTGCTTCTTTAGTAAGTCGGTAAGAGGTGCTGCAATCAAAGCATAGTTTTTGATAAAGACCCTATACCATCCTGTCAAGCCAAGAAAGCTACGTATTTCTTTGACGGATACTGGTATTGGCCATTCAAGCACATCTCTGACTTTGGCTGGGTCTATTGATATTCCTTCTGATGATACTATGAATCCTAGATATTCAATCTGACGCTTGAAGAATGCACACTTCTTCATTTTTGCATACAGCTTATGAGACCTCATTGTCTCAAGGACAATCCGAAGTTGAGGTTCATGATCTTCTTCCTGTTTAGAATAAACTAAAGTGTCATCGAAGAAGACAAGCACTAAATCATCAAGATATGGTCTAAAAATATCCTGCATTAATCTATTGAAGGTGGCAGGTGCATTTGTAAGCCCGAATGACATAACCAAGAACTCAAAGTGCCGATATCTTGTATTGAAGGCCGTTTTTGGAATATCTTCATCCTTGATCCTTATTTGATAGTAACCTGACCTGAGATCAATTTTGGAGAAGATCTTTGCACCTTGAAGGCGATCAAGAAGCTCATCTATTCTAGGAATAGGATACTTGTTCTTGACTGTTGATTGATTCAACCCACGGTAATCAATACATAGTCGAAGTGTCCCATCTTTCTTTTTCTGGAATAGTACTGGAGCTCCCCATGGTGAGTTGCTAGGCCGAATGTAACCCTGATCTAACAGTTGCTTGAGTTGTTCCTTCAACTCAATAGCTTCCGGTATGGACATTCTATAAGGTCTCTTTGCAATTGGCGCAGCTCCAGGCACTAGCCTTATTTCATGATCAACTTCTCTTGGAGGCGGAAGTTCAGTCAATTCCTCAGGGAATACGTCAGCGTATTCTTTTAGCCAAGAAGGTCCTTCATGAGACTCTTGTTTTTTATCTAACTTGTTGAGTTTGATCAGGTAAACGGGTAATCCTTTTCTGACTCCTTTTATGATCCGCGATACTTTGGCTACTTGGATTTTTGGCACTCCTGCCTCACCTTGAGTTGTGACAACCTCCTTTTCAGAGTTTCGAAAGGAAACTTGACCCTTTCCACAGTGGATGTGGGCGTCATTAGGCTTAAGCCAATCCATCCCGAGTAGACACTCATGGATACCTAAATTCATGACTCTGAATTTGACTGAGGTTTTCTTTCCTCCCAGAAAGAATTCTTCCTTAGCAGTTTGCCTAGTACAAGTTACCTCACGACCGTTTGCCAATTCCACAAGTAGGGTAGGTGCTTCTACTGTTGCTATTCCTAATCTTTTTGCACATGCTGGTGAGATAAAGGAATGTGTACTGCCACAATCAATCAAGGTTTTGAAACCTTTACCTTGATAGTCCGACGGTGTTTGAATCACCGAGAACTGGCGATTCGGCCCCTTCTTGTGTAAAGCGGCATGGACTGTCGCTCTTTCGAATTCTGCTTCCATAGTCGGATCTTCCTCTTCTTCTGCTTCGCGTCTTTGCCTATTGGTAATGCAGGCAGTTCTTCCTCTTCCACGGGTGGCGGCTCCTTGACCGCGGCCTGCACCTTGACGATGTCCCTCTCTGAGCTTGGGACATTGCCTTTTGAAGTGACCGAGTTCGTTGCAATGGAAACATTGGAGGTTTCGGCCATTACTGTGAGTAGGAACAAAGTTGTTGACGTTATTTGTCCTTGCTTTCTTCCTTTGTCCCTGATTGTGACCTTGAACTCTCTTCACTTGGGGTCTGAATGCTCCTCTGTTCGGGTCGCTATAGGACCAATTTTTGTTACCCCTTGGTCTAGCTTGCACTTCTTGAATTATAGGTGCCGCTCGAATGAGTGCATCCTGAAGATCTGACGGACGCATAGATTCGAGACGGGTATTTACAGGTGGATTGAAGCCCGCGCAAAATTTGGACACCTGCTGCGTCGTGTCCATCTGTGGCGCATACTTTAAGAGTGAGACAAATTTAGAGTAGTATGCGTCAAGGGTGAGTCCTAGCTGTTTTAGCTCATAGAACTCATTCATTTTCTGTGTACGATATGCAGGTGGCAAATATCTCCCCTGCACGGCTTTCTTTAACTTCTCCCAGGTAACGGACCCCTTTGAAGTCCCTTGATCCCTGCACCATTGTTTCCACCATAGTCTAGCTTCACCGGTGAGTTTTAATTTGGCGAGCATGGCCTGATTGGTAGGTGCAGTACCACTGCTTCAAAGTAATCCTCCATAGATTCAATCCAAATTTCAGCATCAGACTGGACGAATCTGCCTCTCTCGTCAAACTCGGGTGGCTTTATCTGTTTGAGGAGGAACTTCTTCTCCTGGATCACAGCAGTACTTGATGTAGGGGGCGAATTTGGAACCTGTACCTGGGGTTGTGCCTGGATAAAAGTTTTCTTAACGTTATTGTATGATAATTGACATTAGCTTATCTTTAGTTCAGCTATCTCATAAATCATGAAGCTACTTAACTTTTTTAACAACTCTGATGCACAGTCGGATATTGATAAAAGAAGTCCTTATTTATATTTACATGGGCGTAGCCTTATACAACATCTCGTGTGATGATAATCCAATCATTACATTCAGTTTGGGGAGAACAACGTTGTATTGCATTTGTCTACAGGAACTGTGTAATAGTAGGGTTTTGGGTCATGGATCTTTAGGAATCGATAATTCATTGGAAGTTCAGGATATCCTTTTCGTTGGAATCCATACTCCTCACAGCGGCCCAACACCTTAATCCTGTCGGCTGGGATTACACGGGTTACTTCCTCATATACATATGAGTTCATTTCAACCCTCCGGCCTTGAATGTGTAAAGTCGAATTTACGTGAGCTTCCACAAAAATGAACAGCTTCACGACTTTCAAGTCTTCCAACCACTTGATCCTCTTTAGGTTCGTCTGTAGATAAGCGAACCGGTGGGCAGCTATGTAGTAGATTCCTGAAGACCCAGTCCATCTTCGTTCTATATATAAAGGTGATGGATTATAAATCTGCTCCAGGATGTTCATCATCCCAACTCTTTGTCTATAATGCGGAGAATGCATTGCAGTCATAAACATGACCCGGAACACCAAAAACTTATTCCACGCTTCATAGTTCTGCAAAACAGTATTGATGATGAGGAAATGTTTGGACAACAACAATTTCTTTACTTCATTTTATTGAGATCTCATAAAAACAATTCCGTTGTGGGTCGGCTCTGATACCAACTGTAACGTGTCCCCTAGTATCATCCAGGACACGTCTTAGCAGTCCATTGGAAGGATGTCTAGGAAGCTCCACCCGACACTCCCATGGAATGTTACGGGTTTTGCGATCTAGTTCTTCCCCCGTCTGCCACGTAGCGGAAGTATCCTGGCCGTTTCCACTTAGGATCGACCGGAATTAGGGTTTTCCTAATGGGTCACTAGCTAACAGCAACTAGCGTCAGACCCGAGCGAACTACTTTACGCAGAAACGCCAGGTCCGAAGCGAATTCACGTTGCACTTGAAGCAAGGAGAATGGGAAACGAGAGGGATGCAAAGCTCAACCTCTCTGCCATAAGGCATAGTCCCATTCCATTCCCCTAAAACAACGTAAATCGGGTAAGACGTAACTCTAGGTCATCGTTCTTGTTATTCTTTTTAATGATGATGATCATTCCGCTGTCTTTCGAGATTTATGAGAAAAGTTCCTGGCTAACCGGGACCACCCAACCGTAGGACGGACCCATAGTCCATCCTCCGCACTTTCCTCGGTTTGTTTTAGTTATGTAATTATCTAACACATTAGTTTGACATATAACAATCAGCTTCTTTAATTAATCTTGTTTAAGCATTGGTTCCTTCACGTAATTTTATCACGTGACATATAAAAACAATATCAAGCAAGTTCTTTCAACATCTCATCATTTTATCTTTGAATTACAATAAGTTCCGCCCGTAGGCTTATCCATAATCTGCCCGGAGACTAACAAGTAATCTCCAGGGATCACTATTCCAAGCTTCCACCCGTCAACTAGTATACGGGCTCCGGGATCCAATCCCGAGTCGCGTTAGCACCTTGTGCAGGACCCGGAAGGCGAGGGATTTATGGCCAGAGCCCCCCCTGGTACCCAAGCGTCCTCCTGCTCCAAGTAGAACTCAACGGAGAGACCTCTTGCGGCGGGTTCGGTCCACGTTCCCGGCACGGTCAAACAACCCCCTTGGTTAGGGTCAGGCAGGCAGTCGGGGGTAACTGAAACTGCCTCTCCCTTCAGGTTTTTAACCTGAAGTATAGATACTTATTTAATTTGTAATTCATAAATCAAACATAGCTCTAAAATCTCTAGCAAGCACAAACATTTCCATTAACCAACCCAGTTGTATGGCAAACTGCTAAAGAAGTGTTCTTTCCTTTTTGAGTGTATCAGCAGTCGTTCTTAAGATGTCTTGTAACTTTGGCAAGATTCCTTACATTCGGATGTAGGGTATACCTAGTTTGGTTTACCCTAAAGTACCTTAGATATGCTAGTTTCTATTTTACAACTTTTCTTATTTTGAAGGATATCCAAAAACTACGTCTTTTTGCAAGATAACTTGTGTAAGGATCTGCCGTCTTCGAAAAGGGTTTTTTTCCCTTTTCTTTTTGTGACTTAATCACAAAATGATTTCATATATGTTGCGCAAGTCAGATGATGGAATAGTCTGTTTAGACTCCATAATCTGACGTATATCAGGCCTAGGGTTTCTTTATTTGAGAGCCTTAGGGACGACCCTAATTTCTTATTTTTATGAATTTATTGTCCTTGCGGTAAGATAAGTAGTCCAGTGTTTTAGGGTATGAATGTTTCTATGTTTAGATTGGTCCTGTTATCTTTTGGAAAGATTGGTTTTGTCAACTTTAGGAGGGTAATCTTACTCGTCTTGTCACGGTTTTTACTATCTTTGATTACTTTCTCAATCAATACAGTTTGATTTGGCATATAGCATAATGCCATGAGGATACAAAGGGTGACGATACTCCTAAATACCTAGCTAAGGAATTGGTGAATACACACTTTATTTGTTCCAAGTCCTCAATTTGAAGGGGAAAAAGTGTTAATAAAGTATCATCCAGCAATTTCCCATTACATTTTCTTTCCAAATGATTTCGTATGTCTAATTTTTATACTTGTTAATTTCTAACTTTTGACTTCCGTTTTCTTTAAGATAAACTCATGCCAATTAACAACAGTTGCCTTGCAACTAGCAAAGATGACTCTCTAATAATTTGAGCATTTGAAGGAAACTTTTCATGAATTTAGCCATTTTGCCATGATCCGTTGCGAGAAGAATAAGACTAATGGAGCAAGATATAATTTCTTCATTTTAGGACTATAATACTATAGTAAATGGATAGTATTGCCTATTATTTTATAATGCTTGATGCAATTTGATGGAAGCTAATTTGAATACATTGTCATTCATAATCTAACTCCTTCGTTAGAATTGATTCAAACAAATATATATATTTCCTTAATAATTTTTCTTTGCATGATTGACTAAAACCCAAATTAACATCAAGAAGAAAACCTGGCTTTGAGGTGAGATATCCACATGGATACCGGGAGATGACCCTCCCGCGGCTACGCCTTGGACTTTCTTAGGAGGCATCGCAAGTGTGGTCCGTCGAACGTGGAAGCAGCTTTATAACTTCTCCTTAGAATTCCACCGTCGCTCCTTGCACCGTTCGTCAAAAGTAGTTTTGGAAGGCTCCCTCCTTGAATTCGAGAATTGAAAAGGGTGTTTTAGAAACTTTTACCACTAAGACACATTAAAGCCATGGGACAAGCTTAATGGCCTTAGTAAGCTTGCACGAACGGGAATATCAAGGTGTGGAAAAAGACGCAAGGTATAGGAGAGCTTTAAGGGAAATTAATAGCCGTAAAGATTATAAGTAAGGGTCTAAGGACTTTTAGGCAATTTAGGCTCATGCGGGTTTACACACATAAAGGGGGAATGATTCCGAACCCAATGGGGAAGAGTATATAATGCTTTAAATCACTAGGGAAAGGGGTCTTAATGGGGAAAGGCCTTAAATTGTGACGGAAAAAGGGTGTAGGACAAGTTTAGGAAAGGCCTAAACTCCGGGAAAGGGAATTTAAAACCATAGAAAGAGCTAAGAGGGTGTTTTTTTTTTTTTTTTTAAACCAGGGTTAAGAATCCCTTTGTTAAGATCGCAAAGGGGGGGAAAAAGCTTTATACAGTCCTAAGGGGAAAACTCTAGGGGGAAAAAAAAAGACCCTAAGGGAGGCCTTAGGGAGGAGTTTAAAAGGGGAAAATAAGGTAGCCTTAAAGGCTATTAGTAAGAGGCCTAAGGGCCTTTAGGGGAAAAATTTGGAAAGGATAGGGTAGTTTCAAAGACCACACGAAGGGGGGCTTAGGAAACCCCCCCCTTGGAAGTTTCCAAGGCTTCCAAGAAGGCACGTGGGAGAAAAAAAAGACCAAGGGATACGTGGCAAGCTGGCGTCCGATGGCGGCTGAACGGCGAGGATGGCGGCTGAATATCGACTGCTGGCTGGCGGCGTTTGCTCCACGGCAGCCCCCTCGCCTCTCCCTCGCTGCTGAGTCCTTCAACTATAATGGCCTTCCCCCCTTCACGACTACCACACGGCCTCCGTCAGCTACGAGTGGTGCAATACATCAATGCTGCAGCTCTTCCTTCCTCACGAATGTGGCGACCGTAGCTTCCTTCTTAATTCCGCAGCATCATCCCTTCTCAAACAGCTCCTGGCTTCGACAGGGTGAAGGGCGTCGTCTCTCTCTCTTCCCTCCCTAATCCTTCCCTTCCTCCCACAGGTTTTATATAGGAGGGGGGAAGAGGTACCTTCCCTCCCCACGTGGATCGTGCTTGGGTTCCCTCCTCTCCACGACTACTCTATCTTAGTTAAGCATCATTATCTTCCCTCAGCCACGCTTCGGCTGAGGGAAAAAGAAAAAGAAATTTACATAAATTCCCATTTTTATCCCTTGTCCTCCTCCCAAGAGGAGGTTCTTATGGGAAATACACGGTTTCGAAAAGCCTGACTTGTATGGACTCAGTGAAGGTGTGTTAGTTTAGACTATCCCGTCCGAAACTTCACTGTAACCTTATTATTTTCCCGAAACTTCGCATGGCCGGAAATATTACAGATTATCATGTTTTTGTGAACCTCCTCTACCTACATTCAAGCTTTTCCTAGAGTCATTGGCATTTCGTTTCGTCAAAACATCATTTCCCATGGATTTCCATGACAAGAGAAGAGTGTTTAAGACTCTTTATGAAGGGAGCATCTTGTAGCGGTATGCAATGTTCCTCTCATTTTGGAGCATTATGGTAGAAACATTTGTTGCATTTGAGCATGATGAGATTCCACAAGTTATAGCATCATTGTCTGTGTTAACCGTCGGGAGACTACCACATAGAAATTCTAGCTTCAATTGATGTTAAACTTGACCACACGATGTAGCGGTGCCTCATTAGACTTTGATGATACATTCAACTGTTGACTGAAAGAAGCATCCAGGTTCATACTCTGCTCTTGCTTTGAAAGTGGTACAACATCCATCACAATACAAATCACTTTTAATCTTAACTCATAAAACAAAAGGGAAACCATTTAACAAAAAAATGCAAGCCAATGTCCAAGTCTGTTGTGGGGTTCTGCAAGATTCAAATGTTTCTCCCATTTCTTTCCTTCACTCCCGTGCTAGCAAGAACTGTATTCCTTAATTCATGCATTCTACCCTAACAAGAAAATATGCTTTGAAATAGAACTTCTTTTTAGATCCATGCGATGCAATCAATCAAACAATGTCCAGACAAAAATTATGAATGCATTGAAAAGAATGTGCCTAGCCTAACTACATGTTCTCATGCGTCATGCAAAATGCAAACACAAAAGACACACACAACGGAAAACAAATTCCTAATGATGCCAATTAATGTTTTCAAATTCTTAGAAAAAAACTCTGCCCTCAGGTTTGCAGCGGTGGACGTGTAGTGTCATGACATCCAGACAGATTGAGGATTCTCGTCTCACGGTTCGATTGCCAGAAGGCACCGGCAGGCCCCCATTTTTACTGGAGATCACAAGCACGAAGAAAGAAAACACTCAAAGAACTCAAAACGATTTGATTCACAAAAGTTGTTTACCCAAATTCCAATTTGTCCGGCTACTCAATGCTAGGAACAAATTCTAAATGCAATTCAGAGTTGTAGTCACACTCCATGATGTGCGCTCCAACTCTTTCACTACAGTGCACATATCATAGTAGTCCACTGTAGTCACACGATTATCATGCTTCAACTTGAAGCCTTTTTTATTGCAACAACTCTTGAAGCATTCAAATCTATTTTATTCCTTGATAACTGCCATGACAATGTTTGGATTTCCATGTTTCTGAAGTTTCTTGTCCCATAGGTTGCAAAAGAAAAACTACTAGCTACTTGATGCCTTCATGATTCAATGAATGCATGATGCTTATGGGGCACGAGGATGCATGAGCCTCTTGTTGTTTCAAATGAACATCACACACATGGCAGAGTTGCAAAAGTGTTATTACACCACATCCTGCATAGACCATCTATCTGCTTGCCTTTTGATCAACCAATTAAACTAGTTTGATTGGACCCATTCAGTTCTCTAGGCATGAGGCTGGATACAAACCAACAAAGGGACCTATCATCAGTGCTAAATTCGGAGCTTCTCCTTTAAGTGTTAATGGTGTTCGTGCTTTTGGTCTCAGTGACCAGACAATAACTATTACATGTCCATCGCCACATCAATCTTTGGTTTCCCATTTGATGTATTCTCGAGCCCTCTGCTTCCATTGTAGTCTTCCACCCTCTCGAGCTCATGTCAGCTTCTTCTTCTTTTTCTCTGATCTTCAGACTTTGTCTTTTAGCTTTGTCTTCTCACTAACATAGAGGATGTCTTCTTGTTTGCTAAAAAGAAAATTTCTTTTTCTTTGTTTTGATTGTGTGCAGGCTTCTTGGTGAGATTTATTTTCAAAGTCTGCTATCCTTTCCCTTCTTCAATTCCAATAATATCAGTCATGCATTGGCTATTGACCACAGAATGCTGATTGAAACTCCTCTCATTCATCTGCCGATGATGTAGCACTATGATCATAACCTGCAGGACTTCAACTACTTGGACTTTGGTCATAGCCATAGCTTTGACTATATCAACAATGAGGAAGAGGGTTATGAGTATGTGCTCAACCTCCAGTTCCTAGAAATAAGTAGACGACTCCAATACTTCAACTTCAACATCATCGAATTACATAATTCAAAAACACAAACTCGAGGAGTTTTCCAAATTAATTCTTGGTAGCTAAGCTCCACTCAGGGCACCATAATTTCATGCTCGATGACCACCCTTCCAATGTTGTCCTCTACGTGAGGGAGAAAATAGAAAGAAAGCTAGCCTTCCTTTTTAGTGCTGATCTTCCTTTTTAAAAAAAATCCTCCTCGTCCTACCCAAAACCTTGTCGAGCATTTTTAAAACAAGATAGAGGTGGCACATCTAAAAGTAAGATAACTTTGACATCACCTCGAAGAACCCCTGCTTCAATGGAAGCGCCCATGGCAATAGCTTCATCCACCATTAACATTTTTGTTTGGATCTTTACTAGATATATTGGCTACAAAATCACAAACCCTAGGCATTTGGGTCACTTCCCCAACCAAGAGTACTTCATCTAGCTCACTAGGTTTCAACCCTCCTTTTGCTAGACAATCATTGCATAGTTTGCGAGTTCTTTCAATCAGGTCCATCACTAGGGCCTCAAGCTTGGATCATGTTAGGGTGAGGTTGAAAAGCTTCGGACTAGTTGCATGAGCCATAAGAAAGGGAAATTGTATGTCTGTTTTCATGGAAGTAGAGAGCTCAACTTTACCTTTTTCAGTAGCCTCACACAACCTTTGAAGAGCAAGGTTATCTTTTGTGATGACCATGCCTTCTTGCTTGTTGAACTCTTGAACAAAATGCTTAATCAGTGCATTGTTGAAATATTCACCACCAAGGAAAATGCCACCATTGTTGGCTTTCACCTCAAACACACATTCCAGCATCTCCAAAATAGAGACATCAAAAGTGCCACAAGCTTTCAAGATGCAGAAAAATGTGGTAACACGCATAGTAAGACCTCTCAAGGTCCATTTCATGAAGAAGACAATTCAATGCTTCCTTTTTAAGCCCATGTTCAACATATCATGCAATCAGTGCATTCCATGCAATTCCATCTAGATCTACATAGACCTCTCTTCCAATCCTCTCTTTCATTAGTTCCAAATGAAGTTGCTAGCCTGTGAGCTGCATTTCTTTTAAACACATCAATGCTTCTTCACAAAATCCATGTTCAGCATATGCTGTGGTGAATGCATTCCACGAACTTTCAATTTTCATAGGAATCCTATCAAACACTTGCTGTGCTTCTGCAAGAAATTGGCATTTACCACACATGTCCACAATTGTGTTGGCCACAAAAAGCTCTATTTCCAAACCAGGTTTCTTTGTTTTAACATGTAAAATATAGCATGTCTCTAAATATTTTGTAACACCAACAACTTTTAAGAACAAACGAGAAAAGTGACAAAATCAGGATACTCCAAAGTGGCTTCACAATAGTGGACGCACATCATCAAGACAATGTAGCAATTGTCGATACACTACACTCAGGGTTCATCTCCTGATTTTTCCAAATATTTCCATGCCATGGGTTGAATTTATGAACGTTTTTGCACCATCATTGAGCACTAGCACAGCATGAGGTGGCCCACTATAGCTATATACAGTAAATGTGAGCTGCACATGCACTTGAGAGAGCACCTTTCATTGAGCACTCATTGTTTCTTGCACGCACGAGAGTTAGGATATTCATCGCTAGATTAGGAGATTTGGTTAAGTGGTAAGGTGGTTGGGTGAGTTTGAGGGTCATGAAGGATGCCAGCAGTTGCGATATGGGTGGTTTTCTTGATCGGCATCTTGAGGACCATCATTTCTTGAGCGATTGTGAGAATTTGGGTGGGTGGAGTGGAGTACAATATTTTCTTGCTGAGTGTTGAGAGGTGAGGATAAGGATCTTAAATAATCAAGGAATTGTGTTTGGATTTTGCATGACACAGGAGCACATGTTGATAGGCTAGGCACAATTTCTTCAGTGCATACATTATTTTATGTGAAGCATAGCTTGATTGATTGCATATCATGGATCCATCATTGTATATTTCTCAAATCATGAATGGATGGGCATGAAGTTCTATTTTGTAGCATATTCTTGATAGGGCACATTGCATTTCAACATTTGTCAAAGTTATCAACTGAAAGCACAAGTCATGGATTTCAAAGACAAGTAGCATGAAAATTCTTCTTGTCAGGAGATTTTGTAGCATGTTTGCCCTATCGGTGGATCATGTTAGCTTCCACTTCAAGCTTTAAAGTTAGAAGTTGGAAGTTGGTGAAGGTTGTATTGGTCTAAGGGGATGCAAGAGACTATACTATCATTGGAACACAAATTTAGAAAATAAAACAAAGCAATATACAGAAAAAATGCATTCAGGAGATGGCATGTGGAGGTTGTGAAGAGGAAATTAAAGAAGATATATGGATCTTGGTTTCAATGCATGAAGAGTTTGATGCATCGGTCTCCAAGAAAAATGGCTTGGTAGGATCCAGGTGGAGTAGGATTGGGGCAGTGGTGGTAAAAGTGGTCTTTAGGGTCTCCAAGGCCTTCTCGGCTTTTGGGGTCCATGAGAACTTGTTTCCTCTGAGTTTGGTGTATGACTATCTTTGAGTAATCCTTGATAAATATAATGTAGAAGTTGGTAAAGTCAAGAAAGCATTGGACATCACAGACACGTGGGTGTCTGCTAGTCAAGAATAGTCTCGATCTGCTTGGGGTCCATAAAGATTCCTCTCTGGGAGACATGGCATTCAAAGAAGTCCACTTATGTCTGATGGAAGAAACACTTCTCAAGTTTTGCATATAGTCCTTTTTCTCTGAGCTTTTTCAAAACTAATTTTGCATGGTGCTCATGCTCCTTTGGATCTTTTGAGAAAATCAAGATATCATCCAAGTATATTACTATAAAATGATATGGATACTCTTGGAAGATATCATTTATCATATGTTGGAACACTACAAGAACATTGTGAGACCTAATGGCATAACAACATACTCCAAGTGACCATACGTTGTGTGGAAGGTTGTCTTCCATTCGTCCCCTTCTATGATCCGTGCAAGATTGTAAGCCCCTCATAGATGAATCTTTGTGAAGTTCTAGGATTTTCCAAGGCGTTCCAAAAGCTCTAGTATCAAAACAAAAAATGGTATCGATCCTTGACTATTATCTTGTTGAGTTGTCGATAAACCACAAACATTCAAAGCGACTCGTCTTTCTTCTTCATGAATAGAATTGGGGCTCTACCACGAGACTTTGAGTGCCTAATGAACCCCTTGGCTAAGTTCTCGTAAATGTTCTTGTGTAGTTCATCAGGAAATAGCCTATAGAAGGATCCAGAAGGTAGTTGAGTCCCCCTCATGGAGTTCAAAACAACAATCATATGGTCGGTGTTCGAGCAAGAGATCTACATTCTTTTTTTCAAAGACATCTTGAAATTCTTGATAATGGCTTGGTAGCTTCACTTATCCTTCTTGAGCTAGTATATAGTATATCATGTAGGTCGGTTCCTGCCTTACTGTGTGCATAAAGGCTTTGGCTCCTAGATATACTGACTTTCCTTGATTTTCATTACGTGTAATCTTTTGCTTAACCCAATCAATTGTTGGGTTGTGTTTCTTTAGCCAAGGCATCCCAAGGATGATTGGATTTGTGGGACTGGATATGATATTAAAGCATACACGAGATTTATGATCACCAAGAGTTACCATGAGTAGTCAGGTTTCCTTGGTAATATCTCGAGATGCTATAGGTCTTCCATCCATGACTTTAGCTGGTGCATGATTAGTCTTTTGGAGTACTAGAATCTGGTATCTATTCACTAAGCCATCACCAATGAAACATGCGTAAGCCTAGAAGTCGAGAAGTCTTTGAGGAAAACGGTCTTTCTTGGCAAGATCATCTAGATTGTGACAAGGAAAGTTTGCATGGATGTGGTTGGGATCAAGAGACCCTTTCTTATATCAAGGTCTGGTTGTATGGTCTCATTCACACCTCGGCATCCTCATTTTCCTTCTCGAGAATGGTTTCAACAACTCTTGAGGTTCTTTCCCTCTTATTTAGGAAATTTAGGCAATGTATCTAGGGT
The DNA here is from genome assembly GCF_053477565.2 of Lygodium microphyllum. Lineage (NCBI taxonomy): Eukaryota > Viridiplantae > Streptophyta > Polypodiopsida > Schizaeales > Lygodiaceae > Lygodium > Lygodium microphyllum. Next base: position 57,502,436 of record NC_141162.1, read on the forward strand.
TTCACAATATAGGCATAGATGATTCTCTCTTCATCTTTGCTTTTCTTATGGGGTCAAGGGCTAGAATCTAGTATTATCTATTTCCATTGGTTCAAGCTTGATTTCTTCTCTGATTGGGACTGGGTTCTATTGGCAAGGGATTAATACTTCTTGATTTTCTTGCTTCCTCTCGAACAGTCTATTATCACATTGGATGGCTTCTTGGATGGCTTCCATGATGATATAATCATTGAGTGTTCTTGCCTCAGGCATAGTGAGCATGAGGTCCTTGATGTTATCTCAAATACCCCATCTAATTTGGCTAATGAAATACTCCTCATGCCAAGTGAGGTCATCGATTATTTGCATAAATTAATATGCATAAGTAGAGGCAGGCAGTTACCTTGTCATAGTTTATGAAGTTTCGTTTATACTACTCAACTGGTGTTTGCATCTCCAAATGTGGAAGTAAGCTTGCAAGAAATGCCCCATAGTTATGAAGTACTAGCATATTCTTTTCCAAGATTTAGGTGCACCACGATAAAGTTTGAGCACAAAGAAAAATCCCAATTAATCCCACCTTGGAAGTATCATCTGGATACCTATCCAATTGCATGCAGATACAAAGCTTTACTTGTTGTATGAATCTCCTGAACTTTGAATGACTACCATTGAACTTCTCTAACATGCTAATCTTGGTTTCTCTTGTTGGGGGTTGATAAACATGCAGAATCATTTGATCACTTATTCTGCTATTTTGTAAGTCTCAGATCTGGTATTACATCTCTTGAAGTGCAGGGCCTAGATGTATAAGATGTTCTATTTGAAGTTGTGCTTATTGTTCATTCAAGCCTTTAATTTGTTATTGGAGGTTTTGAAGGGAGGTCACCATTCTTTCAAGGGTCACCTACATGGTGCTCAATAGGGCTAGAAAGTAGTCTTGCCAAACTATTACGGGAGTACTAGATTTTTCTTGAGAGACTAGACTAGATGTGAGATTTGATTTCAAGATAATCCCACATAGGGGCACAAGTACAATGATAACAAGATACAAAAAATCCCACAATCCGGGACCATAGGTATAGACAATAGGACTCGATAGGATATGAAGGATCTCGGAATCCGCGATGAGAGGTATGGATACAAGATATCAGAATTACAAGATCTTCATTGACAAAGATGAACAAGATACAAGATAGTTCATACTATGAGATTACAAGGTGACAAGAAAAAATGAGTATAGAGGAAGATAAGACAAGGCTAGATACCATGACTAGATAAGAACTAGAATTGGGACTCAAAGTTACTTATTTGGAGGTCTCGACTCCTTGAGATCCCAAGACTGGCATTGGCAACACTAAGGAGCTCTATGGCTAGCCCCTCCTTGAGCCCTCCTTTTATAGGTGTTGGAGCATGGGTAAAGAACTTATAGAAATTTTCATGATGACATCATCGATGATGCAAAAAATGATGTGTCGTATCTTCTAGAAGATTCTATGATGAGATGGAAAGGGTGGGTTTGCATGGTTGGCTTGAGGATGTCCTATTAAGGGTGCATTCACATGGGGTGTCGATTCATAAGGCATGAGCAATAAATAATCCGTACAATTGATAATGACATGTTTGTGACATATTATCAAATATGTTTATTCACATATCAATAGCATTTTGTATGGGATCATCTATCAATTCTACATATGTCAACCACCATATTGTACAACTCTTTCGCAACACCCTTTTATAATCTCTACTATATATAGAGGAATACCATTCATGTAGAGCATATATAGTTATAAGCATTTAATTTTAATTTTCAAAATACATTTTAATGATGCAAAAATATCAACTTCATAATTTTTTAGTACTATTACACACACACGCACACACACACACACACACACACACACGCACGCACACACACACATGGCAAGTCATCCACATGTAAAAAAATCCAGTCATCCACATAGATGACTATGATGACCAAACCTGCATCTCCCTTTCTCACATAAATTGAGTGATTAGGATTAGAAACATAAAAGCCAATTTTGACAAGATACTCTCCGATCTTGTCAAACTATGCTCTAGGTGCTTACTTCAGTCCATAGAGCACTTTCTTTAACATACACACATACATGGGATGCTCTAAATCCTCATAACCTATTAGATGTTGCATATACATTTCTTCTTACAATTCATCATGTAGCAAGAAGTAATTGTTTATATCCATTTGCTATAAACTCTAATCTTTGGCTACTGTCAAAGTTGTAACGTGTCCACTAGAACCATTCAGGACACGTCTTAGCAGTCCACCGGAAAGGATGTCTAGAAAACTCCGCCCGGCACTCCCATGGAATGTTACGGGTTTTGCAATCTAGGTCTTCCCGAGTCTGCCACGTAGCGGAAGTATCCTGGCCGTTCCCACTTAGGATCGACCTGAATTTGGGTTTCCCTGTTTGGTCATTTGCTAGCAACAACTAGCGTCAGACCCGAGCGAACTACTTTACGCAGAAACGCCAGGTCCGAAGCGGATTCACGCTGCACTTGGTTCAAGGAGAATGGGAAACGAGAGGGATGCAAGGCTCGACCTCTCTACCATAAGGCATAGTCCCATTCCGTTCCCCTAAAACAGCGTAAATCGGGTAGGATGTAAGTCTAGGTCATCATCCTCGTTATTCGCTTTGATGCTGAAGATTAACCTGCTGCTTGTCGAAGACTTTGAGAAAAGTTCCCAGCTAACCGGGACCACCCATCCGTAGGACAGACCCATGGTCCATCCTCCGCACTTTCCTCGGTTTGTTTTAGTTATGTAATTACCTACCACATTAGTTTGACATATAACAAACAGCTTCTTTGATTAACCCTGTTATGCACTGGATCCTTCACGTAATCTTATCACAGGACATAAAGAAAACAATGCCAAACAACTCCTTTATTATCATTTTATCCTTTTATCTTTGAAATACAAGGAGTTCCCGCCTGTAGGCGTATTCATAATCCGCCCGAAGGCTATCCAGTAATCCACCAGGGATCACTAATCCAAGTTTCCGCCCGTAGACTAGTATGCGGGCCTCGAGATCCAATCCCGAGTCACGTTAGCCTCTTGTGCAGGGCCCGGAAGGCGAGGGATTTACAGCCAGAGCCCCCTCTGGCACCCAAGCGTCCTCCTGCTCCAAGTAGAACTCAACGGAGAGACCTCTCACGGCGGGTTCGGTCCACGTTCCCGGCGCGGTTAACAACCCCCTTGGTTAGGGTCAGGCAGGCAGTCGGGGGTAACTGAAGCTGCCTCTCCCTTCAGGCACCAACCTGAAGTATTTAGATATCTTTTCATCCTTTAGTTCATTGAGCAAACAATGCAAACAGTCCTTTCTAAACTGTTACAAGCACAATCAATTTCAATGGTCGTTTAGCTGGCAAACTGTTAAGGAGTGACTTCTTTTCTCCGAATGCAACCCGTATTCGATCCGGAATCAATTGCAACTTGGCAAGATTCCTATCATTCTTGGGTTAGGGTCATACCCTACCCATACTTTAGGTTTGTTGTGGTGGGTTCCAGCGACCATGTCGCTTTAGTTTATTGTCTGGTCATTTGCAAATACCTAACTTTCCTTTTCCTTGGCAATTATTTCCCAAGGAAAGTGAGTAACAGGATGATTACTCATCCTCTTGTAAGTTAAATTCCTTCAATAACTTGCCAACCTCATTTCGAGAGATGACAAAAACTCTCTTGTGGACAAATCTCAAGTCTATACAATGTTGCAGCTTTTTGCACATGTATTGCATCTAATTTCACGGGATCATTCCACCCATTGCTTAGCGTTTTCCGGTCACGGAATTTACCCTCAGGTTTTTAGGGTATTCTCCAAACCATTCCTAGTTATGTGGCCCATGGTACTAAAGATAGGCAACTCCGTCGGGGTTCCATCATTTTGAACGAATGATCCTTAGGATAAAACCTTAGATCATTTTATGCATAAGCACCCAATTGACTCGACATTCCGAATGTGTGTAAGATCTTAGGGTTTGTGGTTCTAACTTGGCAACAAATGTAAAACTAGGTCAATTCTTGCCGCACCAAACCCTAGTTAGCACTTGGGATACTTATCATATCGACTGAACCATGCCCATATGAATCCCTTGTGGTTTATGTGATTTAGACAACACAGTATACTTGTCTTGCGACAAGGATGAACCTTTCCCAAAGGTGATAAACTAGATCAATAGTTACAACTACACCAATACGTGTAAACATGCGATTCACTGCTTCTACGCATCACATGGTTCACAATAACCCTATCCTTTCTTGGCAAAGTAAAAATAATGCCTGTTAATCTGAACACTAACTTTCCTAAGTCCTACTAGGATTTATGTCAAATAATCATGCCACTTGCAAGTCCATAGATCATTTTCGTGCCTTCTATTCCTTTTCGAATAACATCTTATGGGTGTTAACTTATTACAAGGAAGATTTATCCAAAAACGGGACATGCCATTAATCTTTCCATGCCTATTAAAAAGGTGTACCTCAATAATTTCAACCTTGTAATGAGGCAACAGATGTCCTAGGTTCGTCGCTTTTGAATGCACAAAAGGAACTTACTAATAAGGTCCTGCGAATGCATAGACACCTTATGCTCTCTCCATTGAACGTACCAATGATCAATTTCCATATCTTAGGCTATCTCTAATAAATGTTCAAATAGCCAATTCATTTTCCAATTGCACTTAACTTGACTAGTTGAATTCGAACATGCATGAGTGCTTCCTAATCCGTGAAGTTATCGTGAATAATTCAATACTTTTGTGTGGAATCCAAATAGATAAAAACCTGGACTTGCGGACTCCGGGAAATATCCACGTATGCTCGGGGTGAACCTCCCGCATCGCACCTTGTGATCTTCCTAGAGGCCATCGCGAATTCGATCTCCAGTTAGCCTTTGTGGATTTCAACTTTTGGCCTTGGCTTGCAGTCTTATGACCTTGGTCCGTCTCCCTTGTATGCGCAATTCTCTTTGATATATGGCTTCCTTGACCGAAGTTCCGACTTGCGGAATTTTCCTTGGGAAGGCCTTAGGGTTCTTATGAGGTCCCTTTGACAATGGAGATTTGAGAGCTTTAATCCACCTTGAAATTCCGGGTTTAGGAAGGATTTTGTGGGCCCTTAAAGCAACCCCCTTCAATGGGCTTATGAGGAATTCGAGTGGGAAGGGCCTTTATGGGCTTCCTCTCTTATTCTTCAAAATCCCGGCCCAGGGATGACTGGGTGGAAGGGATTTTGTAGCCCCTCTTCTTTAAGTCTCGCGATAGACTTGTTGGTGATAGGTGAGAAGGCTCGTCGCCTCCTTCTCTTCAAAGTCTCGGGGTTGTGGATGGACTTGTGGGGGGAAAGGTAGTGGGAAGGGGCTTTTGTCACCTCCTTTTCTTCAAATCCCGGGATAAAAATGGACTTATAAAGGCTCCACGGGAAGGGGGCTTAGAGAGGCCCCCTTAGAAGCTTCCTAGAGAAGCTTCTTAGGAAGCTTCTCCAGCACGTGGCCACGTTGGCAGAGGGGGGGGGAGTAGTGATTCGGCGTGGCGGCGGACTGGGCAGTCAGGCGGCAGCTATGGCAGACGGCGGCTGGCGGCTCCCTTCACGTGGCGACGGACCTAGTCTCCTCCAGCTCCTCCCACCCTCTCGTCCAGCACCCTCCTTCCCACGGCGCGTCCTCTCCTTCCACAGCGACGGCAGCACTCTGCTTCCCCCTTCTTCGGCAGCCTCCTCACAGTCCTTCCGTCACCTCGCCTCCTCACGGCCCTCCATCACCGTCGCCCTCACTTCACGGCAGCCTTCCCACAGTCCTTCTTTTTCTTCCCTCCCTCCCCAAGAGGGGGGTTCTTATAGCCCAAGGGGGGGTGAGTGGTCCTCCCCACGTGTCAGTTGCATGGCCTCTCCCCCACGTCCTCATGCTTCCCTAGCCCATCCCTTTCCCCCAGCCACACATCGGCTGGGGAGAATAATAAAAAAAAATTTGCTATAATTTCACCTTTATCCCCTTATCCTCCTCCCAAGAGGGAGTTTTCCCGCGGCTATGCTGGTTTGAATCCCCGACCCTATTTTCGCAAGGTGGAGTGTCTCCATTTCCCGCGTATGGCTACTGGCACTGGTGATAATCTTTGCACGAGTTTACGATGAGAGCGGGAAGTTAATATTTACGGTAGGCAGTACGCGGAAATATTACAAAAGTAATCATACATCTAACACTTGCCATCCTAACAATTTGATTGAATGTCTCTTCATAATCTATACCATATACTTGAGCATAGTCTTTTGCGACTAGTCTAGACTTATATTTGCTAAGAGAACCATCTGCATTTTGTTGAATTTTGTAGACCCACTTACAACCAATAGCTTTCTTGTCCTTAGGTAATGGTATTCGATCCCAAGTCTTATTGGCCTTTAATGCACCCATCTCCTCATCCATTCTTGCATTCCAATGAGCATGACTAGAAACACCCTAAAGAAAGTGGGCTCAACATTATCAACCATCTTTACCATATAAGCATAATGGTGAGCTACCTAGCCTTCAAAACCAAATCTTTTAACAGGGTATCTAACCTTGCTAGACTTTCATACCATTGGATCACTTAGTGGAACCTTTACATTATCATGTGCTCTTTGTATATCTAGAATTCTAACTAAAGAAATACCAAGCTTATCATCCAAAATCTTTGAACCACTAGAATCTCCATTAAACCCCAAATGGCTAGGAGATGCATCATTACCATATGCCACTTTCTTCTTCACTTTGTCTCTACTTGTAACACTAGTAGATGCACTTGAATATGTTGGATTGTTCCTTTGTCTCCTAGCTAACTATAGACGTAGTACTAGATTATGTTTCTAGTCCACTTAGGCTCCGTGATTCTTGCTTTTCTTTTTATGCATAACTATCATGATCATCATTAGGATCCAAGGTATCACCACTAGATACATACAAACTGCTCATCTCATAAAAAATAACATCCTTACTTACTCTAAAATTACCTGTGACAAGGTTATAACAATGATGCCCTTTTTTCTCTAAGGAGTATCCAATGAAAACATACTTTTTAGCCTTTGGATCAAGCTTCTTTTGCAACTCATTTGGGACATGAACATATGCACTACAACTAAACACTTTCAATTATGATATATCGGGCTTCTTACTTGTAAAGCATTCTTCAAGGGTTATTCCATGAACTGCAACTGTGGAAGTTATATTCATAATACATATAGTAGTATGAACATCTTTAAACAAAACATGTTTTGCCAAATTCTTTTCAGCCACCATCAATACCCATGCAACTTCTGCAATATGCCTACATTTCTACAACCCCATTTTGCTATGGGATATACCTGCAAATAAATTATCTCTTTATCCCATGAGACCTTAAGAATCACTAAAGTCATTAGAGAGTTACTCGCCCCCTCCATTTGACCTCCATTACATAACTTTCAATCCTATTTTTGTTTCAATAGTAGGCTTGGAAGTTTTGAAGTCCTCAAACACATTACTCTTCTCCTTCATGAAATATATCCACAGCTTTCTTGAACAATGATTAATAAATATGATAAAATATATTTACAGTAAGAGATATGTTTTGTGTAGGCCCCAAAAAAACTATATGCACAATATCAAGTATATATCTACTCACATCTCTATCATGTGAAAAAGGTTGTCTTGCGTACTTACCAAACTGATATGCTTTACACACTTTATGAAATTCTATAATAAGCATGAAACCTTGTAACCAACCCTTTAAACCCTTTAGATTATATTAATGCTAGCCTTTATGCATTTGCATGTCCAATATGTTTGTGCCATATTTCAATGTCTGCAACCACTCCTTTGTCTTTATCATACATATAGTAGCATTCATAACAAGAATTTCAGGTTCTAAAGTGAACATGCAACCAACTCTACTTCCTTTTGTGACCAACTAGCACTTATAATTAAAGTCTTCTATAAAATAAGCTTTGTATTAGATTGAACCTATGCCTGAATCAATATACCATATATCATCATGTGTCCCCTTTCTTGTAACATCCGTCATATGTAAACAATTGCTCATTTTTTTCCATTGCATCTTAAGATGATACATAGTTTCCTTACTTCAATTTATCACTATGGATATCATCTTTCTTAGCATAACATTAGGCTACAATATAATGTGTTCAGTCACAATAATGACAAACAATATCAGAATTGCTTGAACCTTTATTTTGCCATCCACTTCTTCCTCTAGAGTTTCTCCTACTTCTAAAGTTTCCATGACCCCCTAAAATTTTTATTTCATCAAACTCTTGATTTAACTTGTTTTGCTGGTTATCACCAACAGATCCTATACCATGGTCTCTTGAAGAGGATCTAACACATCCGCTTCCTAAAATGGAGTATAATGATTGGACTCATTCACCACTTCTTTCAGATTATTCAACCTGGATATTGATCTCTTTAGTGAATATGAGAGAGATAGCTCATCAAAAATTGGAAATGGCTTTCGTACATACACAGAAGTGACAAATCATTTTTAGGCCTTCTCATTATTAAGGCTACCCAAATCATCATCATTGGGCATCATATCAATAGTTTCTAAGGTATCTACAATGTATCTCACTTTCAAAACATACTCGTTTACATACATATCTTCCCTTTTTTCAAAGTATTCAATTGCTTGAGTTGAATCTTCTGTACCTTTGTATTTATTGAAAACATGTTCTAAAGAATTATCCAAGCTACATCTGAAGTTTCTTCATTTTTGATATGTCCTAGTATAGAATTATGAATTATTATAAATAGAAAACACATTATCTTTTTGTCTTTTTCATTTCATTCTTTCCATGGCTTTCATTATTGTATAGTTGCAAGGTCACTCAGCTCTGTCTCCTTTTCTTCACATGAAACAAACTCAAAGAAGTCTTCCAATAAGGAAGTTCGTCACACAAAACTTTCGTGATAGGTAGTTGTTCTTGTCTAGATTTGTAATGATGGGGTTTCTGGTGTTGTTTGCTATTATCACAAAGTTGATACAAAAGATTAAGCAAGTCTTCTGCAACCTTTTACAACAAGTGTACAACAATATACTAAGCATCCTTTTTAACTGAGTACTCAATAGTATATGTAATCTGTAATGTATTTGCAGATAAAACTTCTATTTTCTTAGTGGAAAACACCTCAAAACTTACAGACTCAAAATCTATAACATGTATATCCACTTTCAATTGACACAACTGAAATTGCAATGTACTCCAAAACTGATGTTTCCAACTTTACGGGTGTAAAATGGGACCCAAAACGGCCTCAGATAGCCAAAAATATAGTAAGAAACCCACAAAGAGCATATGTGTAGAATGTACAATGTTTTGATTTTACACCAAATCTCAGAATCATCTAAGTTTTTTACTCTACCTTGGCTTTGGTGCCTCCACATGCACTATCCAAGAGTAAGAGTGGAAGAATGAGAGATCTTCTTATGTGTTGCTTGCCTGCTTGAATCCTTGCTTCTTCTCCTTCACTTCAGCTTTCAAAACTAGCATCTCTCAATGGTGCCACTTTGGTACCATGTAATGAATGGTATGGTGGCGAGACTTGCTTGAGCTGTTATGCTAAACACACACCATACACATAAGAGGAAGCTCACTTAAGAACACAAGAAGAGAGATGGATATCATCTTTTTTCTTTTTCTTTTTTCACACAAAGCAATGCATGTAAAGTATAGATAAGATACAATATAAAGGAAAGTTCTTCTTTTTCTTGTTTTCTTCTTTTTCTCTTCTTTTTCTCTCCTTTTTCTTCTTTCATTATTCCTATTCTTATTCTCCTTCTCCTTCTCCTTTTCCTCCTCCTTCTCCTTCTCTCCTTCTTCGTCTTTTCGCTCCTTCTTTTTCTTTTACTTCTTTCTCTCTTCTTAACCACTAATTAGACTTCTAGAAAATACAACGATTTCTTGAATCCAATGACAACCATGAATAAATCCAAAACCATTCCAACTTCTAGAAAATACAACGATTTCTTGAATCCAAAATCAAACAAACAAAGTAAAGTAGATGATTCTTACTAACAAAAAATTGCAATCTTCCTAGCAATAAAATTTACTCCCTTCATTAATGAATTCAAATCCGAATTAAATATTTGCATTTCATAGTGGGCCTTTTTGCATCTCTCCTATTTCAAATGTGTAATACACAATGACTTCATGGTCGATGTGTCCTTGGTCTCAACAACAACACAACCAAAATGTTGTGCTACATGAGCTCAACTTATTGGCATGTTCGCAACACTCTTGTTCCTTCAAGAGCTTTGATGCATGAGAATCAATGACTATCTCTCACATAGTCTCTTGCACACAAATGCAACCATTTGTTTATAATGAGTGGCATTGCCGTCCTTCAATCCCATGAAGGATACACTTTGCACACTCCATGATCCAAATGAGTGTCCATTCGACTCTCAACCCTCTATGACCTCGACATGTGAAAGAGAAGCATGGGGATACAAGAGGGTACTAAGAGAGATGACAAGAAGAGCTTCACCCTCTTAGTCCCTCGCCCCCGTTCTCTCACTCTCTTGCTCTCAATCTCTCACTCTCACCCTCACTCTCTCATGGTAAAAGTAAGAAAGCAAGTTCACAAAGTTTTCATACACATGAATACCTTGCTCTATTCATTCTCACCCTTTTAATACATGAATTTTAGAGTTAGGTTTTTTCCATCTCTCTTGGGCATCCAATTCACTTTTGGGCCACAAGATTGGTCATCTCTTATTGCATGATTTTCCTATGGTGCGAGCGAACTAGAGCTTTTGCCATTTTTCCACGGAGCCTATGCTATCATTACAAGTTGCATGGAATCATGCCAAGCTTGTGGATTCACATAATAAATCAATACAATTGTTTCAACCTTTTGGCAATTCAATTATGCAAGTGCTTCATACACATTATGTTGTGGCTAATAATCCAAAAAATTAGGCTCCTTCCTTATGCTTGTTTGCTAGCACATTGCATACTACTCACTTTTTACAACTAATTCTATTTTTCAGAAGAGAGAGAGAGAGAGAGAGATGTGTTGATAGGTGAGAGTACCAATACTCAATGGTTCTGATAATGCATGCTTTGATTTTATTGGGCCGCTTTGATTGTACATTGCTTTTACATTCATATTGACTTATTTTTTCAAGAATTTTTTTCATGTCTTGATGATAAATTTAAGGGTAGATATATGTTACATTTGGCTAGCTTCCTTTCAAGGAATGTCTAACAAGTTAGTACAAAATATATAAAGCATGATTGGGTCTATGAGAAGTAGTCTTATAGAAAATACTTTTGTTGGCATGACATTTTAGGTTCATTATAGTAAGTATCTATGAAAAAATATATCTAACCATAAGTGTTTTTTGCACATAGCTAGAGAGAGAGAGAGAGAGAGAGAGAGAGAGAGAGATGCGGTATATTTATAGCTAGAGAGAGAGATGGTTGATGTGTCCATGGTCTCAATAACAATACAACCAACATGTTGTGCTACACGAGCTCAACTTATTGGCATGTTCAACACACTCTTATTCCTTCAAGAGCTTTGATGCATGAGAATCAATGACTATCTCTCACGTAGTCTCTTACACACAAATGCAACCATTTGTTTGTAATGAGTGGCATGGCCTTCCTTCAATCCCATTAAGGATGCACTTTGCACACTCCATGATGCAAATGAGTGCTCGTTCGAATCTCGACCCTCTACAACCTCCACATGTAAAAGAGAAGCATGGGGATACAAGAGAGTGCTAGGAGAGATGACAAGAAGAGCTTCAACCTCTTAGTCCCTCACCCTCATTCTCTCACTCTCTTGCTCTCAATCTCCCTCTCTCACCCTCACTCACTCTCTCACAGTAAAAGTAAGAAAGAAAGTTGACAAAGTTTTCATACACATGAATATCTTTCTCTATTCATTCTCACCCTTTTTATACATTATTTTTAGAGTTAGGATTTTCCCATACCTCTTGAGCATCCAACTCACTTTTCGGCCACAAGATTGGTCATCTCTTATTGTATGATTTTCCTATGGTGCGAGCAAACTAGAACCTTTGCCATTTTTCCACGGAGCATATGCTATCATTACAAGTTGCATGGAATCATGCCAAGCTTGTGGATTCACATAATAAATCAACACAATTGTTGCAACCTTTTGGCATTTCAATTACACAAGTGCTTCATACACATTATGTTGCGGCTAATAATCCAAAAAATTAGGCTCCTTCCTTATGCTTGTTTGCTAGCACATTGCATGTTGCTCACGTTTTACAGCTAATACTATTTTTTAGAGAGAGAGAGAGAGAGAGAGAGAGATGTGTTGATAGGTGAGAGTACCAATACTAAATGGTTCTGATAATGCATGCATTGATTTTATTGGGCCACTTTGATTGTACATTGCTTTTACATTCATATTGACTTATTTTTTCAAGAATTTTTTTCATGTCTTGATGATACATTTAAGGGTACATATATGTTACATTTGGCTTGCTTCCTTTCAAGGAATGTCAAAGAAGTTAGTACAAAATATATAAAACATGATTGGGTCTATGAGAAGTAGTATTATAGAAAATAATTTTGTTGGTATAACATTTTAGGTTCATTATAGTAAGTATTTATGAAAAAGTATGTCTAACCATAAACCTTTTTTTGCACATAGCTAGAGAGAGAGAGAGAGAGAGAGAGAGAGATGCGGTATATTGTTTCGGAGCATGCAAGCTCCAGCCATTTTATAGCCATCTCCCGTGATGAGAGAGAGAGAGAGAGAGAGAGAGAGAGAGAGAGAGAGAGAGAGAGAGAGAGAGAGGGAGGGAGGGAGGGAGGGAGGGAGGGAGGGAGGGAGGGAGGGAGAGAGAGCGCCCGGGAGCGAGCTTTGATTAAAGAAAATATTTTTAATTGTTTTTTATTACCCATGGTCACACATCTCATATAATGTCATAACTATTCTATTAATCTTGTGCCAATCAATATGACAACCATACTTATGCTATTTATATTGAAAAGATAGAAATCAATATTATGGTAATGTCTAAATATAACGTCGTAAAAAGTATAGAGTATATGTGGAATTTACAAAAAATACAAAATTGATATATGCATACACCGATCTATGGATTGACTAATTGATATACGTTTAATCACTATGATAAATGTTGTATGAAGAGGTTACACATGCAATAATTGAACTAATGTATGGATACAATAAATGCATGGATTGAGTGTTATGGATATATTAATTCAGCAATTGACTAGTCTATGGATGTTGAATTACTATAAGGAATGTTGAATGAGGGTAGTTGTGCATGTAATGTATTGTTGTAACTAATGGATCAAATTTCTAAAATGAGTACACCGGTTACATTATACCAATATCAATATACTTTATAGTTATCTACAAACTAATGTATATATTGACTAGTTGATTGATGGCTATAAACCTAAGAACTTCTAAAGTATATCACCTCTCTCTCTCTCTCTCTCTCTCTCTCTCTCTCTCTCTCTCTCTCTCTCTCTCTCTCTCTCTCTCTCTCTCTCTCTCTCTCTCTCTCTCTCTCTCTCTCTCTCTCTGTGCACAGGCACGTGTACACCGATGAAGATGGCAGGCAAGATTACTTTTGGTCATGGCTGTGTACTGCTTGTAGTGGTAGCAGTTGCCGCGAGTATGGTGTGTGTGGTTGAGGCGAGCTGCCTCCTCCCTTACACTCACATGACATTCATAGATCATAATAAATATATTACACATGTGTACATGCAAGGTCTTTGTGCTAATAGGTACATATGTGAATTCTCTATGTGGATGAATTTATGGTTAGATGGATACACTATTTTTCAATGGATGGACTATGGGATGTGGCTACAGTATATGTGATTTGAGGACCAACTATGTGTGTGTAGGTGAGGTGGGTGTATAAAGGGGTGTTGTGTGTGTGCTTATGTGCATGTGACTATGTGGATATATGTGTGCACTATGGATGCACTATGTATGTTTACGTAAATACATGGTGTGAACAGTTGGATGCACACAGGTGCAATACCAAGGCACCTTCTAGTTCTCTCACTTTCTATGATTGTCTCTTACTAGTAGAGAGTATGTTGGTTGTAGAGAGGGAGGAGGGTTCTTTGTGGACATGTGTGTAACTATACTTAGATGTGTGTGTGAAAATTCTCAACCATGGACATATTATGACATGCAAGCAAACTAGATAAGTAATATATATGCCATTCATTAGACTTTTCAATGCATACCTATAGCAGGAGTCATGTTAATGTATGGGAGTAGTTCTCATACACACACAAATGCACACATATACCAATGTCCAACCCTATACAGCTAGTAGTTCTCATAGTAATTAATGGCACCGTCCCTTTTGTAGGGTTCTTAGGGTGTGGGGGATGGCTAATTAGTGAAGTTAGTAAAAGATTGGAAAAGAGGCTAAAGAAAAATTTTAAGGAGGGCATCTTCTCATATGCGCGCTATCTATAATCTCCCTCCTCTTCTTGCTTTGATTGGACCTAATTAGGACCTCCCATGGAGGAGAAGTAGCAATAGGTAAATATGCTAAGCTTACTACTCATGTCCTTGATGGGATATGTCAAAAAATTCTCTCATTCTTTATAAAGACGCAACCTAAAGTTCAAATCTCCCCTCCCTCTCTCTCTTTGTGTGTGTGTGTGTGTGTGTGTGTGTGTGTGTGTGTGTGTGTGTGTGTGTGTGTGTGTGTGTGTGTGTGTGTGTGTGTGTGTGTGTGTGTGTGTGTGTGTGTGTGTGTGTGTGTGTGTGTGTGTGTGTGTGTGTGTGTGTGTGTGTGTGTGTGTGTGTGTGTGTGTGTGTGTGTGTGTGCGTGTGTGCGTGTGTGCGTGTGTGCGTGTGTGCGTGTGTGCGTGTGTGTGTGTGTGCGTGCGTGCGTGCAACTTGTTATTTGCCTCAACTATAGCAAGCAATAGTAGAAATGACCATGTGTAGGGTTGTTGTATACTATGCTTCCATCACACAAAAAAGCCCCTTACTCTCTTTAAGAGCTCCAAACTTGTATGTACACATGGTTAATTGAATGTCAATCTCACATCATGGTAAAGGTGTTGGTGGCATCTCCTGCTTTATATATGGTATTGTGTACTAGTTGTATGCATTATATGTTGCTAGCCTTCACCATATCATAGAAAATAATGGAAAGAAAAATAATAAGAGAGAAAATTGTACAAGAGAAGAGAAATCCAAAATTTGTGTGACACAAGAATGGGTACAATATCCTACCGTGCATGGGTGAGTACCTCCCCCACGCATACTTTTATAATATTGAATTAAGATTTTGTGCTCAAGATACATTGAAAGCGTACTTTTTTGAGTTCTTGCTTTTCCTCTCCTTGCACAATGTGCTCTTGTGAAAATAAATCAAAACACACCCTATTCTAATAGCTTTAAAAAAGTAATATTTTGTATTCTCTAATAAATAGATCATAATAAATGTATTGCACATGTGTACACGCAAGGTCTTTGTGCTAATAGGTACACATGTGAATTCTCTATGTGGATGAATTTATGAGTAGATGGATACACTATTTGTTGATGGATGGGCTATGGGATGTGGGTACAATATATGTGATTTGTGGACAAACTATGTGTGTGTAGGTGAGGTGGGTGTACAAAGGGATGTTATGTGTGTGCTTATGTGCATGTGACTATGTGGATATATGTGTGCACTATGGATGCACTATGTATGTGTAGGCAAATACATGGTGCGAATAGGTAGAGAGGATGTTGGTTGTAGAGAGGGAGGAGGGTTCTTTGTGGACATGTTTGTAACTATACTTAGATGTGTGTGTAAAAATTATTAACCATGGACATATTATGATATGCAAGAAAACTAGATAAGTAATATATATGCCATTCATTTGATGTGTCAATGCATATTAACAGTGGGAGTCATGTTAATATATAGGAGTCTTAAGTGGTAAATCTCATGTTTGCCATGTGGTTTTGCTACTTAATTTTTGAAGTGCAATCCTACTATAGGATTTTGTGGTCTTGAGGATCTGCAATCCCAAGCATAACTTTCAATTGTTTAATGGCATATTTGCCACTTGGCACAGGAGGGAGATCTTATTAATTAAACAAAAAGGGTGATTTTTTTTGGGATGATAAAAAAGCATGGGGAGAGAAAGCTTGATGGTAATGTGGTGAAGATGGAGTCTTGCAATAAAATCTACCCCTACAATTCATGTGTGCTCTGACTATGACAAGGAGGATTTGCTTTCAACTTCTCTTTCTTTTATCCTACTATAGAAAACATGGTGATTGCAGACTTCTATTTGAGGTATTCTTGTCAATAAGAGAGACAACATGAAAACTGTTTCACTTTGTGTTATTGATGGTATATGTCACATGTTAGAGATTTCTCATCAATGAGAGAAGGGAAATGAAATTTTGAGTGATTGAAAGACTCTTGTGTTGCAAAGGCTATGTATTATTATCAAAGGGTAAATATACTACTCGATTTAGTAGAAATTTTGAAGAATTAAAAAAATCAAAAACAATAAAAGTACATGTTTCTTTGGAAATGGGAAGACTTTCTCATGTGGCCACATTTAGTACTTGCATAATTTGTAGTTCTATATCTCTTGAAGTTTTGAAGTGTCTTATCACGAAGATTCTGTTGAAATATACATTTTCACAATGGAATACTAATCTATAATTACTAGAGTTAGTTTGGTATCCATAGTCCTATACTGTCTGCAACAATGCTCACAATTCCATAGTGGCAGTCTCCACAATGAGTCTACAACTCCTAAAAATGTGAAAATATGTAAATCTAAAACTTAGAACTGCGAAAAGGCTAGATTAAGATCTCTATGGAAAGAAACTCATACATGAAAGCTTGCTATGTGTTATGTGTTATTGATTTGATTACTTTGTTAAGGGATATTCTTGGCTTTTGCCTTGCAGTGTTGTCTTGGGAGTCAAGAGAGACAAACCACACAATTTACCCACCATAGATTGGTACCCCCAAATTATGTTGTTGCTCATGAGCCATGCTCGTGTGTTGGTTGAGTATTTGTCATATATGGTTGAAAGCCACTTTCAGGGCTCTAGTAAAAAGATATCACATCATGGAGAAAAGAAAATATGTGAATTCATTTACAAATGGATTATACAATTGTTATCCAAAAATCATACATCATGATTTTCCAAGAAGAAGGAATCTATTGATTGAATTTCCAAAAAAGTACAATAACAAGATGATCTTCCATAGTACTACATTTAATAATAGTGATGAGAATTAAAACATGGAAAATTATCCATAAAAGTTGCTAGATGTGAGCTGCATATAATGAAGGAGAAAGGTATCTAAAGAAAGCTACATAGAATCAAGGGAAAGAGTCTCATCATAGAATCTTCTAGCCTTGCCATATCATCATAGAATCTTCTAGAAGATATGCCACATCATTATTTGCATAATCGATAATGTCATCATGAAACATTCTATAAGATCTTTAGCCATGCTCCAACACCTATAAAAGGAGGGGCTTGCCATAGAGCTCCTTAGTCTTGCCAATGCCAGTCTTGGGATGTCAAGGAGTCGAGACCTCCAAATAAGTAACTTTGAGTCCCAATTCTAGTTCTTGTCTAGTCATGGTATCTAGCCTTGTTTTGTCTTCCATTATACTCCTTTTGTCTTGTCACCTTGTAATCTTATAGTATGAGATCTTGTCTAGTACTATCTTGTATCTTGTTCATCCCTATCAAGGGAGGTCTTGTAATTCTGATATAGGCATAATGCCTCGTAATACACATATATAGGCATAATGCCTCGTAATACACACATAGGGAAGCACCTCTCGGCTAATTGCCATGGCTAACACATATAACATTCGCACAAATTTCACTCTTCATAATTCAACGTTCCAGGAGATTTTGATTTGCCTCACAAAACTTTCCCCAATGAAAGCGCCCGTCTAACCCACAACTTAGGTTTCCTGTCCTCTCAGCATTGGTCAAAGTTAATCAATCAATTGCAATGCATTCCAGGAGATACCAAGTGAAATGCTTGATGCAATGTGTATAACGATTGTGCACAACCATTTTATGATTTGAAAAAACCAGCCATGTGAGGTGCCGAAAACAACCTTTTCATCAATTTTAACTAAGCGTTAGGTGATGCGCTGCTTTAGGGACTAGCACTAGAACTTACATGCTACTAGTTGCCTATATTTAATTATGGAACGATCCCTAAATGCTATGCACAAAGAGGAAAATCAGAATTTGTATCTCTTCAATAATTATATCTTCGCACAAACTTCCTCCCCCCCTCATCGTTTAGGTGTTTCTGCGGTGCATAGGTGTAAATGGCTGTTTTGTATCACTTTTGTATGTAGAAAGCAATAAATACATACTATAACACAAAGGGCAAGGCCAAAATGAGGCTTGACCTCATGCTTTAACCTCGCCAAACATTCACGCACATAAATTTTATTTTTCCATATTTTTTAAGCGTGAAAATTCCACATTTTTCTATTTTTTCTACTTGATTTATTTATTTGTGTTCGCTTATTATTTTTACTGAAACTTAACATTTTCTCTGAGTTTATCCCATTTTCACTCCTTTTTCCCAACTCAAAATCGGAAAAAGCCACTAATTTCCATTAAAAATGACACTTGCGGATTTTAAAGAATTAATAATAGCTCTAAATCATTACGGGTTCTGCATTTTTGTAGTTACAGCCCTCAAACATGATGCAAACAAGATTCAAACAAACAATCACCACATATGAACAACATTTGGACCATGAAACAACAAAAACAAGCCTATTTCTTCATAAAATTGGTGCATACCGCGTGTTTTGCGTGTTGGGGGTTTCTTAATAATTATTTCGGCAGCCCACGGACCCGACCAACAATCATTCTTCAGTGCTGAACCTCTTTCCTCAGCCGCCTCTTCATCTCGAAGCAATCCGATCCTAGTCGGACAAGCATCCTTCAACCCCTCTTCTTCTTAATTTTTTGCATGATGCAAACCACCACTTAGAGGAGAGAGAAAGGCTAGATCTGCATCTCCAGAACCAGGCAGCCATTGGAGGAGTGAATTGGAGCGATGGAGAGTGAAGATAGGAAGAACAACATGCCCAAGATCAGTTGGGGGATTGTTCTCTGGCCCCATAATCCATCTCTCCTCCATTTCTCTCCATGGCGCCTCCATTCTTGCCTGCATGAAAAAAAACGAAACCCCCCCCCCCCCCCATGTTTTTTTGATTTTTAGGGTTCTCCCAAAGGGTCACACCCTTTGGGATCTCGTAAAGTCCTTTCCCACTTGGCATTTTGGCCTTTGGCCTTCCGGGCACTTCCTCTTCCACGTCCGTTGTCCGATTCAGGATCCGAAAAATGTTGGGCGTCCATCTTGAAGTCCTCCACTGCCAAGCATCTCCCAAGGTCTCATCTGTTATGCCAAAAAATTATAAAATTCCCCCACCATCGTGCAATGGCTCTTTTAAACACTTTTCGAGCATTGCGGCTTAAAATGGTACTGATTGCCACCGCCGCCTTCGACGAAGTCTATTTTTCCCCTGGATAATTTTTGGCTATTTTTAAGCGCTTCTCAGCATCAAAAGTCATCTGTCATTGGCAACCACGGGATAGGGCGAGTGAACCTGTCGAATCCCACGAAGAGATCTCCACATAAAGGCAACCACAAAGACCATCAAGCTTATATAAAATAGATACACAACAAAACACATCACAACTCTCACCCTACCGCTTGTCAAAACCAAGGCATGAAATCCATGAGGAGTAGGTCTAGCATAGTCTGGCAGAAAACCCAAGCTAGTCACTAACCAATGACTGCAACACAACTAAGCTAAAAAGAACAATCAAAGAGGTCACCCTAAGTGGTGGTCTGGACTACCTACCTAACTAAGGACAACTCAACTAGGAGCTTCTACTAGGTGAGAACTCCTATAGCCTAATCAAGAAATAGTTTCTATTAGCACATTTCTTTTTTTAGGCTTTTATTTTTCCATACTTGGGTGTGTAAAAAGGAAGGAGCTGAGCGTAGTGACACAAGGAGAACAGGGCATCAGCCTCGGGTCCTAACTCGGTACCTAAGAACCTACTAAGCCCTCGTAAGGCGACACTTACTCCTTTTCTAACACTCACTTTTATTTTCACTCCAACCTTCTTATATTCTTATTTTTCTGCTAGAAGCCATCCCTACGAAGACAAGGCACTGGCCTCCGATTATGTCTCATCCCCAAGAACCTACCAGGCCTTCACAAAGTGATAAACAATAGCTCAAGGATTTTTCTTTCTTTCTTCTTTTTATCATCATCATTTTTTTCTAGTAGGCTTCTCTAACTGCCTCACAACTAAACAATAACTCCTAGAATGGCTTCCTAGCGGGCTGCCAGAACAGGGTCACTAGAACTCCTATCTAAAATAGGTATTTCAATACTTAATAATGCCTTACAAGAGGTAAAACTACTCAGACTTCCCCCAGATATACAGAACCAAAACCTGGGACTTCATGCCTCAAGTGCCGGTCCCCAACAAGAAAGAAAACCCCCTTCAAGTACACATATACATATAACGTGAAAGAACAGGCACTCGTAAAGGAGAGATATCACCTGGATAGGGCCACGAGAAGCTTCCACACAACAAAGGCTCCTTCCAAGTGCTTCTTTGAACCTGGCTAACAAGAAACCATTAACTGCAACCATACTAAACAGAAAACTGGTCCTCTTGGCCTAATGAAATAAAGCATTTCACTGCAAACTAACTGGCCCTCTTGGCCTAAAGAGATAGATTATTAAAACCTAAAAACAACTAGCCCTCTTGGCCTAAAGAAATCAGACATTAACTACTTAAAGCATCTGGCCCTCTTGGCCTAACGAGATCAAACAAAACAGCTCATAGAGATCCCTCCTTGGAAGAAGGCAGATATACACAAATACGCTTCATTCCAAGGGGAAAAATAGGGCTCTCAACCCTAAACTAAATGCATCAAATTATGGCCCATACCTCCTACATATGTAGCAAGAGGTGTACGCATAACATGTCGGCAGATCAACCTATGGGTCCAAGATAACAACAGTAGATGGGTCGCAGCTACTCTTTGCATTACCCATATCAACCATCGCCTGCCATATAATGCGTGGTCTGATAAAATTCCCCACAAGCGACCAGATCTTGTCTCATCATCAATAACAACATCCGAACTAGGACCACAGTTGAAAAAGATGTCCTCTTCATAAGCAAAATTAGCTAAGGAATCCGCAAACTGATTCCAATAACATGGAATCAGCTGAAGAGATATGCTCTCAAATTCATCAAGTAGGGTTATAGCAGTTCGATGATACATATGAAGGAGAGGATTCCGGACTATATATGTCCCATTGAGCAATTGGGAATCCCCTTTTATTAACAACCGCCTAATACCACCTTTCTTAGCAATATTCAATCCCATAATCAAGGCTTTATACTCGGCCATGTTGTTAGTAAATCCTACCCTAAGATAAGCAGCTAATTTCATTGTAACTCTACGTCGCGGATCTCGGATAACTACTCCAACACTTCCTTTCCTATTAGGGCCCCTAGACGATCCATCAAAGTATAATGTATATGCCCATAATGGGTTTACACAGCCAGCCATCAAGAACTCCCCTATTCGTAATTATGATAGTCAAAGTTCAACATATTTAGAGGATGAACTGACGGCTCCATCACACTTTCTTCATTAAACTCAACATGGATGCTTGTCAAGATTTGTAAACACTGATGTGGCAGAAAACTTTAATTTCCCACACAAAGGTACCGTCTTCTTGCTCAATCACTTTATATCCCTTACTCCACCAGATAAGCCTCCCTTGATGATATCTTTGCTCGAGATATGGGTGCTCCAAATAAGGGATTAACTAGCCCATCAACCAATTTAAGCTCTCATGGAGGTCTCCAATCAGCCCCAACATGGACCTGCAATGCATTTTTCCGCATTAGCATATTTAGAAATAAGCCTCCCCTGATGATATCTTTGCTCGAGATATGGGTGCTCCAAATAAGGGATTAACCAGCCCATCAACCAATTTAAGCTCTCATGGAGGTCTCCAATCAGCCCCAACATGGACCTGCAATGCATTTTTCTACGTTAACATATTTAGAAATAATAAGGTTTAATCTTATTAAGATTAACCTTAGTCTTAAATTCCACCCCTTGTAGATCAGCTAATAGAACTATGGACTTATTTTTACCTATCCGAACTATCTTGTAAGGGCCATCCCATCGAGATTCCAACTTTCCTAGAAACAGCTCCCTACACGCATTGTAATATAAAACTAATTGCCCCTTTTTAAAAGTATATTTCTTTGCTTTCAGATCATGCAACCGTTTCATCCGACGTTTACCTACCTCTTGGTGCAACAAAATTTGCGATTTGAGCTCGTCCAAGTGGGCTATAGTCATAAACCGCTCAAATAGGGAATCTTCATCACCAAGAGAATGATTGCAGCTCTAATGGTCGACAACTCAATTTCTAAGGGCAATACACACTCCTCCCCATAAAATAATTTGAATGGGGTGTGGCCAGTGGCTCGTTTAAACGTTGTATCACATGCCCAAACCGCCACATATAATTTTGTATCCCAGTCCCGCTTCTTTTCGGAGAGACTATCTTGGATAGGATACCCACAAGCTACTTATTGGTACTTTCGACTTGTCCATTTGCTTGTGGATTATAGGGGGTCGTCTTGTTATGCTTGATTTTCCAAGCTTCAGTCAGAATTTTAATCACTTTATTTAAAAAGTGAGTTCCACGATCCGATACTATTTCTTTTGGCGGACCAAATTGGCAGATGATTTGCTCAAATAGGAAACTAATAGTCTCTTTTGCATTGCCCTACCTCGTTGCCTGTGCTTTTGACCATTTTGTAAAATAATCAGTTGCTACTATAATGTACCTCTTCTGAGTAGTAGATGACGGGGTGATAGGACCCACAAAGTCAATGCCCTACTTCTCAAATGGAAAGATAGCCATGATAGCCATAAGTGGGCATTTCCTATTCTTTCTGTTGTCATGCCTTTGACAGGTATCACATCTCTTAACGTACTCAAAGGAATCTTGGAAGATGGACGACCACCAATATCCAGCTCTTAAAGCCTTCTGTGTCATTAACTGCCCAACAAAGTGCCCTCCACAAGCGGAGTCATGGCACTCTTCCAAAATAAAGGGAACCTCGTGAGGCATCACACATCGGTGATAGATATCATCAACACCTTGCCGATATAATGTTCCTGCGATCAAGGAAAATTTCAATGCCTGCTATTTAATCTTCCTCTTCTGCAATTTTGATAAAGTATCTCCAATCTCTCCCATAAAAAGATAGTGTGTTATAGTAGCATACCAGGAGGAAGTAGATGTCGTATCAATCTTGAACAAAGTCTCCATGTCACTTCCTTCAGCCAAGACCTCTTTTGGTTCTTCGAAATCCATAAGAAACTCTACAATGCCCTGAAACTTTGGCAGCTTACTCTTAATCTCATAATCAAATTCTTGCAAAGTGATTAACCACTTTGCTAAACGGTCAGGCGGCTATAACTTATTCAACAACAATCGAAGCCCTTCCGCCTTCGTATAAAAAACCACCCTCTCATAAAGAATGTAGTACCTGAACTTTTTGGTCTCAAATACCATCACAAGGCACAACTTCTCCATATAGGTGTAGTTAGTTTCTGATATGCCCAACTTTCAACTAGCAAAATCTATCGGATGATACCACTTTTCGTCCCAATTTTGGCCCAAAGAGCAGCTAATACTATACATGGTTGTTGCTAAAAATACATAGAACATTTCACCCATTTTTTGTGCTTTTAAAACAGGTGATTTGGCAAGCTCCTACTTCACATCCTCAAAAGATACTTCGCAATCATCACTCCATGTAAACTGATAGTTAAAGGACAATAGGTTCATTAGTGGCAATGTTCTTTCTGCTAAGGCATTGATAAACCTCCGATAATATCCTATTGATGATAGAAATCTATGCACTTCCTTTGGAGTATGTGGCGGACTCATGGCAATTATGACCTTAATCTTTTCAGGATTAGTCGCAATCCCTATGAAACTGACCACAAGGCCTAATAAGAGTCCATAAGGGACTCTGAAAATGCACTTCCGTGGGTTAAGAACTATGCAAAATTGTCTGCAATGCTCAAAACACTTGCGCAAAATGATCAACTGTCTATCCCTTTACGATGGCTGCCCCCAAATTGTCAATGAATACTTTCAGCTCCTCTAAGGACATGTCACCAAAGGTCTTGTCGGCTATTCTTTGCCACGAACCAGGTGCATTACACAACCCAAATGCCATCACATAGTATGCAAAGGTACCAAAGACTATAATAAAAGTTGTTTTTAGCTTGTCTTGCTCATAAATTGCCATTCGATTATACCCTGCAAAGTAGTCCATGAATGAATATATTTTCCTACCCACTAGTTGATCCAAAATTTGGTCAATAAAGGGCAATAGGTAGTAATCTTTAATAATCTTCTTATTCCTGTGATCACTACTAGTGAACTCCATTCTGTATGTTGAACAAGGAAGATCAAACCTGCTTTATGCAACTTCTGTAGTTCCTCGTACAACCCATCCCTTAATTCAAAAGGTATACACCTTACTTTCTGACGTACACGGCGAGTACCTTCCTTTACAGGAATAATATGCATAGCTAGACTAGGAGGAATACCCCAAAGTTCATCATAGCTCCAAGCAAAGATATCGCAAAACTCTCGAATTAAGGATATATTATCCTCTCTTTCTTCCGAACTGAGCATGGACCCTAATTTAATTAGCCGCGAATCATTTAGCGTACCAAGATCTAGCTCAATAACGTTCGCGTCGCTTATTCGATCGTGAGGCTCTATCGGCTCATTCAAGGTTATCTGATAAATATCCTCTGTAGTGGCTCCTTCCTTAAATCCATCGCTCGATGACGTCTCACTATCAGATGGATCATCTACTGTTTCTAGTTCAGTGGAGGATAATGGAGCTCTCTCACTCTGAGGAGAGTCAGGGTAAGCATCCACTATTACACGATGGGCATCTTGACCTAGAATCACCTGACCAGCAGGTATATCGACTTGATAATCTGTCCGTAGAATCCATGGCCTGCCTAGAAAAACTCGATAGCTAGGACGTCCTGCAAACCTTATCACCCTAAAGTCCACATAACATTCCACGCTCACAACTGTAACGTGGACCTTAGTAATGTAACCTTCTGGTTGTCTTAAACTATCATCAACCATCCTAAGAAGTGTGGAGTCGTCTTTTTGGATCTCTAGACCTAACCTCTCCATCATGTTTGAACTTATGATATTGACGGAGGATCCAGTGTCCACAATAGCGTGCTCCACTTATATTCCATCCACATATGCTGGAACCCTAGGGCAATGCTTTTCAACATGATTGAACCAATCTTCCCCCACTCTAGCTATGCTCAAAGGTTCTACTATATACCCTATATGCAAGATTTTCTTGAATTCCTTGCGTACTCCTGGAGAAAGTTTAATCAATTGCAGGAGATTCACATTTGGTTTGACTTCATGAAGGGAACTTGCGAGATCAAAGTCGTGGTAATTAGTTAAAGTTCTCTTCTCGCGCCAAACCATTCTCTCCTTTGGTCTTTCCATCGGCTTTGGTGCCTCTTTTTTATCCTTTACCTTTTTTCTTGGCAATCCTTTATCCTCCTCGAGATCGACTTTACTACCAACAGGTCTTAATGGTCCACCTTCCTTATTAGGATTCAGGACTCGCTTTTCCCTGGCATCTTGCTTACGCCTTCCCTTAACAAGTTTTACGATTCCTTTATCACCCTCTTTAATCTTTTGACCTCTTGTTACAACTTGTAGATTAGAAGTTTCAACATCATTGACATGTACAGCCTCAATAAGGCTAACTCCAGTGCCCTGAGGTACCTCCTCTACAACATCCTTTCCTCTTTGCAGTATTTGCGTTGGTCCATCGTCTTGCTAGAGATTATACCCTTGTGCGCGATGGTTAACTGGACCTGCATGTTTACTCCCTTGTTGGAGAGAACTGATCTTACTCCAACAGGTAGCAGCTAAGTGGCCAGGCTTCCTACAAATATCACATTTGACATTCGGGCGATTCCTAGGAAAATGTTGGCCACCACACCACTTACAATTGAATCTTGAGAGGGCACCCTCTTCAGGGCGTCGACTCCCTATCAAATTTTGCTACTTCTTAAGGAAGTTGACATCCACAGCTGTTTTTCGATACTGTTCAGAGATCATATCGGTAAAGTGCTTCATCATATCCTTAACTTCACCAAGGACATTAGAAGCACTCGAATCATAGCCACGATCGTCAGCCTGTCACCCCATGGGCCTAACCACTTGATTAGGAATCGGTTGTTGGCTAACTGGGACAACATTAGGATTCATTGTTTTGTTTCCACCATTATTTAGCGAGGCCGTGTGACTAGCCATAGGCATAGTCATGCTAGGAGGAGCTAGTAACATAGGCAATTTTGACATAATATTCCCTCTGCCACTCATATTTAACATGGGGTCCCCTTGACTCCCATTGGTCAAGGCCAAATTATTACCATTCCAATTTATCCTTGTTGCATAAGTTGCTTGCAAGTGCGACTCTACTCCTTCTGCTTGGGTAATGGCAGTGTCAATATCGGCCAAAGCAACACTACTTAGTTGTACCTGGATATTAAAATCCAATCCATGTAGGAAATATTGCAACTGGGTAGCCACTGGAATGGGAATATAAGCATTAAGTTTGCGAAGAACTTGCTTTAGTTTATTGGCATATGCCCTGGACATTCTCATTTAGCTCTTGGCGTGTTACATTCAGCACACACAACCAATATTCTCCACCCTTCTCAGGGGCAAACTCCATAGGGAAAGCCGTAAAGAATTGGGTACTGCTAGTTATGGTTCTGGCTTCTAGAACATGATACCACACTACCGCTCTTCCTTTTAAGGTCATGTTGAAGAACATCATTAGGTATCCTTCATCTTGGATTCGATAGTTGAACATGAGCGTTTGAAACTCCTTAATGTGGAGTTCTCCATCTTCTTCTGTTAACCCATGGAAAATGGGCAATGGTGCTTCTAATGCTAGTAAAGCTGATGTACCTGCTGGAATTGCGATAGGTTGTGCCATGGCTACAACCGGATTGACAACAGGAGTTTGTATTGGCAACACTCTGGGGGGAGGGGGGGTCACTCATGAATATATGTATATATAGTGTGAGTTCAAAATAAGGGATTTTTGAAATACCAATTTTAAACCTTTTTTGCATATTACAGGAGGATGTCATATAAAAGGGTTACTTACAAATTGAATAGAAAAGGGTTCTGTTTTATTCAAGAAAATTTCATAGATTAGGATATTTACAAAATGGCCATGAACGCACGTTATATAGAGAATATATATATAATGAACCCCCCGATGCAAGACTACACCCCCACTTGTTGTGGGTTGATTAACTGGAAATAGGGAAGTACCAAGACTTCCACTTGCACTCAAATGGCTACTGGTAACACCTAGATTACTAGAACCACTGCCACTTATGCGTAACGGGCTACTCCTTTGAGGAGAATAACGTCTTACAATCTCCAACCGCTGTCTAGCCCTCTCAGCACATTCTTCTTTTTGTATTTGGGCTTGACGGTCTTATCAAAGGACATAAACCAACTTTTTGGTCCTTAAAAACCGTAGAGTCGAGAACCACCACTTGTTGGTGGCTCCCGGCAAACGCATCACTGATGGGACCTAAAATGGGCCGGCATTGGCTATCGCACTAGCCGGACCTCATGCATACGACAGACAACCCCACCACACGGCCTCGCGGGCCAGGAGCGTCTAAAACTCACTTTGCACTAAATGATGATGACAATTTTGTGTTTATATCCAATATGTAGTCCAACGTTCACCTTCCCTTCTCCTTAGAGGGAGATCCCATAACATATAGGCATAATGCCTCGTAATACACACATAAGGAAGCACCTCTCAGCTGATTGCTACGGCTCCACTGCGACTCTCCTACACCTCGGGGATTGACCCCAAGATGCGTTGCTAACACGTATAACATTCGCACAAAATCCACTCTTTCATAATTCAGCATTCCAAGAGATTTTGATTTGCCTCACAAAACTTTCCCCAACAGAAGCGCCCGTCTAACCCACGACTTAGGTTTCCTGTCCTCTCAGTGTTGGTCAAAGTTTATTAATCAATTGCAATGCATTCCACGAGATACCATGTGACATGCTTGATGCAAGGTGTATGACAATTGTGCACAACCATTTTATGATTTTAAAAAACCAGCCATGTGAGGTGCAGAAAATAGCCCTTTCATGAATTTCAACTAAGCGTTATATGCTGCACTGCTTTAGGGACTAGCACCAGAACTTTCGTACTACTAGTCGCCTATATTTAATTATGAAACGATCCCTAAATGCTATGCACAAAAAGGGAAATCATGACTTTGAATATTTTCATTAACTAGATCATCGCACAAACTTCCTCCCCTCCTCATCGTTTAGGTGTTGCTGTGGTGTATACGTGTAAATGATTGTTTTGTGTCATTTTTGTATGTAAAAAGCAATAAATACGTACTACAACACAAAGGACAAGGCCAAAATGAGGCTTGACCTCATGCTTTAACCTCGCTAAACATTCACGCACATAAATTTTATTTTTTCATATTTTTTAAGCGCAAAAATCCAAATTTTCCCTATATTTTCTATTCTTTCCTATTTATTATTCATAAAAAATAGGTATTTTCTTATTTATTTGTGTTGGCTTATTATTTTGACTGAAACTTAACATTTTCTTTGAGTTTATCCCATTTCCACTCCTTTTTCCCAACTCAAAATCGGAGAAACCCACTAATTTCCATTAAAAATGACACTTTGTGGGTTTTAAAGAATTAATAACGGCTCTAAAACATTACCGGTTTTGCATTTTTGTAGTTACAGCCCTCAAACATAATGCAAACAAGATTCAAATAGACATTTATCTTATATGAACAACATTTGGACCATGAAACAACAACAACAAGCATATTTCTTCATAAAATTGGATCATACCGCGTGTTTTGCGTATTGCGGGTTTCTTAATAATTATTTTGGGCAGCTCACGGACCGAATAGCAACCATTCTTTAGTGCTAAACCTATTTCCTCAGCCTCCTCTTCATCTTGAAGCAATCTAATCCCAACCGAACAAGCATCCTTCAGCCCCTCTTCTTCTTGATTTCTTGTATGCAAACCACCACTTAGAGGAGAGAGATGGAGGAGAGAGAATGACTAGATGTGCATCTCCACAACCGAGCAGCCATTGGAGGAGCGGATTGGAGCAATGGAGAGCGAAGATAGGAAGAAGAATAGGCCCAAGATCAAATGGGGGTTTGTTCTCTAGCCCCATAATCCATCTCTCCTCCATTTCTCTTCAATGGCGCCTCCATTCTTGCCTACGTGAAAGAAAATGAGGCCCCCCCCTCACATTTTCTGATTTTGGGGGCTCCCCAAAGGGAGCCCGAAAGGGTCACACCCTTTGGGCTCTCCTAAAGTCATTTTCCACTTGGCATTTTGGCCTTTGGCCTTCTAGGCACTCCCTCTTCCACGTCCGTTGTCCGATTCAAGATCTGAAAAATGCTGGGCGTCTATCTTGAAGTCCCCCACTGTCAGGCATCTCCCAGGGTCTTGTCTATCATGCCAAAAAATTATAAAATTTCCCCACCACCATCTAGTGGCTCTTTTAAACACTTTCTGGGCATTGCCGCATAAAATCGTACTGATTGCCACCGCCGCCTTCGACGAAGTCTATTTTTTCCCTAAAATTCGTAATTTTTGGCTATTTTTAAGCACTTCTCGACATCAAAAGTCATATGTCATATACCTAGTATTCTAACTGAAGAAATACCATGCTTATCATCCAAACTCTTTGAACCATTAGAATCTCCATTAAACCCCAAATGGCTAGGAGATGCATCATTACCATATGCCACTTTCTTTTTCCCTTTGTCTCCATTTGTAACACTAGTAGATGCACTTGAATATGTTGGATTGTTCCTTAGTCTCCTTGCTAACTGTAGATGTAGTACTAGATTATATTTCTAGTCTACTAAGGCTCCATGATTCTTGATTTTCTTTTTATGCATAACTATCATGATCATCATTAAGATCTAAGGTATCAGCACTAGATACATAGGAACTACTCATCTCATAAAAAACAACATCCTTACTTACTCTAAAATTACCTACGACAAGGTTATAACAATGATGCCCTTTTTTCTCTAAGGAGTATCCAATGAAAATGCATTTTTAGCCTTTGGATCAAGTTTCTTTTGCAACTCATTTGGCACATGAAAATATGCACTACAACTAAACACTTTCGAGTATGATACATTCGGCTTCTTACTTGTAAAGCATTCTTCAAGGGTTATTCCATGAACTGCAACTGTGGAAGCTCAATTCATAATACATATAGTAGTATGAACATCTTTAACTGACAAATTCTTTTCAGCCACCATCAATACCCATGCAACTTTTGCAATATGCCTACCTTTCTACAACCCCATTTTGCTATGGGATATACCTGAAAATAAATTGTCTCTTTATCCCACGAGACCTTAAGAATCACTAAAGTCATTAGAGAGATACTCTCCCCCTCCATTTTACCTCCAATACATAAATTTCAATCCTATTTTTATTTCAATAGTAGGCTTGGAAGTTTTGAGCTCCTCAAACACATTACTCTTCTCCTTCATGAAATATATCCATAGCTTTCTTAAACAATTATTAATAAATAAGATAAAATATCTATTTACACTAAGAGATATGTTTTGTGTAGGCCCCCAAAGATCTATATGCACAATATCAAGTATATTTCTACTCACATCTCTATCATGTGAAAAAGGTTGTCTTGTGTACTTACAAAACTGATATCCTTTACACACTTTATGAAATTATGTAATAAGCAACAAACCTTGTAACCAACCGTTTAAGCCCTTTAGACTATATTAATGTTAGCCTTTATGCATTTGCATGTCCAATATTTTTGTGCCATATTTCAATGTCTGCAACCACTCCTTTGTCTTTATCATACATATAGTAGCATTCATAACAAGTATTTCAGGTTTTGAATTCAAACCCTAATTAAACATTTGCATTTCATAGTGGGCCTTTTTGCATCTCTCCTATTTCAAATGTGTAATACATGATGACTTCATGGTTGATGTGTCCGTGGTCTCAATAACAACACAACCAAAATGTTGTGCTACACGAGCTCAACTTATTGGCATGTTCAACACACTCTTATTCCTTCAAGAGCTTTGATGCATGAGAATCAATGACTATCTCTCACATAGTCTCTTACACACAAATGCAACCATTTGTTTGTAATGAGTGGCATGGCCTTCCTTCAATCCCATTAAGGATGCACTTTGCACACTCCATGATGCAAATGAGTGCTCGTTTGAATCTCGACCCTCTACGACCTCCACATGTGAAAGAGAAGCATTGGGATACAAGAGAGTGCTAGGAGAGATGACAAGAAGAGCTTCAACCTCTTAGTCCCTCACCCTCATTCTCTCACTCTCTTGCTCTCAATCTCTCTCTCTCACCCTCACTCACTCTCTCACAGTAAAAGTAAGAAAGCAAGTTCACAAAGTTTTCATACACATGAATATCTTTCTCTATTCATTCTCACCCTTTTTATACATTATTTTTAGAGTTAGGGTTTTCCCATCCCTCTTGGGCATCCAACTCACTTTTCGGCCACAAGATTGGTCATCTCTTATTGTATGATTTTCCTATGGTGCGAGCAAACTAGAACCTTTGCCATTTTTCCACGGAGCATATGCTATCATTACAAGTTGCATGGAATCATGCCAAGCTTGTGGATTCACATAATAAATCAACACAATTGTTGCAACCTTTTGGCATTTCAATTACACAAGTGCTTCATACACATTATGTTGCGGCTAATAATCCAAAAAATGAGGCTCCTTCCTTATGCTTGTTTGCTAGCACATTGCATGTTGCTCACTTTTTACAGCTAATACTATTTTTGGAGAGAGAGAGAGAGAGAGAGAGAGAGATGCATTGATAGGTTAGAGTACCAATACTCAATGGTTCTGATAATGCATGCATTGATTTTATTGGGCCACTTTGATTGTACATTGCTTTTACATTCATATTGACTTATTTTTTCAAGAATTTTTTTCATGTCTTGATGATACATTTAAGGGTACATATATGTTACATTTGGCTAGATTCCTTTCAAGGAATATCAAAGAAGTTAGTACAAAATATATAAAACATGATTGGGTCTATGAGAAGTAGTATTATAGAAAATAATTTTGTTGGCATAACATTTTAGGTTCATTATAGTAAGTATTTATGAAAAAGTATATCTAACCATAAACCTTTTTTTGCACATAGCTAGAGAGAGAGAGAGAGAGAGAGAGAGAGAGAGAGAGAGAGAGAGAGAGAGAGAGAGAGAGAGAGAGAGAGACGCGGTATATTGTTTCAGAGCATGCAAGCTCCAGCCATTTTATAGCCATCTCCCGTTATATGAGAGAGAGTGAGAGAGAGAGAGAGAGAGAGAGAGAGAGAGAGAGAGAGAGAGAGAGAGAGAGAGAGAGAGAGAGAGAGAGAGAGAGGAGGGAGAGAGGGAGGGAGGGAGGGAGGGAGGGAGGGAGGGAGAGAGAGCGCCCAGGAGTGAGCTTTGATTAAAGAAAATACTTTTAATTGTTTTTTATTTCCCATGGTCACACATCTCATATAATGTCATAACTATTCTATTAATCTTGTGCCAATCAATATGACAACCATACCACATTGATAGGGAATGACTATTATGCTATTTATATTGAAAAGATAGAAATCAATATTATGGTAATGTCTAAATATAACATCGTGAAAAGTATAGAGTATATGTGGAATTTACAAAAAATACAAAATTGATATATGCATACACCGATTTATGGATTGACTAATTGATATATGTTTAATCACTAGGATAAATGTTGTATGAAGAGGTTACACATGCAATAATTGAATACAATAAATGCATGGATTGAGTGTTATGGATATATTAATTCAGCAATTGACTAGTCTATGGATGTTGAATTACTATAAGGAATGTTGAATGAGGGTAGTTGTGCATGTAATGCATTGTTGTAACTAATGGATCAAATTTCTAAAATGAGTACACCGGTTACATCATACCAATATCAATATACTTTATAGTTATCTACAAACTAATGTATATATTGACTACTTGATTGATGGCTATAAACCTAAGAACTTCTAAAGTATATCACCTCTCTCTCTCTCTCTCTCTCTCTCTCTCTCTCTCTCTCTCTCTCTCTCTCTCTCTCTCTCTCTCTCTCTCTCTCTCTCTCTCTCTCTCTCTCTCTCTCTCTCTCTCTCTCTCTCTCTCTCTCTCCATGTGTCTCTGCACACGCACGCGTACACCGGTGAAGATGGCAGGCAAGATTACTTTTGGTCGTGGCTGTGTACCACTTGTAGTGGTAGCAGTTGCCGCAAGTATGGTGTGTGTGGCTGAGGCGAGCTGCCTCCTCCCTTACACTCACATGACATTCATAGATCATAATAAATATATTACACATGTGTACATGCAAGGTCTTTGTGCTAATAGGTACATGTGTGAATTCTCTATGTGGATGAATTTATGGTTAGATGGATACACTATTTTTCCATGGATGGGCTATGGGATGTGGCTACAGTATATGTGATTTGTGGACAAACTATGTGTGTGTAGGTGAGGTGGGTGTACAAAGGGGTGTTGTGTGTGTGCTTATGTGCATGTGACTATGTGGATATATGTGTGCACTATGGATGCACTATGTATGTTTAGGAAAATACATGGTGTGAATAGTTGGATGCACACAGGTGCAATACCAAGGCACCTTCTAGTTCTCTCACTTTCTATGATCGTCTCTTACTAGTAGAGAGTATGTTGGTTGTAGAGAGGGAGGAGGGTTCTTTGTGGGCATGTGTGTAACTATACTTAGATGTGTGTGTGAAAATTCTCAACCATGGACATATTATGACATGCAAGCAAACTAGATAAGTAATATATATGCCATTCATTAGACTTTTCAATGCATACCTATAGCAGAAGTCATGTTAATGTATGGGAGTAGTTCCCATACACACACAAATCCACACATATACCAATGTCCAACCCTATACAGCTAGTAGTTCTCATAGTAATTAATGGCACCGTCCCTTTTGTAGGGTTCTTAGGGTGTGGGGGATGGCTAATTAGTGAAGTTAGTAAAAGATTGGAAAAGAGGCTAAAGAAAAATTTTAAGGAGGGCATCTTCTCACATGCGCGCTATCTATAATCTCCCTCCTCTTCTTGCTTTGATTGGACCTAATTAGGACCTCCCATGGAGGAGAAGTAGCAATAGGTAAATATGCTAAGCTTACTACTCATGTCCTTGATGGGATATGTCAAAAAATTCTCTCATTCTTTATAAAGACGCAACCTAAAGTTCAAATCTCCCCTCCCTCTCTCTCTTTGTGTGTGTGTGTGTGTGTGTGTGCGTGCGTGCGTGCGTGTGTGTGTGTGTGTGTGTGCAACTTGTTATTTGCCTCAACTATAGCAAGCAATAGTAGAAATGACCATGTGTAGGGTTGTTGTATACTATGCTTCCATCACACAAAAAAGCCCATTACTCTCTCTAAGAGCTCCAAACTTGAATGTACACATGGTTAATTGAATGTCAATCTCACATCATGGTAAAGGTGTTGGTGGCATCTCCTGCTTGATATATGGTAGTGTGTACTAGTTGTATGCATTATATGTTGCTAGCCTTCACCATATCATAGAAAATAATGGAAAGAAAAATAATAAGAGAGAAAATTGTACAAGAGAAGAGAAATCCAAAATTTGTGTGACACAAGAATGGGTACAATATCCTACCGTGCATGGGTGAGTACCTCCCCAACGCATATATTTATAATATTGAATTAAGATTTTGTGCTCAAGATACATTGAAAGCGTACTTTTTTGAGTTCTTGCTTTTCCTCTCCTTGCACAATGTGCTCTTGTGAAAATAAATCAAAACACACCCTATTCTAATAGCTTTACAAAAGTAATATTTTGTATTCTCTAATAAATAGATCATAATAAATGTATTGCACATGTGTACACGCAAGGTCTTTGTGCTAATAGGTACACATGTGAATTCTCTATGTGGATGAATTTATAAGTAGATGGATGGGCTATGGGATGTGGGTACAATATATGTGA
Organism: Lygodium microphyllum; assembly: GCF_053477565.2. Taxonomy (NCBI): domain Eukaryota; kingdom Viridiplantae; phylum Streptophyta; class Polypodiopsida; order Schizaeales; family Lygodiaceae; genus Lygodium; species Lygodium microphyllum. Next base: position 57,537,758 of record NC_141162.1, read on the forward strand.
TTTGTGGACAAACTATGTGTGTGTAGGTGAGGTGGGTGTACAAAGGGATGTTATGTGTGTGCTTATGTGCATGTGACTATGTGGATATATGTGTGCACTATGGATGCACTATGTATGTGTAGGCAAATACATGGTGCGAATAGGTAGAGAGGATGTTGGTTGTAGAGAGGGAGGAGGGTTCTTTGTGGACATGTTAGTAACTATACTTAGATGTGTGTGTAAAAATTATTAACCATGGACATATTATGATATGCAAGAAAATTGGATAAGTAATATATATGCCATTCGTTTGATGTGTCAATGCATATTAACAGTGGGAGTCATGTTAATATATGGGAGTCTTAAGTGGTAAATCACATGTTTGCCATGTGGTTTTGCTACTTAATTTTTGAAGTGCAATCCTACTATAGGATTTTGTGGTCTTGAGGATCTGCAATCCCAAGCATAACTTTCAATTGTTTAGTGGCATGTTTGCCACTTGGCAGAGGAGGGAGATCTTATTAATTAGACAAAAAAGGTGATTTTTTTTGGGATGATAAAATAGCATGGGGAGAGAAAGCTTGATGGTAATGTGGTGAAGATGGAGTCTTGCAATAAAATCTACCCCTACAATTCATGTGTGCTCTGACTATGACAATGAGGATTTGCTTTCAACTTCTCTTTCTTTTATCCTACTATAGAAAACATGGTGATTGCAGACTTCTATTTGAGGTATTCTTGTCAATAAGAGAGACAACATGAAAACTGTTTCACTTTGTGTTATTGATGGTATATGTCACATGTTAGAGATTTCTCATCAATGAGAGAAGGGAAATGAAATTTTGAGTGATTGAAAGACTCTTGTGTTGCAAAGGCTATGTATTATTATCAAAGGGTGAATATACTACTCGATTTAGTAGAAATTTTGAAGAATTAAAAAAATCAAAAACAATAAAAGTACATGTTTCTTTGGAAATGGGAAGACTTTCTCATGTGGCCACATTTAGTACTTGCATAATTTGTAGTTCTATAGCTCTTGAAGTTTTGAAGTGTCTTATCACGAAGATTCTGTTGAAATATACATTTTCACAATGGAATACTAATCTATAATTACTAGAGTTAGTTTGGTATCCATAGTCCTATACTGTCTCCAACAATGCTCACAATTCCATAGTGGCAGTCTCCACAATGAGTCTACAACTCCTAAAAATGTGAAAATATGTAAATCTAAAACTTAGAATTGCGAAAAGGCTAGATTAAGATCTCTATGGAAAGAAACTCATACATGAAAGCTTGCTATGTGTTATGTGTTATTGATTTGATTACTTTGTTAAGGGAGATTCTTGGCTTTTGCCTTGCAGTGTTGACTTGGGAGTCAAGAGAGACAAACCACACAATTTACCCACCATAGATTGGTACCCCCAATAATACCATATTGGGGAATATGGAAATTTCCCATAAGTTTGGGACACGTGGTCAAATCTTTGGATTGTCATAACTTGTACACTATAACTCCAAATTGAGCACTCTATAGCTCAATAGATTCCATTTTTCAAGTGCTTTCCAATGATAGGTCATATCATATGGTTTTGAGAAACTTATCGGCATGTTATCAGGGTGCCACCTTTTTAGTATTCAAAAAATGGGAATTGGGAGATTCCCAAACTCACTAATATTGTGTTCAATGTTGTTGCTCATGAGCCATGCTCATGTGTTGGTTGAGTATTTGTCATATATGGTTGAAAGCCACTTTCAGGGCTCTAGTAAAAAGATATCACATCATGGAGAAAAGAAAATATGTGAATTCATTTACAAATGGATTATACAATTGTTATCCAAAAATCATACATCATGATTTGCCAAGAAGAAGGGATCTATTGATTGAATTTCCAAAAAAGTACAATAACAAGATGATCTTCCATAGTACTACATTTAATAATAGTGATGAGAATCAAAACATGGAAAATTATCCATAAAAGTTGCTAGATGTGAGCTGCATATAATGAAGGAGAAAGGTATCTAAAGAAAGCTACATAGAATCAATGGAAAGAGTCTCATCATAGAATCTTCTAGCCTTGCCATATCATCATAGAATCTTCTAGAAGATATGCCACATCATTATTTGCATAATCAATCATGTCATCATGAAACATTCTATAAGATCTTTAGCCATGCTCCAACACCTATAAAAGGAGGGGCTTGCTATAGAGCTCCTTAGTCTTGCCAATGCCAGTCTTGGGATGTCAAGGAGTCGAGACCTCCAAATAAGTAACTTTGAGTCCCAATTCTAGTTCTTGTCTAGTCATGGTATCTAGCCTTGTTTTGTCTTCCATTATACTCCTTTTGTCTTGTCACCTTGTAATCTTGTAGTATGAAATCTTGTCTAGTACTATCTTGTATCTTGTTCATCCCTATCAAGGGAGGTCTTGTAATTTCGATATCTTGTATCCATACCTATCGTCCCAGATTCTGGGATCCTTCATATCCTATTGAGTCTTATTGTCTATAGCTACGGTCCCAAATTGTGGGATTTTTTGTATCTTGTTATGACTGTACCTTGTGCCCTTATGTGGGATTATCTTGAAATCAAAATTCTTGTAATAAATCTCACATCTAGTCTAGTCTCTCAAGAAAAATCTAGTACTCCCATAATAGTTTGGCAAGATGACCAAAGATCGCGCTTAGAGCCATACTAGGTCATAGACAAGCCATTGGGGTAGACATACTTGTATGATTTTTTTGTTTTCTTTGTGCACCCCATAGTGATTTCTTTTACACAAGTGCACCAAAAGAATGGAAAGCCTAACTTTGCACCCTGCACACAAAGCATGAGCACTGAGTGTACATAAGTTGAGGACTATTTTCAATAACAAGGAACACACTTAGACATAATAACTCAAAGAAACCCACCAGTAGGGGGAGACCCCAAAACATAGTCAGGTGCCTTAGAACCCCATTGATAGGACCTTCGACGATGATGACAGGACTAAAAGGACAATAAGATTAAGGGCAAAGCGCTACCAGAGCTACTTGGACTGATCGACAACCTCATGGAGCGAGAAGTAGGAATGATGTCAGGAGCAAACACAGACCGAGGAAACGATGAGCTAGACTTGGGTGAATTTCCAACTGCAGTTCATGACATGGTCCAAGAGTACGAACTCCTAACCTAGACGGTAATCTAGGGTAGGCCAGTAGAGGAGGTAGTGGCAAGCCTAGAGGAAGAGAGGAAAGCGGTTAAGAAAGCAATGTAGGGCATAACTGCCTACAACCACTAGTAGAGAGCTAGGAAGTTTGCAGTAGGACATATATGTGCACGAAGCTTGACACGTGCTAGCATTAGCCGGTAGAAGCAAGGAAGGACGAAATGCCAAGAGAGAAAGGGCGCTCTAGACGCCTCATGTCAAGTGAGCTTGTGACCAAGTGGCTCATGGATAACACGGCTACAAAAGAGAGTGCATCAACGATAGGGATCTTGCCACTCTCAGGCCTAGGAATTACTCAAGGGGTGAAGAGCCAATCAAAAATCCCTATAGTAGCTAAGAAGCTCGATAAGTACCAGTGCGACCCATACATCTTCGTGGAGCATTTTGAGCAAGTTTGCGAGGCCAACGGGGTCTGACGAACCTTGCTCAAACTTCGAGGCTTTTGGGCTCTGCTCAGGTGATAAAGGTAGGATGTGGTAAACTAGCTTAGACACGGCAGAGCGAGTGAACTTTGGCCTACTAAAAGATCTCTTCATAAAGAGATTCTCGAAAGTAGGATACTCTAATAACCTCATAGTTCAACTAATGAACGTGAGTCAAAAGGACAAGGAGGACATAAGAGACTACATCACTCATGTGCATAGTCTCTTCAAGAGAATTCCAACGAAGGAGTGACCCAATGAAAGATTTGTCACCACCATATTTATAAACGAAATCCAAATCAAGGAATTGTACAAAGTCTTAGCAAGCAACTCCAACTTGTATTGATGCTAGCTAGGGTCTTTGACAAAGCAATTAGGGTGGATGGCTAGTTGAGAGAGAGGAGCTCTAAAAGCTTGAAGCGGGATAACCACGATAACTCTAGTCAAAGGACCTTGAAGAGGTCCACAACCTCTAGCAAGAGATCAGTCCCTAGTATGCAAGACAAGGGGAAGAGTATAGATCAAGGCCGGGAACTAGCCAAGGTGAGAATGGAGCTAGTACGACTACACAAATTGGTGAGGAAACCAACATGACCACACGTCCAATGTGTGCATTGTGGGAGCAACCACCTTCAGGTTGAGTGCCAAGATCCTAGATCTAGGCCTTGCGCGAATTGTGGTAGGTTTGGCTATGATGCCATGCACTGTAGGTTGCCTAGGAGATTCCCCTATGTCGATCAATACAATCTGCCGTACCTATGGAATAGAGTGCCAAATTTCTTTGGAAGAGGAGCCCAGCTGGCACTCCCAGCACCAAACAATGCAAAACTAGCCATCCCTAGGATGGAGATCAACTTGACAAGCATACCTAGGCCACTAGGACCCTATGTAATGTATCCATCGAGTGATGCTCCCTTCCATTAGGTGGAGGAGCCTAAGAAAGAAAAAGCTTACCTCAAACCTTATGTCTTGTACGACGAAGAGGGCAATCCAGTATTGATGGACTATCGACCAGTACTAGTGATGGTATTAGGTGGAGGTAGGGAGAGAAGATTCATAGGGCTGAGACCCAAGATCCAATATCGTGTTGGACTTGTGGTCACTCGGGCCATATCTCATCATCTTATCCAGAAAGAGAACAAGAAAATAAGAAAAAAGCTGACCTCAGATATGTTGAGTTTGGCATCACTCATCTCTTCATGGATTTCCCTAGATGGAAGTCATCCTCTAGCTCGAGCAATCATGCCATCAGTGCCCTTGAGGCTATTTGGAGTCAAGAGATTTGAGAGAAAGGACACACCCATCTCACTGCGGATGTCATGACCAGAAGTAGGTATGCATATCATTGCCTAGGCCTAGCAACTTAGACGCAGCCTCAATAGGAAAGAAGAGCCGAAGGAGAAGGAAGAAGAAGATTGATGCAAAGGTCACACTTAAGACTAAGGATGTGACAATGCTAGTGACTAGCAAGAAGGTCACGAATGCAGAGGCAGAGACCATCGCCCTAAAGACAGTAGAGAAAGAGAGTGCCAAGGTAGGGGAGTATCCTCACCCTAGGCGCCAACTCGAGGAAATAGCCAAAGTCAAGGATTGAGTAAAGGAAGCCCAGGAGCACCTCAAGGGTGCTGAGCCTATCTTAGAGGACGAGATTGAGGATCTCTCTATCGTGAGCACACTACTCTCATATGCATGACCAAGGTCGAGAGATGCACCCATTCCATAGGCGGTGCCATCTAGCCCAAGTTTAGATGCTACAAGCCAGTCAGTTGGTGAAGACCAATGGCCAAGAAGCACAAATCTAGGAGAGAGGCAAGCTACCAACAACTTCCTCGTGATGTTAGCGACCACGCTAGTGACTCTCATTCTGAGAGACTTGCACACATCATCATGAAGGGAGTGGACTATGACATTCTGCTAGGCCCACCCTAGATGAGGAATGCTCGAGTTGTCGAAGGATTGGGAAATGGTCTAATCTTCTTAGGAAATCAAATGGAAGCAGTGAGGGTCGAGATAGACACTTGGAAGATGACCCCCATCAACCTAGATGCCATCTTTGCCATGCTCAAAGGCGATGCACCAGTAGGAGGACCTTACACACCTTTGACCAAATACATCCCTTGTCTTGAGGATGAGCAGGATTTGATGCACGTCCTAGTGGCCATGGGTCTCCCATTCTCTAATGAAGAGAAGACATACAAACAAGTTGCAAAAACTGTGAGTGTGCCAAAGAAGGAGCCCATGGTGCCACTTTGCATGATGGTCAGGAGCTTAAGCAACCGATCTAGACCTATCTCTTTCCATGTTCACAGCAACATGCTAGAACTTCATAGGATCCTTGAGTATTTGACAAGAAAATGGAATGGCAACCCCACTACTAATCTCAAGCCCCTTAGAGACCTCCTGGACTAACCTAAGTGGAAATGGACCAAGGTGCATGACTTGAACTTAATGTACAATTGGGCGTTAGTCACCGATGAAGGACAAGCTAGAGATGAGAGTCTAGGGGATGACAAGCAATCAGGAGGAGCTCATTCCGATGATGAGTACAAGGATTGCCACTCCATTAGTGAGGAAAGAAAGGAAGAAATAGACACCGTAGAGTATGAAACTAAGAGAATGGTGATAGAGCAGATCAAAGCAGACTCCAAGCCCTAGAGAAGGAATGCTTACAGGATCAAGAGAGGAGTTATGTGGATGGAGTGTATGATTGCTCCTGGTTGGAGCACATGGGAGCATTAGATTACGAACACGCAAGGATAGCCCAACAAATGGCAATTTCCTTACTTAGGACGGATGCACCACCGAGATATGACCACCAAGGGAGACTCCCTCCTCTAGTGATGATTGCGAGTTTAATTCCGAATCAGAGGTCAGTATGGAGAGTGACCCAAAGATACCCCAACCTCTTGGGACCAGATGTAATAAAAGAGACCTACCATTCCACCTGAGGTGTACACGATTGAAGGAAGAAAGGAGAGGACAGACGAAGGAATTGGAGGCAGAGCAATAGAAGAAACCACAAGACCTACCAAAACATTTCACAAAGTTTAAGAAAGGTGATAGGGTAGTGATCCTATTGGGGGCACAAAGAAAAGGACAGACAAGTGAGCTGATCAAGGGACCTGTCAAGGTCAACGAAGTCAACTTGGCAGGGGAAGGCGAGAAGCCTTGACCTGTGTTTATAGCTCACGACCTGACCGAGGGGGAAGAGGCCAGTTTCATTGGCTCTTGCAAGAGTATGTGGATGTGTTCATCTCGTCCTTAGATGAGCTCAAAGGAGTGGATCCTAGAGTGGTGATGCATAATATACCAATGGCCCCTGATGCGTGTATGTAAAATAACGGTTGTATCCTATGAATCCGAAACATGCCCAAGCCATGAAGGAGGAAATCGATAAGCTAATGAGGGAAAGATTCATCTATGAAATAGAACACATGGACTGGGTATCATCAATCCTGATAGTCATGAAGAAGAATGGCAAGATCTGAGTGTGCGTGAAATATAAGAAGGTTAACGTTGCGACAAAAAGGGATATTCTTAGACGAGAGCTAAAGGCATTTGTAGATACCTATGCGTGCACTCTAGCTGGGCAGAATACTTGGAGAAGCTGCGAGTAGTCTTTGAACGATGCATGCTTTACAACCTGTCATTGAACCTCTTCAAGTGCTAGTTATGGGTCAAGCATGGATGATTCCTAGGGCACGTGGTATCCAAGAATGGCATGGCCACCACTAAATTTTTAAAAGTCAAGATCATTGTTGACTTGTCGCCATCCAAGGATTATAAGGGAGTTTAGTGTTTCTTAGGTCACCTCGGATACTATTGGCACTTCGTTTTGAATTATGCATTGATTGCAAGACAATTCTATAAGCTCTTGATGGTGTTTGAGTGGACGGATGAGTGCCAACGAGCATATGAGGAGTTGAAAAAGGCTCTTACAATTGCACCAATCTTATGAGTCCCAGACTAGAACATCACCTTCCTTGTGCATTTAGACACATCAAACACATCGCTAGATGGTTGCTTCTTCTTCCAGAATTTGACTTCTCTCTGGTGGTATGCAAGGGCAAGAATCACTACATGGCTGATCACATGTCCCGAATACCCATAGGAGAAGCCACTGAACATTGCATTGCTGACAATTTGCCAGACACTCACCTCTTTGGCCTGTCTAGTGAGAAAGTTTTTTTAAAGCCGATCTAACGCTGTACTAGACAGATGATATAGTCCAGGTACTAGAGCACCATCTACCCAAGAGACCAATCCAAAAAGCCAGGCTTAGGCGCCTCATCCTGAAAATCCAACCTTACCAATTGATAGCCAGTCAACTTTATAGGTTAAGGCAAGACGGGTTGCTACAACAATGCATGTGCGAGGATGAGATGCACGATGTGTTGAGTGAAGCACATGGTGGGATTGCTAGAGGGCACTTTAGCGAGGATATGACGACCCGTAAGGTGTTGGAGTCTCAGTTGTGGTGGCCCATCCTATTCTGCGATGTTACTAATTTTGTAAAGCATTGCAATGAGTGCCAAGGGAGTAAAGTTCTTGCACGAAAGGATAAGATGGAGTTGACCCCTGTCATTGCACAACAACCCTTTGCAAAATGGGCAATCGACTTCATTGGACCTATCAGTCCCGCAGCACAATACTCATAGGCTAGATACGTCATCGTAGCAACTGACTATCTTACGAAATGGGCCAAGGCATGAGCCACCAGGAAGAACGATGCTAGGACCACAACAAAGTTCTTGTGGGAGTAGGTTATCTCATCATTTTGTTGCCCTATCAAGTTAGTAAGCAACCAAGGCACTCACTTTATCAATGAGGTGATTGCCCACTTCCTCTCAGCCTTCTTAATCATCCACAAGAAATCCTGACTCTACTACCCTCAAGCTAATGGCCAAGTAGAATCCATGAAAAAGATCTTAGTCAATGTCCTTATGAAGGTAGTTTCCACCTCACGAAGTGACTAGGAAAACAAATTTAGGGCAGCACTATGGGCCTATCCGACAGCCTATCAAATGACTGTAGGATAGACACCCTTTAGGAACCTATGGGAATGAAGCCATCTTGCCACACTAGAATTATTTGTCCCAAGCTTGCAAATAGCAGTACAGGAGAGATGGGAAGGGAAGGAAGCTTGGACCGACCGTCTCATGGAATTGGAACAACTCTTTGAGACTCAGCTCATAGACACCCACACCTTAATTTGTGAGAAAGCACGATCGAACATGTGGTTGAACAAGCACATCAAACAACATAACTTTGAGTATAGAGATCTTGTTTTTCTCTACTCGTTAAAGGGTCACAAGCAGAAAATGAAATTCTGAGGATTAAGACCTTCCCGAGTGTGCACCATTAGTAGGACGGGCAACATAAAACTTGAAACCCTTGAAGGTGAGGGCATAGGATTCTTTAATGGCAGTCGCATGAAGAAGTAGTACCCTCCTACACATCCACTTCATGAGTCCCCTATGCTAGAAGGCCTTGTCAATGTCCAGGTAGCCACCATCACTGAACTAGAGGAGGAGGATGAGGAGGCAGTAGCACCAGCATACATGTGCATCACGACCACCTCTCAGTACATGCATGCATTTGATGCCTTGATCGATGAGGGAGCTGGCTTCAATTTCTTGACTTACGCTCATTGGACCCTCATTGGTCAGCCACAGTTAGAGCCCACCAGCACTAAAATTAGCCCATTCGAGAGAAAGTCATATGCACTCATAGGAAAGTGCAAGATTGCAGTCTCTATCGAGTTTGAGAACCTACCAATCATCTTCTATGTATTACTAAATACGAAGGATGCAGGTTGAGAATCACTGCTAGGATGCACTTTCAAGAAGCAAGCACACTACAACGTGGACTACAATCTGTAATGTATTCATCTTTCCATTGGGAAGATTTGAATCATGATAGCTTTCAGCAAGGGCAACAAGGCTCCACCAAAGCTTGCTATGCCAGCGATAAAGCTACTTAGGACCAAGCCTAAGGAGGGGGGTCGTGAGTCATTACAACCCATCTAGACTACAAAACCACCGCCAACTAATGCCATCCCCAAAGTAAGAGATCCCACACTTAAATGGGTGCCAAGGCACCAAAAGTGACCTACTCATAGCAAGCAAACATAGCCTCGCAAGACTAACAACTATCATTTGAAACCTAAGAGACCAACCCCATTCTATCGACATACATGCACAATCAAGCCACGATAGATCCCCAAGGATACTACGAAGGCAACACATGGATATGGGTGCCCAAGAAGGGAAATCCTAGGAGCATAGCCCAACCACGACCATCGCTTGCCACCCCATCTCCAGGAAGCCCCACTCTTGCTAAGGCTGTGAACACCTAGGAAACCCGAGCTGCAAAGCCTATATAATCCGTGACGATTTCAGTAAAAGAAACCCCAACCGATCTATCAACCAATGTAGCAGCATGATATCCCAGAATCATCTAAGTCCAAAGAGCTTGGCACTCCAGTGGCTGCGCAAGAGGAAAACAACGCACCATCTATGCCACTAGAGCCACCCTCAATATCCCAAAGTAGCACTAGACACATGGATCAGACTATGGAGTTACCCTTAGAGACACCATTGTCTAATTTGCTACCCCTCGAACCATCACTGTTTGGCTCAATTCCACCTCAACCACCAGCATGTCATAGGCCTTCCAACGAGCAACATTCATTACTATCGGTCGCCAAGGACCTTGTTGAGAATACATGAGATGACTTGGTGACTTGCATCAAGCTCTTGCATAACACTTTTATTCATATTAACTTATTTTTGAAGAATTCATTTTCATGTCTTAATGATACATTTAAAGGTAGATATAAGTTACATTTGGCTAGCTTCCTTTCTAGGGATGTCTAAGGAAAGATTACAAAATAGGTAAAACATGATTGGATCTATGAGAATTAGTCTTACAAAAAATACTTTGTTGGCATGACATTTTAGGTTCCTTATAGTAATTATTTATGCACAAATATATCCAACCATAAGCTTTTTTTACACACACACAGAGAGAGAGAGAGAGAAAGACTCTATCCACGTGTGTGTGTGTGTGTGTGTGTGTCTCTGAATTCAAGTGATATTAAGAGTGTGTTTTAAAATCTATTGCTTTGTAGTTTTAAAGCTTTTTTAATCTCATGCATGTGTGTATATGTTTATACAAATCCTATTGGTACACATAAATAAAATCTTGGTCGTTGCTTGATTGATTGAAAGTAGCCAAATTCATGTTGCCACACCAGCTTTTTGTTTAGAAGGACTTGTGGTTGATTATTATATTGAGCACACACATCCTTGGAAGGAAAACACAAGTTTGGAAGATGTTCTTGAAAAGATAGGTTTTATCATTATGTACTCGTTACTACGAAAACACAAAATGATATGAGAAGCAAGCTTTGCATGGAGTGGAGCAGCCTCTTTCGCTCGCTTATTAGTAATACATAATACGGCTTGTAATCTATGGCGCGAATAATTCTTGCTACTTACTAAGTTAGACGTTGGTGGCAAGGCTGGCGCCGAGGGTGAGGACGCCATGGATAACAGCAGCGACGTGGGCGCTGATGGTGCCACTGACGGCGCCGTCAATGATGGCGACAATCGTGCTGTCCAGGAGGTCGAGGTAGCATTTCTGCCGGGCAGGCGGCACCTCCACTGAAGCTCACCTCCACCCCTACCGGGTAGCAGCACCACCGGCAGATCGCCTCAGCCACACACGCCATACTCAGCCTCACCCTCATCTCTCTCTCTCTCTCTCTCTCTCTCTCTCTCTCTCTCTCTCTCAAATAGTATTAGCTATAAAAAGTAAGCAGCATGCAATGTGCTAGCAAACAAGAATAAGGAAGGAGCATAATTTTTTGGATTATTAGCCACAACATAATGTGTATGAAGCACTTGCATAATTGAATTGCCAAAAGGTTGCGACAATTGTATTGATTTATTATGTGAATCCACAAGCTTGGCATGATTCCATGCAACTTGTAATGATAGCATAGGCTCCGTGTAAAAATGGCAAAGGTTCTAGTTCGCTCGCACCATAGGAAAATCATGCAATAAGAGATGACCAATCTTGTGGCTGAAAAGTGAATTGGATGCCCAAGAGGGATGGGAAAACCCTAACTCTAAAAATCATGTATAAAAAGGGAGAGAATGAATAGAGCAAGGTATTCATGTGTATGAAAACTTTGTGAACTTGATTTCTTACTTTTACCATGAGAGAGTGAGGGTGAGAGTGAGAGATTAAGAGCAAGAGAGTGAGAGAATGAGGGTGAGGGACTAAGAGGGTGAAGCTCTTCTTGTCATCTCTCTTAGCACTCTCTTGTATCGTTATGCTTCTCTTTCACATGTGGAGGTCGTAGAGGGTTGAGAGTCAAACGAGCACTCATTTGGATCATGGAGTGTGCAAAGTGCATCCTTCATGGGATTGAAGGACGACCATGCCACTCATTACAAACAAATGGTTGCATTTGTGTGCAAGAGACTATGTGAGAGATAGTCATTGATTCTCATGCATCAAAGCTCTTGAAGGAATATGAGTGTGTCGAACATGCCAAGTTGAGCTCATGTAGCACAACATTTTGGTTGTGTTGTTGTTGAGACCAAGGACACATCCACCATGAAGTCATCGTGTATTACACATTTGAAATAGGAGAGATGCAAAAAGGCCCACTATGAAATGCAAATGTTTAATTAGGGTTTGAATTCATTAATGAAGGGACTAAATTTTATTGATAGGAAGATTGCAATTTTTTGTTAGTAAGAATCATCTACTTTACTTTGTTTGTTTGATTTTATCTTTTTATTCTACAATTTAAAAAAGTTGGAATGGTTTTGGATTGATTCATGGTTGTCATTGGATTCAAGAAATCATGGTATTTTCTAGAAGTCTAATCAGTGGTTAAGAAGAGGGAAAGAAGTAAAAGAAAAAAAAAGAGCGAAAAGAAGAAGAAGGAGAGAAGGAGAAGGGGGAGGAGAAGGAGAATAAGAATAAGAATAAGAATAAGGAAAGAAGAAAAAGGAGAGGAAAACAAGAAAACAAGAAAAGGAAGAAGAAAGAGAAGAGGAAGGAGAGGAAGTAATAAAAGAAATAGAGCAAAGTGTAAACAAAAGAGAAGAAGAAAAAGAGAAGAGGAGAAAAAGGAGAAGGTGGTGGAGAAGAAGAAGAAGAAGCAGCAGCAGCAAAGGGCCATGGGGGCAGAGGGTGGGAGGGAAATTCTCCCTCATGGTCACCAGCACCTTCACCCACATTGCTTTCCTGGACACCACCCTAAGTATCCCCAACACCTCCTTGCTCCACCTCATGTTGAGATGGTAAGCTCAACACTATGGACATTGATGATGGACCACATGGTTAAATAGTCTATATGTCTACACTTAGCACATCAATGGTCATTATGACTCTAACATGGCCAATGACTTATTATATTTGGTTTGTTACACCTATCTAAAATTGGCTAAGTTTTACTAATAGTCGATTAGTATAGTCAGTTATCCATTGTTGACTTAGTAGGCCACTTTCCTTTATATTGTATATTATGTATACTTTGCATGCATTGCTTTGTATGAAAAAAGAAAAAGAAAAAACTAGAAAAAAGAAAAACATTTTGATATCTATCTCTCTTATTGTGTTCTTAAGTGAGCTTCCTCTTATGTGTATGGTGTGTGGCATGACAACTCAAGCAAGTCTCGCCACCATACAATTCATAACATGGTACCAAAGTGGCACCACTGAGAGAGGCTAGTTTTGAAAGCTGAAGTGAAGGAGAAGAAGCAAGAATCAAGCAAGCAAGCAACACGTAAGAAGATCTCTCATTCTTCCACTCTTACTCTTGGATAGTGCATGTGGAGGCACCAAAGCCAAGGTAGAGTAAAAATCTTAGATGATTCTGAGATTTGGTGTACAATCAAAACATTGTACATTCTACATATATGCTCTTTGTGGGTTTCTTACTATATTTTTGGCTATCTGAGGCCGTTTTGGGTCCCACTTTACACCCGTAAAGTTGGAAACAACACTTTTGGAGTACATTGCAATTTCGGTTGTGTCAATTGAAAGTGGATATACATGTTATAGATTTCGAGTCTGTAAGTTTTGAGGTGTTTGCCACTAAGAAAATAGAAGTTTTATCTGCAAATACATTACAGATTACTTATACTATTGAGTACTCAGTTAAAAATGATGCTTAGTATATTGTTGTACACCTGTTGTAAAAGGTTGTAGAAGACTTGCTTAATCTTTTGTATCAACTTTGTGATAATAGCAAACAACACCAAGATCCCCATCATTAAAAAGCTAGACAAGAACAACTACCTATCACAAAAGTTCCGTGTGATGAACTTCCTTATTGGAAAAGACTTCTTTGAGTTTGTTTCATGTGAAGAAAATGAGACAGAGTTGAGTGACCTTGTGACTATAGAACAATGAAAGCCATGGAAAGAATGAAATGCAGAAGACAAAAAGATAATGTGTTTTCTATTTTTAATCATTCATAATTCTATACTGGGACATATAAAAAATGTAGAAACTTCAGACGCAACTTGGATAATTCTTTAGAACATGTTTTCAATAAATACAAAGGTACAAAAGATTCAACTCAAGCAAGAGTTGAATACTTTGAAAAAAGGGGAGATGTATGTAAACGAGTATGTTTTGAAAGTGAGATACATTGTAGATACCTTAGAAACTATTGATGTGATGCCCAATGATGATGATTTGGGTATCCTTAATAATGAGAAGGCCTAAAAATGATTTGTCACTTTTGTGTATGTACGAAAGACATTTTCAATTTTTGATGAGCTATCTCTCTCATAATCACTAAAGAGATCAATATCCAGGTTGAATAATCTGAAAGAAGTGGTGAACGAGTCCAAGCATTATACTCCATTTTAGGAAGGGGATGTGTTAGATCCTCTTCAATAGACCATGATATAAGATGTGTTGGTGATAACCAGCAAAACAAGTTAAATCAACAGTTTGATGAAATAAAAAATTTAGGACATCATGGAAACTTTAGAGGCAGGGGAAACTCTAGAGGAAGAAGTGGATGGCAGAATAAAGGTTCTAGCAATTCTGATATTGTTTGTCATTATTGTGGCTGAACACATTATATTGTAGACTAATATTATGCTAAGAAAGATGATATCCATAGTGATGAATTGAAGTAAGGAAACTATGTATCATCTTAAGATGCAATGCAAAAAAATGAGCAACTGTTTGTTATGCAACATATGACGGATGTTGTTACAAGAAAGAGGACACATGATGATATATGATATATTGATTCAAGCATAGGTTCAATCTAATACAAAAGGTTTTTTTGTACAAGACTTTAATTATAAGTGCTAGTTGGTCACAAAAGGAAGTAGAGTTGGCTGCATGTTCACTTTAGAACCTGAAATTCTTGTTATGAATGCTACTATATGTATGATAAAGACAAAGGAGTGGTTGCAGACATTGAAATATGGCACAAACATATTGGACATGCAAATGTATAAAACCTAACATTAATACAATCTAAAGGGTTTAAAGGGTTGGTTACAAGGTTTCTTGCTTATTACAGAATTTCATAAAGTGTGTAAAGCATATCAATTTGGTAAGTACGCAAGACAACCTTTTTCACATGATAGAGATGTGAGTAGAAATATACTTGATATTGTGCATATAGATTTTTAGGAGCCTACACAAAACATATCTCTTAGTGTAAATAGATATTTTATCATATTTATTAATAATTGTTCAAGAAAGATGTGGATATATTTCATGAAGGAGAAGAGTAATGTGTTTGAGGAGTTCAAAACTTCTAAGCCTACTATTGAAACAAAAATAGGATTGAAAGTTAAGTACTGGAGGTTAAATGGAGGGGGAGAGTATCTCTCTAATGACTTTAGTGATTCTTAAGGTCTCATGGGATAAAGAGACAATTTATTTTTTTCAAAATATTTTTTGTTTAAAGATGTTCATACCACTATATGTATTATGAATAGAACTTCCACAATTGCAATTCATGGAATAACCCTTGAAGAATGCTTTACAAGTAAGAAGCCCGATATATCATACTTGAAAGTGTTTAGTTGTATTGCATATGTTCATGTGCCAAATGAGTTTCAAAAGGAGCTTTATCCAAAGGCTAAAAAATGCATTTTCATTGGATACTCCTTAGAGAAAAAAGGGCATCATTCTTATAACCTTATTATAGGTAATTTTAGAGTAAGTAAGGATGTTATTTTTTATGAGATGAGCAGTTCATATGTATCTAGTGGTGATACCTTGGATCCTAATGATGAACATGATAGTTATGCATAAAAAGAAAAGCAAGAATCACGGAGCCTTAGTGGACTAGAAACATAATCTACTACTACATCTACAGTTAGCTAGGAGACTAAGGAACAATCCAACATATTCAAGTGCATCTACTAGTGTTAGAAGCAGAGACAAAGGGAAGAAGAAAGTGGCATATGGTAATGATGCATCTACTAGCCATTTGGGGTTAAATGGAGATTCTAGTGGTTCAAAGAATTTGGATGATAAGCTTGGTATTTCTTCAGTTAGGATACTAGGTATACAAAGAGCACATGATAATGTAAAGGTTCCACTGAGTGATCCAATGGTATGAAAGTCTAGCAAGGTTAGATATCCTGTTAAAAGATTTGGTTTTGAAGGCTATGTAGCTCACCATTATGCTTATATGGTAAAGGTAGTGGAGAATATTGAGCCCACTTTCTTTCGGGTGTTGTTGGTCATGCTCATTGGAATGCAACAATGGATGAGGAGATGGGTGTATTAAAGACCAATAAAACTTGGAATCTAATACCATTACCTAAGTACAAGAAAGCTATTGGTTGTAAGTGGGTCTACAAAATTCAACATAATGCAGATGGTTCTCTTAGCAAATATAAGTCTAGACTATTGGCAAAAGACTATGCTCAAGCATATGGTATAGATTATGAAGAGACCTTCAATCAAATTGTTAGGATGGCAAGTGTTAGATGTACGATTATTTTGAGAGTAGCCAAAGATTAGAGTTTATAGCAAATGGATGTAAACAATGACTTCTTGCATGGTGATTTGTAAGAAGAAATGTATATGCAACATCCAATAGGTTATGAGGATTTAGAGCATCCCACATATGTGTGTAAGTTAAAGAAAGAGCTCTATAGGTTGAAGTAAGCACCTAGAGCATAGTTTGACAAGATTGGAGAGTATCTTGTCAACATTTGCTTTTATGTTTCTAATCCTAATCACTCAATTTATGTGAGAAAGGGAGATGCAGGTTTGGTCATCATAGTCATCTATGTGGATGACTGGATTTTTTTACATGTGGATGAATTGCCATGTGTGTGTGTGTGTGTGTGTGTGTGTAATAGTAATAAGAAATTATGAATTTGATGTTTTTGTAGCATTTAAAATGTATTTTTGAGAATTAAAATTATATGCTTATAACTATATATGCTCTACATGAATGGTATTCCTCTACATATAGTAGAGATTATAATAGGGTTTTGCGAAAGAGTTGTACAGTATGGCAGTTGACATATGTAGAATTGATAGATGATCCCATACAAAAATTGAATAAACCTACAAAAGTCCTAGGGATGGTTTAAAATGCTATTGATATGTGAATAAACATATTTGATAATATGTCACAAACATGTCATGATTAATTGTATAGATTATTTCTTGCTCATGCCATATGAATCCACACCCCATGTGAATGCACCCTTAATAGGACATCCTCAAGCCAACCATGCAAACCCAACCTTGCCATCTCATCATAAAATCTTCTAGAAGATTTGACACATCATTGTTTTAATAATCGATGATGTCATCATGAAATATTCTATAAGATCTTTAGCCACGCTCAAACACCTATAAAAGAAGGGCTCAAGGAGGGGCTAGCCATAGAGCTCCTCAGTGTTGCCAATGCCGGTCTTGGGATCTTAAGGAGTCGAGACCTCCAAATAAGTAACTTTGATTCCCAATTCTAGTTCTTGTCTAGTCATGGTATCTAGCCTTGTCTTCTCTTACATTATACTCCTTTTTTCTTGTCACCTTGTAATCTCGTAGTATGAACTATCTTGTGTCTTGTTCATCTTTGTCAAGGGAGATCTTGTAATTCTGATATCTTATATCCATACCTATCATCCCGGATCAGAAGCAAACGAGCTCATGCTATGGGACAGAATGGCGACGGTACCATTTGGTCTGGTAAATGGATCTTCTCATATGCAAAATCTTTATAAGAAATGGATTAAGAAGAATAAGCGGTCTTTCAGCAATGGCTCATGCCATCCTAACCCATCCTTGCCAAAGAAAGATGATGATGATGCACCGTGCCAACAAGCACCAGTCTCACAAACCCAACAAAAATCAGAGGGTCCCTGTTATGTGACATTCTTAGATGTGTCATCAGAAGATGAGTCTTCGATCCAAGAGGTAATTAATCTTGAAACCAAGCCCGAAACGGCCCTAATCCCATTTCAATATCTCCAGGAGCAACCTAAGTCTCCACCAAAAGAAGAAGTTGGTTCTAGTGGGACATCCGAAGAGGACATCACTTCCTTGAAGGAGTCGGATCTGTATCCAGAAGCAGTCCGTGGGACCTTCATCCGTGAAGTAGAAGGTGAAAGGCAGTTAACTTTTGTGGATGCAGATGGCACTGAACGCCACTTGAAGGTGGGTAGCAGCCTCCCAGAAGAGGAGTTGTCAACTTTGTACAACTTGTTGAAAGAGAATTTGGATGTGTTTGCGTGGTCCTACAAAGACCTAAAGGGAATTGATCCCACAATATGTCAGCATCATATTGACTTGGAGCCTGATGCCAAGCCAGTACGGCAACGACAGAGGCAAATGAACCTGAATTATTCCACATTGGTAAAAGCAGAGCTGCTGAAGCTTCTGGAAGCCGAGTTCATCTATCCAATGGAAAATAGTGAATGGGTTTCACCCATCGTGGTTGTACCCAAGAAGAATGGCAAGCTTCGAATTATGTATGGATTTCCGCAAGCTCAATTCAAAGACGAAGAAGGATCACTTTCCTCTCCCTTTCACAGACCAACTGTTGGACACAGTGGCAGGACATGAGCTTTACTCCCTTCTGGATGGATTCAATGGATACAACCAAGTCCAAATCACAGAAGAAGACCAGTCCAAAACAACCTTCACCACAGAATGGGGGACCTACGCTTACCGAGTGATGCCGTTTGGACTCTGCAATGCCCCTGCTACTTTCCAGCGAGTCATGATGGCCACATTCCAAAATCATCTGCATGACTTTATTGAGGTATATTTGGATGACTTCTGTGTCTATAGTTTGATATGGGAACACTGGGGACATTTGAAACAATGCTTTGATCGATGCCGGGAGTATGGGATTTCCCTTAACCCCGACAAATGCATCTTTGGGGTCTCTTCTAGAGTTCTGTTGGGCCACATTGTCCCTGCACAAGGGATATCAATAGACCCTGCAAAGATCGAAAAGATCGCAGCTCTGACAGCACCCACCAACCTCAAATAGTTGAGGGGATTCCTAGGCCATGTGGGTTACTTCAGAAGGTTCATAGCCCATTTTGCAACAAAGGCAACCTCCTTGCACAAGCTTCTGAGGAAAGATGCAGAGTTTACTTGGATGGAAGAATGTGACAAAGCCTTCACCACTCTGAAGCAGTGTCTGATTGAGGCACCCATTCTACAACCTCCTGATTGGACGAAAGAGTTCCATATACACACGGATGCATCTATTGAAGGCTTAGGCGCAGTCCTATGCCAGAAGGGCTCCTCGAAGCTGGATCAACCCATCTATTATGCAAGCCGAAAAGTCACTGATAGAGAACGGAACTATACAGTGACAGAGCTTGAGTGCTTGGCAATGGTGTTTGCCCTAGAGAAGTTCCGCCACTACCTCCTATCTACCCACTTTAAATTTTATGTGGATCATGAGGCCCTATCCTTTCTAATGAACAAAGCATATGTGAAAGGACGAATGATGAGATGGCTCCTTCTATTCCAGGAGTTCGACTTTGAGGTGATTACTAAGCCTGGTCGTTCCCATGTTCTGGCTGATCATCTGTCGCGTATCCCACAGACTGCAAACGAGGAGCAGGATGATCGAGACCTCCCTGATGCTTTCCTATTCCTGGTAGAAACTGTAACCCTCTAGTATGCAGACATTGCCAATCTGCTGGCAACCCAACAGTATCCTCCTGGTATCTCTAGTCGGGAAAGGAAGAAGCTTATGCTAGAATCAGCTCCCTACACCCTGTTAGGCGGCACACTATACAAGAAAGACAAAGATGAAGTGCTCCGAAGATGTGTTGCAAGAGATGAGATTGGGATTGTTTTGAAGGCTTGCCATGACGAGCCATATGGAGGCCACTTTGCAGGAGAAGCTACAACCAGGAAGGCTCTGCTAGCAGGATACTGGTGGCCTACCATTCACAAGGATTCCTATGATTACTGTAAAAGATGTGATGCTTGTCAGAGAATGGGGAAACCCACCAAGACAAGTGCCATGCCACTGCAGTGTATTCTTCCTTTGAAGCCGTTTGAGAAGTGGGGGATTGACTTCGTAGGTCCAATTGATCCTCCTACTAGAAGGAAATAGAACCGATACATCCTCGTATGTACGGATTATGTCACAAAGTGGTGTGAAGCTAAAGCCCTAAAGCGGGATGATGGTAACAGCATGGCCCTGTTCATGTACGAGAATATCATCACCCGTTTTGGCAGTCCCTTAGAGCTGGTAAGTGACAGAGGCACTCATTTCATTAATAAAGTCATGGAAGAATTGACAGAGCTGTATAAGATCCACCATCGTAAGTCCACTCCTTATTACCCCAGAGCCAATGGCCAAGTCGAAGTCACCAATCGCATCCTCTGCTCGATTCTGACAAGAACAATTACCGCACATCGTCGTGATTGGGACGATCGACTTACAGAGGCCCTCTGGGCGTACAGAACCTCTCATAAAGCAGCAACAGGACAAAATATCTTTTCAGCTGGTGTATGGTACAGAAGCTGTTTTCCCTATTGAACTGGAATTACCCTCTTTGCGAGTAGCTATCAAAGAGCGTTTGGGGGACAATGATTCACTGCAACGCCGTCTCCTGCACTTGGAATGTTTGGACGAAACTCGTAGGATGGCTCTACAGTGCATGGAAGCCACGCAAGCTCGACGCAAGGCTTACCATGATAGCTTCATCAAGCACAAGGAATTCAACGAAGGTGATTTGGTCCTAGCCTATGATTCACGATTTGGCAAGTTTCCTGGCAAGCTCCAACAGCGGTGGATGGGCCCATATACGGTACTTGCCGTCAACCCTAATGGCTCTGGTGCAGACCGTTGATGCCTCTGATGATCCCTTTCTGATCAATGGATATCGCGTAAAGAAGTACTTCCCTCCTTGGGGATCTTGACAATCACGGTCACTTGATCCTTTCCCCCCGTTGGCGTGGCATTGTACTTCTTATGATGCTAATTCTGATAGCCGTTCTTCAACCACTTCTGATGAGGTGGACACAAGCCTCTGTCCCCTCAGCCCCACCTTCCAGCCCTAATCTTCTATCCTCTATTTTCCACCAGCGACAGTGGCGAGGTTGGTTCTGATACATGGTCTTTCTACCATTTCCTTGCTTAATTCGAAGAGAAAGAAAAGAAAAGAAAAGAAAAAAAGAAGGAAAAAATACATATCGGTCATGGGAGAAAAGGACTTAGGTCCCTGTCATGCCGACCTATTCTTCGAGAAAAGGTGGAAACACCCTCGGGGAATAGGGGAAAACAAAAGAAAAAAAAAGAAAGAAAAAAAAACACGAAAAAAAAGAAAAAAAAACTGTTATGGGAGAAAATGAAGAAATTCCCTGTCATAGCAGGCCTCGTTCCAAGAAAAGGTGGCACACACCCTTGGGCGAGAAGCTGGCTGTGGAAAAGGTGGCAACACCCAGCAGTCCAGAAAGTGGAATCATCAATTGATATCCCCAGGATCCAGTTCCGAAGCTGCCTCCCTTGGTACGCTGTGTCCTGGGTCTCTCTACAGAGCGTCTAACTGTCCTCTCGCAGACGACATGTTCCTATCCAACACAACGTTCGATTCAATGGCTACCTCCCTGGGTACGCCTCTTCAACAACTAACGACGCGATCTTCATCGACAAATAATCGAGTGACGCAAGCTTTCATCCTAACCGGATGGGGAAAGTGAGTATGGGTTGCCCTATGTAACTATCATCAACGAGTGAGACAGAGGGTGGGCCGAGTGACGAGTCTTTTCCCTGTAAATCAAATGAGAGGTGAGAAGTGTGAATGAAGTGTTGCACGCACGGGATGGACCTCTCAATGCACACAGCACGATCTGTTTCTGTGCACTGCACTATAAGGCTCCTTGGCCTTCCTTCTCGCACGGTATGCCGGCACAGGGCGGGATGCACAGTTGCACCATCCAATGCGCACAAGGCATACAACCTTTGCACAAGTGACCATGAGGATTACATCAATGGGTTTCAGGACATGGCTGCCCTCCTGTATATATCAACAGAGTGTAAGACAGAGGGTGGGCTGAGTGTGACTGGAGTTTCTTCAATCAATTACCGAGAGGTGAGATTGAGGGACGTTACGACTTGGAGTCAGGTATGTTTCCGTTTCCCTAAGCACCCATGGGATGGGTCTCTACCGTTATCACAGGACACGTCACCCTGTTCTGTACACTGCACTGTAAGGCTCTCTTGCCTTCCTCCTTGCACTTATGCCAGACGGGTTCGACGCACTAATGCACCATCAACTGTGCACCCTGGCATACTCTCCCTCTGCACCATTCCCTTGTCGATTTCTAAACCGGGTATGCGACATGGGTTTCAATCCTTATTCCTCGAGTGATATTAGTCATGGGGCGAGTGACGGTTCTTTCATTCCATTTGAGTGACCGTGAGTTGAGTGCAATATTCTTCATCATCGACTCGATGCGATTCCTTTAACCAGCTACCTCCCTGGGTGCTACCGCGTGGTCCCTGCCATGAAGGACATGTGCTGTAAAGATGCCTTGGTACCTCGAGCAGCCGACAACAACACAGGACGGGCCATTGACAATCAACCTTGATTCTTGACAACATGGGCCAAGTTTTCTAACCCTACACCTTCTGTTTCTCAATGACGTTCATGTTTTAAGTGTGGGGACGTTAGTGGATGGTCTGTGGCGTGGTCCTAGGTCCCTGTTGTTCAGTTAACCCTATCCGTTAAGGTTTTAAGTGTGGGGACGCATCCATGCGCATCTACATTGCATACCCCTCTACATATGCCTCAACCTGCTAATGCATCTATGCCATGACTTGCTTTTACCCTAATGGGGTCCCTTCCCACTTACTCGTTTATGTTCCACCCACCCTTGGGACTGTTCCCTTGCAGTTTTCCTTCATTCCTTGATTTTGAGGTCCTGCCATGTGAATGCACCCTACGTTCACCGCAGTCCACATCCAACCTTATAGCCTGTTCCTCCCTCTGAACTGATCATTTTTCCTTTTTACCTACCCCTGTTCTGGTGCACGGTTTTCGAGTTACTAATTTTTGAAATATTCTGCGCAAATTAGCTGGTTTTCCATGTGAACGCGCTTTTCTTGCATCGGAACCGTGATCTGACGTCATAACCCTGACAACAAATTTCCCCCTAACATTTTTCCTTTTTACTCCGAGTCATTCCGATGCGCGGTTTGTCCAATATTAATTTTTTGGTTTTTTTAAGACTTTTTCGTGTGTCTTTTTGACATTTTTCCATGTGAACCTGCCCTGTTTGCATCGGAATTCCAATTTGATTTGATAACCGTGTCCCCCGTGCTTTCCCCCACCTTTTTCCTTTTTCCTCCACCCTCTTTCGACTTCTGGATTTTTAATTATTAATTTTTCAATGATTTTTCGGGCATATTTTTGGTTTTTTTGCATGTGAACCCCTCCTACTTCCGCCGGAACTGCATTTTAACATGACAACCCTGTGCCACACCTTCCTGCAGACATTTTTCCTTCTTACTGCATGTTATTCCGGTGAATGGTTCGTCCAATATTAATTTTCCATCCCATTTTTGGATTTATTTTTTGGGTTTTTTTCACGTGAACGCATCTTATCTCAGTGAGAACTATGTTTTGATGTGATAGGATTGTCGAGCACGTCTTTCTGCACATTTTTCCTTTTTCGTGCACCTCGTTCTGATGCACGGATCTTCTGATATTAATTTTTAATTGCATTTTTTGATCCGTTTTTTGTGTTTTTTGCACGTGACTGTCCTTTACCCCCCCGAAACCTCCGTTGCATATTTTCCCTGTCTTCCCTCTGTCGTCTTGCCCACTTTTTATTTTTACGCCATTTCGTTTTGACGTTCGGATTGGGAGATATTAATTTTTCTTTATTTTTATGTGTTTTTGTGCGCCCTGTCCCGTGCATGAACGCGCCCGTTTTCGCTTCTTCGCATCTTAACGTGCTCCAGTTGCGTCCGTGTGCCTCGTCCCAGCATCTGGGCGCCCTTTCAATCCCGTCACGGTAAATTTTTTTACCCCGCCCCGCGCATGCGTGCGGGACGGGGGTACGCCTCCTTTTTGGGTCCTAACACTACCACTAACCCTACCCCTACCCCGCCCACTAACCCTACCCCTAACCCCTACCCCGCCCACTAACCCTAACCCCTACCCCGCCCACTAACCCTACCCCTATCCCGCCCACTAACCCTAACCCTAACCCCTACCCCGCCCACTAACCCTACCCCTAACCCCTACCCCGCCCACTACCACTAACCCTAACCCCTACCCCGCCCACTAACCCTAACCCCTACCCCGCCCACTACCACTGACCCTAATCCCTACCCCACCCCTTGGGCACCCCCCTTATTACCTACCCTACCCCTACCCTTTCCCGGGCACCCCCAACCCCTTCCCCTACCCTGCCCATTGCCCTTCCCACCCCTACCTTTCCCTATCCCCCCTCCCCTCTCACGACCCCTTCCCCTCCAACCGCCTCCCTCCCATTCTCCCTCTCCCCCATCTTCTTCTCCCTCCCTGTCGTGCCCCTCCCCTCCCTCTCCTCCATCTTCTTGTGCCTCCCTCCTCTCCCACCTACCCTCCTCCTCCTCTTTCTCCCCTCCTCCCCTGCCCCTCGCCTGTCCTCGCCAGCGGTGCCCCCGCCCTCTCCTCTCCTGCCTCCCGTCAGGCCGCCCTGGTCGCCAGGTCGCCACGCCCCCGACTTCGTCCTCCTCTGCAGCGCCAGCGCCCCTGTCGCCACGTCCCCTGTGGCCCTGTGGGCCGCTGCCACGTCGCCCCCGCTCGCGCCGTCTGCCCACCCTCCAGGCCGACTGCACCCCGCCTTCTGACGTCGCCCCTCATCCTCGACATCGCCAGCCGCTTGCTCCACCTGCCGTCGCGCCGCCGGACGCCTGCGCCCGTCCTCGCCCGCCGTCACCTCCCTGTGGCGCCGTTGACCTCGCCTTCACTGTCCTCCACGTGCCTATAACACACACCTACACTCCCCTTTACCCCCCCTAAGCCCCCCTTCCCCCACCACAAACACATTCCCACCCTACCCCCAGCTAAGCCCCCCCTTCCCCCCCACTGTAACACAAACCCACGCACACCCAACCAAACCCCAACAACACCCCCACACTACCCCCCATTCCCCCCCATCACCTACCTTTCCCCTACTAACACACTTACCCCCCACTAACCCCCATTCCCCCCCATTACCCACGTGTCCCCCACTAACACACCCTCCCACCCAGGCCCCCAATCACACACTACCCCACAACCCCCACTACAGCACATCACACACTAACCACCACCCACTTACCCCTTCTAAACCCCCCTTCCCCCCCTGCACCCAAACACAGCTACCCCATCTACGCCCTTTCACCCCACCATTACACACACACACCCTACCTCCTGCGAGCCCTTGTTCCTCCCCACCATTACACCTCTCCCTCAACCCCTCCCAAGCCCACAAACACACAACACCAACCCTACTCCATGTAAGCCCTTGTTCCCCCGCAGCAGCTTACCTCACCCCCTCCATAAAACCCGCGTCCCCACCCGTCGACACCCTCATGGCATCGCCACACGCGTCAGTGTGTACGCACGCGTGGGACCTTGAGGTTGTTCGCGATTGATCGTGCGCGGGTGCGGGAGCTAGTTAGCCGGTTTTGCTGACACGCAGCTACCACGCAGCCTATTTCTAGGTATTTTCCCAGATTTTTCATTCAACAACCTGCAAACCCTTTTAAAAACACAAAAACTAAAAAAAAAAACTAAAAACAAAACAAAAAAAAAATGAAAAATTAAACAAAATCATTTAAACATTCTGGAAAAAATACATAAAAATCTAGAAATTTTCCTCTTATTTCTGCAACCCATGGCCATATTTTTCTAAACCTGTAAATTTCAGAAAAAACATTTCCGACCATTTTAAAATTCCCCAATCTTTTAAAAATACCCACACAAAAAAATGAAAAAAAAATCATTAAAAATGCTAAAAATTTTCCAATTAATTTCTGAAAAATTCCTAACACTTTCATTAACATTTTTACTTATTTTTGGCATATTTTTCTAAGCTGTCACAATATTTCATTTCACACCTAAATTCCTTAAAAATACAAATAATAATAATAATAAAACCATATTTTTCATCCCAACACCAACTAAACATCTAGACAAAAACATCCAGATATTTTTGGATTGAGGAGAGCGCATTCTTTGCATTTACATACACCCACTACTAGGTATTTTCCCTTTTATTTGTTATTTTTTTCAGCTACCCCAAAACCCACGGTTAATATAAAAATAAAAAACAAACAAGAACAAAAAAATAAGAAAACAAACAAATAATAAAAAATGAACCCTACACACTACCATGGCACGCGCATTCGCGCTAAACACACCATTTTTTTAAAATAAAAATAAACCCGACGTTCACTTAGCACGCGCTAAGTGCGCTAAAGAGGCACTTTAATATTTTTAATTAAAATGAACCAAATGTCACAAGAGCACGCGCTGGCAAAAAAGCACTCCACATCACCTTAATTTGTAATCAATAAACTTGCATTTAGAGACCCAGTCTGGGTATCGAAGGGTCTTCTGTAGAGCTTCTGTCTCTGTTATATTCTGTATTGTAGCTATTCTGATACTGTTCTGTAGACTGTTCTGTATGCTTCTGTATGTGTTCTAATGGATGAGAGTGTAGCTTGGGAAGGTTTTCTAGCCTTGGAAAGAGGTGAATACAAGTGCAAAAGAGCTGAAAGAAGTGAAAGAAGTAGCTGCTGAAGACTCAAGTAAAGACTGGAGTGAAGTGATAGTAGTGAGCTATGAAAAGACACTGTAGTGGCTCTGGTGACTCTTCATATCAGACATACCTCTTGGGAGGGGTATCCACGACCTAAGAAGGATTATTGAGAGCGATTATGAGAGATTGTAGTGAGGATATGATGTATTATTGATAGAGAGAGAGAGAGAGAGTCAGAGATAGTCAATTCTATTAAAACGGAGTGATTGTATATGAGAGATTGAGAGAGAAGACTATGAAGATATTGAAGATGAATACTATGTGATGTATTTCCATTCAAAGATGGTGTATTCCTTTGCTTTCTTTGTTATATTGATGGATTTTGTGAAGATATTGAAGAATATGGTTGATTCTATCAAATCTGTGGGAGATCTACATGATGTTGCATGAAGATTTGTTGTGCCCGGTGTTCTTTTCTTCATTGTGATCATATGAAACCTAATAAACAAGCTTGTTGATGTTACAAGATAGATTTTCTTGCAAGAGAATTCCCTTTTCCTTGGTGTTCCTCTTGGGGCTCCAAGCTATGTATTATTATCAATGGGTGAATATAGTAATTGATTTAGTAGAAAATTTGAAGAATTTAAAAAATCAAAAATAATAAAAGTACATGTTTCTTTGGAAATGGGAAAACTTTCTCATGTGGCCACATTTAGTACTTGCATAATCTGCAGTTCTATAGTTCTTGAAGTTTTGAAGTGTCTTATCATGAAGATTCTATTGAAATATACATTCTCACAATGGAATACTAATCTAGAATTACTAGAGTTAGTTTGGTATCCATAGTCCTATACTGTCTGCAACAATTCTCACAATTCCATAGTGGTAGTCTCCACAATGAGTCTAAAACTCCTAAAAATGTGAAAATATGTAAATCTAAAAATTAGAACTGTCAAAAGGCTAGATTAAGATCTCCATGGAAAGAGACTCATACATGAAAGCTTGTTATGTGTTATATGGTATTGATTTGATTACTTTGTTAAGGGAGATTCTTGGCTTTTGCCTTGGGGTGTTGTCCTAGGAGTCAAGAGAGACCAATCACCCAATTTACCCACCATAGATTGGTACCCCCAATGTTGTTGCTCATGAGGCATGCTCATGTGTTGGTTGAGTATTTGTCACATATGGTTGAAAGCCACTTTTAGGACTCTAGTAAAAAGATATCACATCATGGAGAAAAGAAAATATGTGAAATGAGAATGCAAGAACCAATAGAAATTCAAGCAACATATGAAACCTAACTATAGATCGTATTTCTTGCACATGATCTTGAGCTCAATCTCTATAGAACATATGCATCCATATATAGACTATTGATCTAAGACTATGGCTTATAGAGAATCCAATTTAATTCAGCCCATAAGACTCAATATTTTCCATACATAAGATCAAGGATCAAAAAATAGGACGATGCTCAAAAACATGCCCAAACTTGCTTATGAACAATCTGGTATCACATCTGCCCACATAAACCAATAATTCTCTATTTTAAAGCTTTTAGATGTCACTCTTTCAATCCACTAATCTTTCATTTAATCTACTACATTAATAGAGTAAGAAAACACTAAAAGAATCTGCACAAAATCATTTTTTGGAACAGCAAAGAGCCACAATATCTTCCTGGTTCAAGGTAGATCAGTGTATTCCATGCATGAATAGTAGTAGACAACCTATTCACTCTAATAAAATCAGTCCACTATAGCCTTAGAGATTAGAGATTAGTCAACACATGCACACACACATTATCCATAAGTCTTCTTCTAGTCTTTTTTAGCACTTTCCTTGAGTGCTCAACCTATTTCCTATGGCTTTTCCCTTGTTGTTAAAGAGTAGCCTGAAGGAACCCAAAAGACATGGCAAAATTCACAAGCAAAGGCTTGATCTCATTTATACTATCAAACACACTCAAAATTGGTTAAGAGTCATTAGAATGTCTAATTTGTTGTCTAGAATCAAGTACTTATCCCTTTCCATCTTGATTGTCGTGTAAACCCACTATTAACTCCATGATACATGCAAAGCAATCCCATAGGCATATGTAAGAGATAGGCACCACCAGAATTTCCATAAGTTTTCAACTATTGGACATAGAGTGGACACACAACCACATGACATCCATCCCCTCTAGACTTGTACATACTCCCTCATGTACCACTTATCTTACACTTCATCATAAATCACAATTTTTTGCTCCATCTTCATTTACTTCTTCTTATGGCCTACCTTCTGAGTAGTTCTATTCTCATCATCTTCTTCTTTGTAGGTGGAATAATCTCTCCCCTTCAATAGTTTGATCTATTTTCTAGCTATGGGTTGAAAGACTAGAGAGATAGGAAAGAGGTGAGAGAATCCATGGAAGCCTAGAGAAGGAGATAGTATGAAGAAAAATGGTATTATTTCTCAAACTCACTAAAATAACACCTCTCCTGAGTTTCTTACAAAAAAATTTCATACCCTTAGTAAATATCCTTGTAGAAAGTCACATGCTTGCCCCTTTTTATCAAAGCATCCAATCTAATACTAAGTGAACTATCCTTTGTAAAAAAATACATATAGTAAATGTGAAATTTTTATTCTTTGATGCTTAAGATACATGTGTGTTCTTTGTGACGATATTGGTATCTTGAAGAGAGAAATGTCTTGAGTGAGCATGAGCACTGATTGTACATGAGTTGAGGACTGTTTTCAATAACAAGGACTGCACTTAGACATAATAACTTGAAGGAACCCACGATTAGGAGGAGACCCCAAAACATAGTCAGGTGCCTCAGAGCCCCATTGATAGGACCTTTGAAGACGATGACAGGACTAAAAGGACAACAAGACTGAGAGAAAAGCATTACTGAAGCTGCTTGGACTGATTGACAACCTCGTGGAGCAGGAAGCAGTAATGATGTTAGGAGCAAACATAGACCAAGGAAACGATGAGCTAGACTTGGGTGAATTTCCAATTGCAGTTCACGACATGGTCCAAAAGTACTAACTTCTAACCAGGATGGTAATCCATGGTAGGCTAGTAGAAGAGGTAGTGGCAAGCCTAGAGGAAGAGAGGAAAGCAGTTAAGAAAGCAATGTAGGGCATATCTTCCTACAACCACTAGCACAAAGCTTGGAAGTTGCAGTAGGACATAGATGTGCACGAAGCTTATGCGTGCTAGCATTAGCCCATACAAGCAAGGAAGGACCAAATGCCGAGAGGGAAAGGGCGGTCTAGACACCTCACGGAGTGAGCTTGTGACCAAGCGGCTCATGGATAACACGGCTACCAAACAGAGTGCATCAACGCTAGGGATCTTGGTACTCTCAGGCCTAAGAATTACTCATGGGGTGAAGAGCCAATCAAAAATCCCTACAATAGCTAAGAAGCTGGACAAGTACCAGTTGCAACCCATACATATTCGTGGAGCAGTTTGAAAAAGTTTTTGAGGCCAATGGGTCTGACGAACCTTGCTCAACACTCCGAGGCTTTTGGGCTCTGCTCAAGCGATAAAGGTAGGACGTGGTAAACCAGCTTAGATGTGGGAGAGCGAGTAAACTTTTCCCAACTAAAAGATCTCCTCATAAAGAGATTCTCGAAAGTAGGATACTCTAATAACCTCATAGTTCGACTAATAAACGTCAATCAAAAGGACAAGGAGGACATAAGAGGCTACATCACTCATGTGCACAGTCTCTTCAAGAGAATTCCAACGAAGGAGTGGCCCAATGAAAGAGCTATCACACCGTATTTATAAACGGAATCCATAGCGAGGAATTGTACAAAGCCTCAGTAAGCAACTCCAACTTGTAGTGATGCTAGCTAGGGTCTTTCACGAAGCAATTAGGGTGGATGACCAACTGAGAGATATGAGCTCTAGAAGCTTGAATCGGGATAACCAGGATAACTCTAGTCAAAGGACCTTGGCCTCTAGTGAGAGATCAGCCCCTCTTATGCAAGACAAGGGGAAGAGTATAGATCAAGACCGGGAGCTAGCCAAGGTGAGAATGGAGCTAGTACGACCTCATGAATTGGTAATGAAACTAGCATGACCGCACGTCCAATGTGTGCATTGTGGGAGCAACAATCTTTGGGCTGAGTGCCAAGATCTTAGATCTAGCTTGCGCAAATTTGGTAGGTTTGGCCATGATGCCATGCACTGTAGGTTGCCTATGAGATTTCCCTATGTCGAGCAGTACAATCTACCATACCTAGGGAATAGATTGTCAAATTTCTTTGGAAGAGGAGCCCAGCTAGTACTCCCAGCACCAAACGATGAAAAACTAGCCATCCCTAGGATGGAGATCAACTCGACAAGCATAGCTAGGCTACTAGGACTCTACATAATCCATCCATCGAGTAAGGCTCCTGTCCATTACG
This sequence comes from Lygodium microphyllum, assembly GCF_053477565.2. Taxonomy (NCBI): domain Eukaryota; kingdom Viridiplantae; phylum Streptophyta; class Polypodiopsida; order Schizaeales; family Lygodiaceae; genus Lygodium; species Lygodium microphyllum. Next base: position 57,569,025 of record NC_141162.1, read on the forward strand.
TGGAAGAGCCTAACAAAGACAAAGCCTACTTGAACTCTTACGTCTTCTATGACAAAGATGGCAATCCAGCCTTGATGGACTATCCACCAATATTGGTGATGGTGTTAGGTAGAGGTAGAGAGAGAGGATTCACAAGGCTGAGACCCAAGATCCAATCTTGTGTTGGACTTGTGGTCACCCGGGCCATATCTCATCATGCTGTCCAGAGAGAGAACAAGTGAATAGGAAAAAAGCTAACCTCAGATATGAAAACTGTGGCATCACTCATCTCTTCACCAATTTCCCTAGATGGAAGTCATCCTCTAGCTCAGGCAATCATGCCATCACTGCCATTGGGGCTATTTGGAGCCGAGACATTTGACAGTGAGGACACACCCATCTCACTGCGCATGTCATGACTAGAAGCAGGCATGCATATCATTGCCTAGGCCAAGCAACTTAGACGTAGCCTCAATAGGAAAGAAGAGCCAAAGGAGAAGGAAGAAAAAGATTGATGTAAAGGTTGCACTTAAGAATGAGGATGTGACAATGCTAGTGACTAGCAAGAAGGTCACGGATGCAAAGGCAGAGACCACCACCCCAAAGACAGTAGAGAAAGAGAGTGCCAAGGTAGGGGAGTATCCTCACCCTAGGTGCCAACTCGAGGCAATAGCCAATGGTGCGCAGATCGGATGTTGTACGCTCGCGTAGTGAATGCCGAAAGGTCCCCAAGAATAATAGAACTCTACTTTTTGCACAAAACTCAAGGTAAAAAGCATGAACGACATGAAGAAGAGACCAATTGGGTGCAATCTCCCCCCATGCCTTGTGTGAGTGCTCCACGAAGCATGTATTTTATGTATTAATCATCTTCAAGCTCAAATAATAGCCCAAATTACAAAATAGCAAACTTTTAGCTTTTGAGTTTGCTTTAGCACAAAATAGAAATAAAGCTAGTGGGCGGTGCCCAAAGAGTCTGGCATGCCCAATACAATGTCCAAGTACAAATAACATAACCGTGCGCCCATGCGCATACAAAATAATAATAAATATCCAACGCCTCAATAAATAGGCGTGACAAAATATAGGCGCCATGCCTAAGGTATGCGCCCATCAAAATATAAATGATAAATCGAATACTCGCTATCCTCCAATGCTTTCCTCCACCACTGCTGCTATCTCTACACATCAACTGAAGCATTCACAATCGTTAGTAAAATAATAAAATTAAACCGGCAAAAGTGAATACCTAGCAGTCTTCAGCTACATAAATAAATCAGCTGGTTAGAAATCAATCCTAACCTTAATTTATTACGAGTGCGCACTCTAAACTCATAAACGTTTATTAATTTAATATGCATTTTGCATAATCACCCGCTATGGAATCACCCATGTATACACTAAATTAGTAAAACGCCCGAAAAGGACAGGCGTCCCCATCAACTTCTCACACAAAGAATCCACTTTGTGTATGAGCCCTGGTCATCAAAGTTTACGGAATCCACCGTAAAACCTCACGGAATCCACCGTGAAATATGCATCCTGGCATCATACCCCCGGTGTGGGATAGCAATTGACCTCAATTGCTATTAGCTCAATGTGGAGCTAACAGAGTGGGGAAAGCATTTAAGTCTCTAGCGTGCATCCATTGTGCTTCCTCTACAAGATGGTTCTTAAATTTGACTAAATATCTAGAATATCTTCGGCCAGTTCTAGTGGTCAGAAAGTCAGTATCTACAATAGCTTCAGGTTCAAGTATTTCAGTTTGTTCCTCTAACAAAGGTGGGTTTTCATAAACAGGGTGTACAGGTAATTGGCCTCTAAAGGGTCTTAATAAACTAATGTGAAATGTGTTGTGAATTTTCCAGTGAGGTGGTAATTCTAACTTGAATGCATTGTCATTAATTTTATGAATGATCCTAAATGGTCCATAGAATCTAGGTGCTAATTTCACAACTGGATGTCTATCTACACTTTGTAGTCTACGTTTTTCTATTCTCAACCAAACATAGTCATCAACTTTGAAATTCATTGCTTGTCTTTTCTTATTGGCTTGTTTGGTATATGATTGCTGGGCTTTGGCAATCATGGCTTTAACCTCATCAAAAATAGTATTATGCATACTAGCAATATCATCAGCACTCTGAATTCTATTTGATAAAGATGCAACAGGTGTAGATAATCTATAACCATAAATCACTTCAAACGGTGATTTCTTTGTAGATGTGTGTGGTGTATTTGCAAACTGTAATAAATGCAAATGTGTATCCCATATCTGTGGTTTAGAAATAGTATAAGCACGTAAAAGGTCTAGTATAGTACTGTTAGTAGCTTATGTTTGTCCATTAGTTTCAGGATGAAATGCAGATGAGAAATCAATTTTTGTGCCTAGGTTAGCAAACAAAGTAATCCAAAAGTTGTTACAAAATCTAGAATCACGATCAGAAATAATAACTTTTGGTAGTCCATGGCTAGCGAAAACAGTTTTCAAAAACAATTGTGCTGCCTGTGATGCTGTTAAAGTTTTCTTACATGGAATGAAATATGCTTGTTTACTAAACCTATCTACTACTGTCCAAATCATATCATAGTTAGATTTAGTATTAGGTAAACCAGTAATAAAATCCATAGAAATTTGTCCCCATGGTCTTGACGGAATAGACAAAGGCATAAGTAATCCATACTGTTTACCATGATGTCTCTTAACTCTTTGACAAATCAAACATTCAGAAACAAAGTTAGATACATCAGTGTCCATATGCGGCCAATGAAAATCTTCAGTTAATGTACGTAAAGTAGATATGATACCTCTATGACCTTGATATGGAGGACAATGAATCTCATTCAAAACAAAAGATCTGAATGGAACTGTAACACATAATCTCTTTTCATAAAACATAAATCCATCATTATAAGATAGCGAATCAATAGGAATCAAGTTATTTTGAACTAATTTATTCCAATCAGTATGAAAAGTAATATCCTGATGATAAGTATCTTTCATAGCAATCAAAGAATCAAAAGATATAACAGAAATATTATGAATGGCAGGTCTTCTACTTAATGCATCAGCCACTACATTTTCTTTACCGGGTTGATATTGAATGATAAGATGAAAACTTTGAATAAAGGATGCCCATTTGATATGTCGGTCAGATATTTGGGGTTGGCTAAGTAAATGTCTAATACTTTGTTGGTCGGTCTTAATCATAAATTCAGAACCCATTAAGTAGTGTTTCCATTGTCTTAAGGCTTGTACCACAGCTAATAATTCTTTGTCATATGTGGAATATTTCAGTTCTGAGGGTTTCAGCTTACAACTAGAATAGGCTATAGGATGATTGTCATGCATAAGTACGGCTCCTATTCCTGATCCACTAGCATCAGTCACTACTTGGTGCGCAGATCGGTCGCAGATAGCTCACGTGGTGAATCCCGGAAGGTCCCCAAGAACAAAGTACTCTAGTTTTTAGCACAAAAACCCATGTAAAAGCAAGCACGACAAGAGGCAAGAGACAAATTGGGTTCAATCTCCCCCATGCCTTGTGTGAGCGCTTCACAAAGCATGTATTTAATGTATATTTCCAATCTTCATGCTCAATAATAGCCCAATTACAAAAATATGATAAGCTTTTAGCTTTTGAGTTTGCTTTCTACCAAAAATAGGAAAATAAAGCTAATGGACGGTGCCCATAGAGTCTGGCACGCCCAATCTCAATGTCCAAATAGAAATAACATATCCAGGCGCATAAGTGCATACAAAATAATAATAAATAATCGATGTCTCTATAGACATAACAAAATATAGGCGTGGCGCCTATCAAAATATAGTCCAAAGTCGAAAACCCGCTAGACTCCAATGCTTTCCTCCGCCACTGCTGCTATCTCTACACATCAACTGAAGCATTCACAATCGTTAGTAAAATAACACAATTAAACCAACAAAAGTGAATACCTAGCAGTCTTCAGCTACATAAATAAATCAACTGGTTAGAAATAAATCCTAACCTTAATTTATTACGAGTGCGCACTCTAAACTCATAAACGTTTATTAATTTAATATGCATTTTGCGGAATCACCCGCTATGGAATCACCCATGTACACACTAAATTAATGAAACGCCCGAAAAGGACAGGCGTCCCCATCAACTTCTCGCACAAAGAATCCTCTTTGTGTATGAGCCCCGGTCATCTGAGTTTACGGAATCCACCGTAAAACCTCACGGAATCCACCGTGGAATATGCCTCCTGGCATCATACCCCCGGGGTGGGATAGCAATTGACCTCAATTGCTATTAGCTCAATGTGGAGCTAACAGAGTGGGGAAAGCATTTAAGTCTCTAGCGTGCATCCATTGTGCTTCCTCTACAGGATGGTTCTTAAATTTTACTAGATATCTAGAATACCTTCGGCCAGTTCTAGTGGTCATGTAGTCAGTGTCTATAATGGCTTCTGGTTCAAGTATTTCAGTCTCTTCTTCTAGTAAAGGTGGGTTTTCATAGATAGGATGGATAGGTAATTGGCCTTTAAATGGTCTCAATAAACTAATATGAAATGTATTATGAATTTTCCAATGAGATGGCAATTCTAACTTGAATGCATTGTCATTAATCTTATGAATGATTCTAAATGGTCCGTAGAATCTAGGAGCTAATTTGACAACTGGATGTCTATCTACACTTTGCAGTCTACGCTTTTCTATTCTAAGCCAAACATAATCATCAACTTTGAAATTCATGGCTTGTCTTTTCTTGTTGGCTTGTTTGGTATATGATTGTTGGGCTTTAGCAATCATATCCTTAACCTCATCAAAAATAGTGTTATGCATAACAGCAATATCATCGGCACTTTGTATTCTATTAGACAAAGATGCAACAGGTGTAGATAATCTATATCCATAAATAACTTCAAAAGGTGCTTTCTTTGTAGATGTGTGCGGTGTATTGTTATATGCAAACTGTAATAAATGTAAATGAGTATCCCATGTCTGAGGTTTAGAGATAGTGTATGCACGTAAAAGATCTAAAATAGTGCTATTTGTGGCTTCTGTTTGTCCATTTGTTTCTGGATGAAATGCAGATGAGAAATCAATCTTTGTGCCTAGATTTGCAAACAGTGTAATCCAAAAATTATTACAAAATCTAGAATCTCTATCTGAAATAATCACTTTCGGCAATCCATGGTTAGTAAAAACAGTTTTCAAAAATAACTGTGCTGCTTGTGATGTTGTTAAAGTTTTCTTACATGCAATGAAATATGCTTGCTTACTAAATCTATCTACAATTGTCCAAATCATGTCATGGTTAGATTTAGTATTTGGTAACCCAGTAATGAAATCCATAGATATATGTTCCCAAGGTTTAGATGGAATAGACAAAGGCATTAATAACCCATACTGTTTACCATGATGTCTCTTTATTCTTTGACAAATCAAACATTCAGAAACGAAATTAGATACATCTGCATCCATATGCGGCCAATAAAAATCTTCAGTTAACATGCGTAATGTAGAAATGATACCTCTATGACCTTGATATGGGGGACAATGAATTCCATTCAAAACAAAAGATCGGAATGGAATAGTAACACACAGTCTCTTTTCAAAAAACATAAATCCATCATTATATGACAATGAATCAACAGGAATGAAATTATTTTGAACTAATTTTTGCCAATCAGAATGAAAAGTAATATCCTGGTGATATGTGTCTTCCATAGCAATCAAAGAATCAAAAGATATGATAGAAATGTTATGAATTGCAGGTCTTCTACTCAATGCATCAGCAACTACATTTTCTTTTCCAGGTTGGTATTGAATGATAGGATGGAAACTTTGAATGAATGAAGCCCATTTGATATGACGGTCAGAAATTTGGGGTTGACTAAGTAGATGTCTAATGCTTTGCTGGTCGGTCTTTATCATGAATTCTGAACCCATTAAATAATGCTTCCATTGTTTTAATGCTTGGACAACTGCTAAGAGTTCCTTGTCATAAGTGGAATATTTGAGCTCAGAGGGTTTCAGCTTAGAACTAGAATATGCTATTGGATGGTTGTCTTGCATTAGCACGGCTCCTATTCCTGATCCGCTAGCATCGGTCACAACTAAAAAGAATGGTCTGTTAAAGTCAGGCAATTGTAGAACAGGGGCATTGGTTAATGCACGTTTGAGTAAGTCAAAGGATTTCTGCTGATTTTCAGTCCATTGATAAACAATGCCTTTCTTAAGAAGTTTGGTCAATGGTAAAGCAAGTAATGAGAAATTACGTACAAACTTCCTATAGAAACTAGCAAGACCAAGGAATGAGCGTAATTCATGTACATTTTTAGGAATAGGCCAATGCAATATTGCATCAATTTTCTTAGGATCAACTTTTATTCCTTCTTTTGATACAATATGACCTAGATATTCTATTTCTGTCTTAAAGAATTCACTCTTTTCAGGATTTGCAAACAATTGATTTTCTTTCAGTAATTGAAAAACTAATGATAAATGCTCATAATGTTGTTTTTCACTTTGACTGAACACTAAAATATCATCAAAGAAAACAATCACACAATATTGATATTTTAGAAAAATACGATTCATCATTCTACTGAAAGTAGCAGGTGCATTAGTTAATCCAAATGGCATAACTAAGAATTCGTAATGGCCAAACTGTGTCCTGAATGCAGTCTTAAATATGTCGGATCTATCTAGCCTCACCTGATGATATCCAGACTTAAGGTCAATTTTACTAAATATAGAAGATCCTTGCAGTTTGTCCATAAGGTCATCAACTCTAGGTATAGGATACCTATTCTTTACAGTGATCTTGTTTAATGCTCGGTAGTCAATACACATGCGATAAGTATTATTCTTTTTCTTGACTAAGAGCACAGGTGCACCGAATGGAGAACTGCTAGGTCGAATTAAGCCTCTATTTAGTAATTCTTCAACTTGACTCTGGATTTCTTTTTGCTCTATTTGATTGTGCCTATATGGGGCTTTGCAAGGTGGTTGTGTGCCAGGTATTAGGTCAATCTTATGGTCTTCTGGACGTGATGGAGGTAAACCTGGTGGTAGGTCTTCTGCAAAACAGTCCTTAAAATATGCAAGAAATTCCTTATGCCTAGGGTGCATATGATTTTCCTTTGCATGCAATTCATTTACCCAAATGAGATATGATTTAGTATTCTTGCGTAGTGCACGTTTTGCTTGAGTATGCGAAAGCAGTGGAAAAATATGAGATGCATGCATACCAAATAATGTAATAGATTTTCCTTGAAAATTAATATTCATTGTGTGTGTGGAATAATCTATATTGGGATTATGTTGGTGTCTCCATGGCATTCCTAAAATAATGTCGCTTGACTGTAATGGGACAACTAAGAAATTTCTTCTTTCAATGTATGGACCAATTTGAATTTCTAAATCTTGAACTTCTTGTGTGCCATTGTACCTAGTGCCTAAAAATGCAGCTTTTATGCGATAGTGCGTAGGTACAGTATGCAATTTTAATTCCTTTACCAATTTTGCTGAAATAAAGTCATGGGTACTACCGTCATCATGCAATATAGTTCTTTCTTTTCCATGCACCATACATTTCATAGTCAACAATGAATGTGCAGTAGGCATACCTGGTAAAGTGTCGGAAGTAGTAGTAGGATCATCTTCTTCTTCAGTGAAATCCGGCATATCCTCATGCTCGTCTTCGTCCATAGCTCCAAGGTAGTTGATATGTGCTGGTGGCTTCTTTGAATGACAATTTGCTGCGAGATGCCCTGGCTGGTGACACTTGTAGCATACTATTGGCTTGGCTTTGGTCACATTATTTGCAATGGCTGGGAGTCTGGGTATATTTGGATTTGCTTGTGGAATAGGCTTAGGATTTGGATTGACAGTGGATGGTAATGCAGGTGGTTTAGGCCAATTCTTGCGGAAAGATGGTGATGAGAAACGACCTGGATTAAACCTTCTGAAATTGGAATTGAATTGTTTAGATCCATAATTACCGTTTGCTTGGAATGGCTGTGGTCGTCGATCTCTTCCGCGTAACTTATCTTCAGTGTCGTGAGCTAAGGAGATGGCGTCTTCAAGGGTAGCAGGCTTGAACATATTCACCTCAGCGTAGTAATGTCCAAGAAGTCCAGACATGTACTTCCGCTTATGTGTCGTCTCTGGTACATCTTCAAGCATGCGTAGCTGTAGGAGTGCATTCCAAAAACGCTCTGTATACTGTGGAATAGGCTCACGATCGCGCTGTTGAAGTAAATCCCATTGCTTGATAGCTTTCTCATGAAATTGCGGTGGAAGGAAATTTTGCATAAACTTCTTGAAATCTTCCCATGTAGCAGGACATTCTATGCTCTTGCGGACTACAGTCCACCAAAGTGATGCTCTGTCTATCAGATGATTAGTAACACACTTGATTTTATCTTTCTCGGTATAAGTTTCCTCATGGAAATAGTCATCAAACTGGCTAATGAATGATAAAACAATCTTTCCTTCTCTTATGCCATTGAAAGTGCGAAACTTGAAACTTCGTTTACTTATCTTGGATTCCTTGCGAATGGTTTGTGCTTCAAGAGTGGCGTCGATGGTACGGCGAATCAAATCTTCAGCTTGAGGTTCTTCTTTGTCAGTAGACGCTCCTTGTAGCTTTGTCAATTGCGCTTGCAAGGCTTGCCTAGCTCTTCGCTCTTCTTCCAATTGCAACATGATAAGATCCAGCTTTTGTTCCATGGTAGGCTCGGGTAGATCGTCTTCAGCCATAGGATCATCCATATGTGGGGTAGTCATCCTGTAAAACTCAACAAATCTTTCTCACTCAAAATCAGTTAGCGGGATGAGCGTAGCTCAAATTTGGGGTTACAAGGCTATGTATTTTTGGGTATTTTCTTCTTCAATTTTCATAAATTCTGCAATATTTCTGTCTCAGTTTACTGAAAGTACTTCAAGGAACTTGTAGATAGGTAGAACAGCTTGCTGCGAACAACTTTCTAGTTCAGAGTTTTTGCATACGAACAAGTCTTCTATGAGTTTTAAGCACTAGTCAGTTCTGATTTAGTCTGACTTGCAGAGTTGCAGACTTAGCAGACTTGCAGAGTTGTGGACTTGCTGGACTTAGGTCGACTTGCAGAACTTGCAGTACTTGATTCCAAGTGACTTACTGAACTTGACTTCTGGAGTGCGAGACCCGGAGTATATCGACTTCTCTGCCCTGTGTAACTTGCAAGAACCCTTAAGCTTAAGTAATTAAGCTTAAGCTTATGAAGCTTAAGAAGGATTAAACAGGCCGTCGTCAAATTTCGTGGGGGGGCCGTTTTTCTCCACGCGGAAATTTTGGGGGGTCCTCTTGCAAATCGATTTAAAGATTTTGAAGCTTAATAAGCTTCTTAAGCTTTCTCTAATGCTTATTGAAAGAAATTTTGAGAAAAAACAATGAAGCTTATCTCTGTAACTCCACGACTTGATGAAGGAGTTGGATGCGTGGTCCTCCGCCTGCAGAGATTGGTCCTTCGCGATCTGACAGTGGAAACAGGGGTTCTTGATTGCCAGAAGTCTGCCTGTATCGACGGTTCGCGATGAGATTGACTGTAGAGGCCGTTTGTTCCTGGAGCTCCGCCTTCGCCCGAGATTGGTAGCAATTGGAAGCTCTTGATCTCTGCTCCGCTCTGATACCACTGGTGCGCAGATCGGTCGCAGATAGCTCACGTGGTGAATCCCGGAAGGTCCCCAAGAACAAAGTACTCTACTTTTTAGCACAAAAACCCATGTAAAAGCAAGCTCGACAAGAGGCAAGAGACAAATTGGGTTCAATCTCCCCCATGCCTTGTGTGAGCGCTTCACAAAGCATGTATTTAATGTATATTTCCAATCTTCATGCTCAATAATAGCCCAATTACAAAAATATGATAAGCTTTTAGCTTTTGAGTTTGCTTTCTACCAAAAATAGGAAAATAAAGCTAATGGACGGTGCCCATAGAGTCTGGCACGCCCAATCTCAATGTCCAAATAGAAATAACATATCCAGGCGCATAAGCGCATACAAAATAATAATAAATAATCGATGTCTCTATAGACATAACAAAATATAGGCGTGGCGCCTATCAAAATATAGTCCAAAGTCGAAAACCCGCTAGACTCCAATGCTTTCCTCCGCCACTGCTGCTATCTCTACACATCAACTGAAGCATTCACAATCGTTAGTAAAATAACACAATTAAACCGACAAAAGTGAATACCTAGCAGTCTTCAGCTACATAAATAAATCAACTGGTTAGAAATAAATCCTAACCTTAATTTATTACGAGTGCGCACTCTAAACTCATAAACGTTTATTAATTTAATATGCATTTTGCGGAATCACCCGCTATGGAATCACCCATGTACACACTAAATTAATGAAACGCCCGAAAAGGACAGGCGTCCCCATCAACTTCTCGCACAAAGAATCCTCTTTGTGTATGAGCCCCGGTCATCTGAGTTTACGGAATCCACCGTAAAACCTCACGGAATCCACCGTGGAATATGCCTCCTGGCATCACTACTAAAAAGAATGGTCTATTAAAATCAGGCAACTGTAGTACAGGAGCATGGGTTAATGCATGTTTCAATAAGTCAAAGGATTTCTGTTGATTATCGGACCAATGATAAAAAATTCCTTTCTTCAAAAGTTTGGTTAATGGTAAAGCAAGTAATGAAAAATTACGCACAAACTTCCTATAGAAACTAGCAAGACCTAGGAATGATCGTAACTCATGCACATTTTTAGGTACAGGCCAATTCAATATTGCATCTATTTTCTTAGGGTCAACTTTAATTCCATCAGATGATACAATATGACCTAAATACTCAATTTTTGTTTTAAAGAATTCACTCTTTTCCGGATTTGCATACAGTTGATTATCTTTTAATAACTGGAAAACCAATGACAAATGTTCATAATGTTCTTTCTCATTTTGACTAAACACCAAAATATCATCAAAGAAGACAATAACACAATAGTGATATTTCAGAAATATACGATTCATCATTCTACTAAATGTAGTAGGTGCATTAGTCAATCCGAAAGGCATCACTAAAAATTCATAATGACCGAATTGTGTCCTAAATGCAGTCTTGAATATGTCAGACTTATCTAGTCTTACCTGATGATAACCAGATTTAAGGTCTATTTTACTAAATATAGCAGAACCTTGCAGTTTATCCATAAGGTTATCGACTATAGGAATTGGATACCTATTCTTTACTGTGATCTTATTTAAAGCTCGATAGTCAATGCACATACGATAGGTATTATTTTTCTTCTTTACTAACAGAACAGGTGCACAAAATGGAGAACTACTAGGTCTAATCAATCCTCTATTTAGTAATTCCTCAACTTGACTTTGAATTTCTTTTTGCTCTATCTGGTTATGCCTATATGGTGCTTTACAAGGTGGTTGTGTGCCAGGAATCAAATCTATCTTATGGTCTTCTGGACATGAAGGAGGTAAACCAGGTGGTAGATCTTCGGCAAAACAATCTTTAAAATGTGCAAGAAATTCTTTATGCCTAGGGTGCATATGATTTTCTTTAACTTGCAATTCATTCACCCAAATGAGATAGGATTTACTACTTTTGTGTAATGCACGTTTAGTTTGAGTATGCGAAAGCAGTGGAAAAGCATTAGATGCATGCATACCATACAATGTAATATGTTTTCCTTAAAATTGAATATTAATTGAATGTGTGGAATAATCTATATCTGGATTATGCTGATGATGCCAAGGCATACCTAAAATAATGTCACTCAACTGTAATAGGACAACTAGAAAATTTCTTCTTTCAGTGTAGTCACCAATTTGAATTTCTAAGTCATGCACTTCCTGTGTACCATTATACCTAGTGCCTAAGAATGCTGCTTTGATGTGATAATGCATAGGTACAGTCTGTAATTTCAATTCTTTTACTAGCTTTGTAGAAATAAAATCATGAGTACTACCATCATCATGCAAAATAATATTTTCCTTTCCATGCACTAAACATTTCATTGTCAATAAAGAATGTGGAGTTAGCATACTTGGTAAAGTATCCGAAGGAGTAGTAATGTCGTCCTCATCTTCCGTGAAATCAGGCATTTTTTCATGTTCGTCTTCTTCCATTGCTCCAAGGTAGTTGATATGGACAAGTAGCTTCTTCGAATGGCAATTTGCTGCTAGATGTCCAGGTTGGTGGCATTTATAACATACTATAGGTTTGGTTTTGGTTACATTGTTTGCAATGGCAGGAAGTCTAGGTACATTAGGATTTGGCTGTGGAATAGGCTTGGGGTTTTGATTGGTATTGGATGGTAAAGCAGGTGGTTTTGCCCAATTTTTACGGAAAGATGATGAAGGAAAACGACCTTGATTAAATCTTCTAAAATTTGAGTTGAATTGCTTAGATCCATAGTTACCATTGGCTTGGAATTGCTGTGGACATCTGTCTCTTCCTCGCAGCTTGTCTTCAGTGTCATGAGCTAATGAAATTGCGTCTTCAAGAGTTGCAGGCTTGAACATATTAACTTCAGCGTAGTAATGCCCAAGTAGTCCAAACATATACTTGCGCTTGTGTGTCGCTTTAGGTACGTCTTTAAGCATGCGTAACTGGAGTAATGCATTCCAAAAGCGTTCGGTGTACTGAGGAATAGGCTCACGATCCCGTTGCTAAAGAAGGTCCCATTGCTTTATAGCTTTCTCATGAAATTATGGAGGAAGGAAATTCTACATAAACTTCTTCTTGAAATTCTCCCAGGTAGTGGGACAATCTATACTCTTGCGAACCACAGTCCACCAAAGAGATGCTCTATCCACTAAATGATTAGTGATACACTTGATTTTATCTTTTTCTGCATAGGTTTCCTCATGAAAGTAGTCATCAAACTGACTAATGAATGCAAGAACAATTTTTCCCTCTCGAGTGCCATTGAAAGTACAGAATTTGAAATTTCTTTTACTTATCTTTGCTTCCTTGCGGATGGATTGAGCTTCGAGAGTTGCGTCGATGGTACGTCGAATAAGGTCTTCAGATTGAGGTTCCTCTTTGTCGGTAGTCGATCTTTGTAAATTAGCCAATTGAACTTGCAATGCTTGCCTAGCTCGTCATTCTTCATCCAACTGCATCATAATTAAGTCCAGCTTTTGCTCCATCGTAGGTTCAGGTAGGTCGCCTTCAGCCATTAAATCATCCATATGTGATTCCGTCATCCTGCAAATCTCAAAAGACCTCTCACTCTCAAAATCAAGTTAGCGGGATGAGCGTAGCTTAAGATCGGGAATACAAGGCTTATATATTTTTGGGTGTGGCTTTCACAATCTTCGTCTTCGATTATTGCGGGATTTGTAATTTTTGAGAAATCTGTGTTTTATCCTTCTGCATGTGCTGAAAATGCTTCAGCAAACCGCGTATGCGAAGAGTACCTTCCAATGAACAACTTTGCAGTTCGGAGTTTCTGCGCAGGAACAGCCCTTCTATGAGTTTTGAACAGAAGTTAGTTTTGACTTCAGATGACTTGTATGACTTGTAGAGTTGCAGACTTATGTGACTTGCAGAGTTTCAGACTTGCAAAACTTAGTTGCTTTATGTAACTTGCAGAACTTCGACTTGATAGACTTGCAGAACTTGCTGAATTTGAGAAGCTTATGTGATTTAGAGCTTTAGTAACTAAGCTTGTGGCTTAAGTGACTTAGCTTAGTAGTAAGCTTAGTAAAGGGCAGCAAGACGTCATTGATTTTAGGGGGGGTGTTTTTTTCCATGCGGCGAAAATCACGGACCTCCTCTGATACCTTACAATGGAATTTTGAAGCTTTAAGCTTCTTTAAGCTTATAAAGCTTTACTACTAAGCTTAATAATAATAAAAGCTTTTAAGCTTTTAGGCTATGGAGTCTTATCTCTGTGTATGAAGACGACTTGATGTAGGAGATATCCACGTGGTCCTCCGCCTCTGCAAGCTGGTCCTTCGCAGTCTGATGATGGAAACAGAGGTTCTTGATCGCCAAGAATCCACCTGTATTGACCGTTCACGACGAGATTAACCGTAGAGCTCGATCGTTCCAAGAGCTCCGCCTTCGCACAAGATGGGTAGCGATTGGAAGCTCTTGATCTTAGCTTCGCTCTGATACCACTGGTGCACAGATCGGATGCTATATGCTCGCGTAGTGAATGCCGGAAGGTCCCCAAGAACAATAGAACTCTACTTTTTGCACAAAACTCAAGGTAAAAAGCATGAACGACATGAAGAAGAGACCAATTGGGTGCAATCTCCCCCCCCATGCCTTGTGTGAGTGCTCCACAAAGCATGTATTTTATGTATTAATCATCTTCAAGCTCAAATAATAGCCCAAATTACAAAATAGCAAACTTTTAGCTTTTGAGTTTGCTTTAGCACAAAATAGAAATAAAGCTAGTGGGCGGTGCCCAAAGAGTCTGGCATGCCCAATACAATGTCCAAGTACAAATAACATAACCGTGCGCCCATGCGCATACAAAATAATAATAAATATCCAACGCCTCAATAAATAGGCGTGACAAAATATAGGCGCCATGCCTAAGGTATGTGCCCATCAAAATATAAATGATAAATCGAATACTCGCTATCCTCCAATGCTTTCCTCCGCCACTGCTGCTATCTCTACACATCAACTGAAGCATTCACAATCGTTAGTAAAATAATACAATTAAACCGACAAAAGTGAATACCTAGCAGTCTTCAGCTACATAAATAAATCAATTGGTTAGAAATCAATCCTAACTATAATTTATTACAAGTGCGCACTCTAAACTCATAAACATTTATTAATTTAATATGCATTTTGCGGAATCACCCGCTATGGAATCACCCATGTACACACTAAATTAATGAAACACCCGAAAAGGACAGGCGTCCCCATCAACTTCTCGCACAAAGAATCCACTTTGTGTATGAGCCCTGGTCATCAAAGTTTACGGAATCTACCGTAAAACCTCACGGAATCCACCGTGGCACGGAATCCACCGTGAAATATGCCTCCTGGCATCAGCCAAAGTCAAGGATTGAGTAAAGAAAGCCCAGGAGCACCTCAAGGATGCTGAGCCTATCTTAGAGGACGAGATTGAGGATCTCTCTAGTGTGAGCACACTAGTCTCATATGCATGACCAAGGTTGAGAGATGCACCCATGCCACAAGCGGTGCCATCTAGTCCAAGTTTAGATGCTACGGGCCAGTCAGTTGGTCAAGACCAATGGCCAAGAAGCACAAATAGAGGAGAGAAGTAAGCAACCAACGACCTCCTCATGACATTAGTGACCATCCCAGTGACTCTAAGTTTAGGAGACTTTCTCACATCCTCATGAAGGGAGTGGACTATGACATTCTGCTAGGCCCACCCTAGATGAGGAATGCTTGAGTTGTCGAAGACTAGGGCAAGGGTCTAATCTTCTTAGGAAACCGAACAAAAGTAGTAAGGGTCAAGATGGACACTTGGAAGACGACCCCCATCAACCTAGATGCCATCTCTACCATGCTCAAAGGTGATGCACCAGTAAAAAGACCTTACAGACCTTTGACCAAATACATTCCTTGTCCTGAGGATGAGCAGGATTTGATGCATGTCCTAGTGACCATCGATATCCCATTCTCGAATGAAGAGGAGATGTACAAACAAGCTACAAAAACTGTGAGTGTGCCAAAGAAGGAACCCATGGTGTCACTTTGCATGATGGCCAAGAGCTCAAGCAGCCAACCTAGACCTATCTCTTTCCATGTTCCTAGCAACAAGCTAGAACTTCACAAGATCCTTGAGTATTTGACAAGCAAATTGACTAGCAACCCCACTGCTAATCTCAAGCCCCTTAGAGACCTCCTAAACTAACCTAAGTGGAAATGGACTAAGCTGGATGACTTGAACTTAATGTACAATTGGGCATTAGTCACCAATGCAGGACAGGCTAGAGACGAGAGTCTAGGGGATGACGGGCACTCAGGAGGAGCGCATTCCGATGATGAGTACAAGCACTGCCACTCCATTAGTGAGAAAAACAAGGAAGAAGTAGACACTATAGAGTACAAAACTAACAGAACAGTGATAGAGCATATTAGAGTAGAATCCAAGCCCTAGAGAAGAAATGCTTACAAGATCAAGAGAGGAGTTATGTGGATGGAGTGTGATTGCTCCTAGTTGGAGCACATGGGAGCAATAGATTACGAACACGCAGGGATAGCCCAACAACTGGCAATTTCCTTACTTAGGACTGATGCACCCACCGGGATATGACCACTAAGGGAGACTCCCTCTTCTAGTGAGGATTGCGAGTTTAATTTGGAATCAAAGGTTAGTATGGAGAGTGACCCAAAGATACCCCAACCTCTTGGGACCAAATGCAATAAGGGGGACCTGCCATTCCACTTGAGGTGCAGATGATTGAAGGAAGGAGAGGACAGACGGAGGAATTGGAGTGAGAGCAACAGAAGAAACCACAACACCTACCAAAACGTTTCACGAAGCTTAAGAAAGGTGATAGGGTAGTGATCCTGTTGGGGGCACAAAGAAAAGGACAGACAAGTGAGCCAATCAAGGGATCTGCGAAGGTCAAGGAAGTCAGCTTGATAGGGGAAGGCGAGAAGCCTCGACCTGTGTTTATAGCTCACGGCCTGACCGAGGGGGAAGAGGCTAGTCTCATTGCGCTCTTGCAAGAGTATGTGGATGTGTTCACCTCATCCTTAGATGAGCTCAAAGGAGTGGATCCTAGAGTGGTGATGCATAACATACCAATGGCCCGTGATGCGGTGTCTGTAAAATAACAACTATACCCTATGAATCCGAAGCATGCCCAAGCCATGAAGGAGGAAATCGATAAGCTAATGAGGGCAAGATTCATTTACGAAATAGAACACACGTAGTGGGTATCACTAATCGTGATAGTCATGAAGAAGAATGGGAAGATCTGAGTGTGCCTGAACTATAAGAAGGTTAACGTTGCAACAAAAAGGGATATGCTTTGACGAAAGCTAAAGGCATTTGTAGATGCCTGCCTATGCGTGCGTTCTAGCTGGGCAAAATACTTGGAGAAGCTGCGAGTAGTCTTTGAACAATGCAGGCTTTACAACATGTCATTGAACCTCTTCAAGTGCCGGTTACGGGTTACGGGTCAATCATGGATGAATCCTAGGGGAGAGATTGGCCCATGGGGGATTCACTAGTAGTAATAAGGAGAAATCACCTGTGTGCATGAAATATATGAAAATACCCCCTATTTTTAGGACCTTACCTTATAAAATGTATCTTCCTTCCCTTAAATAGCCCACTCCCTTACACTCACGTGATCCCATATGGTAAATCCTACTGGACCCCCCGGGGATTGGCCATAGTATTCACTTTAAAGAAGTTTCGACACTACCTCCTAGCCATGCCTTTCACCTTTTTTGTGGACCATCAAGCCTTGCTATATCTTGTAAATAAACCTTGCGCTATTGGATGCATCACTAAATGGTTTCTTCTTCTTCTAGGATTTGACTTCTCTCTGGTGGTACGCAAGGGCAGGCAATACTACATGGCTGATCACATGTCTTAAACACCCATAAGAGAAGCCCCTAGACAAGGCATCGCTGACGATTTGCCAAACACTCACGTCTTTGACCTATCTAGTGAGAAAGATTTGTTTAAAGCCAATCTAACGCTATACTAGACGGATGATATAGTCCAGGTACTAGAGCACAATCTACATGAGAGATCTATCGAGAAGGCCATGCTTAGATGCCTCATCCTGAAAATCCAACCTTACCAATTGATAGACAATCAACTTTATAGGTTAGGGCAAGATGGGTTGCTACGATGATACATGTGCGAGCACGAGATGCACGATCTGTTGAGTGAAGCACATGGTGGGATTGCTAGAGGGCACTTCAGCTAGGATACGACGGCCCGTATGGTGCTGCAATCTTAGCTATGGTGGCCCATCCTATTCTACGATGCTGCTAAGTTTATAAAGCATTGCAATGAGTTCCAAAGGAGTAAAGTTCCTGCATGAAAGGATAAGATGGAGTTGACACTTGTCATTACATGACAACCCTTTGAGAAATGGGCAATTAACTTCATTGGAACCATCACTCCCACAGCACAATACTCACAGGCCAGATACGTCATCGTAGCAACTGACTATCTTACGAAATGGGCCAAGGCATGACCAACCAAGAAAAACGACACTAGGACCACAAAAAAGCTCTTGTGGGAGTAGGTTATCTCATGATTTTGTTGCCCAATCAAATTAGGAAGCAACCAAGGCACTCACTTCATTAATGAGGTGATTGTCCACCTGCTCTCAACCTTCTTAATCACGCATAAGAAATCCTCACTCTACTACCTCCAAGCTAATGGTCAAGCAGAATCCATGAACAATATCTTAGTCAATGTCCTTATGAAGGTAGTTTCCACGTCACGAAGTGACTAGGACAACAAACTAATGGTAGCACTGTGGGCCTATCCCACAGCCTATAAAATGACTGTAGGACAGATGTCCTTTAGGAACCTATGGGACTCAAGCCATCTTGTCATAAGAATTATTTGTCCCAAGCTTGCAAATACTGGTACAAGAGAGATGGGAAGGGAAGGAATCTTGGACAGACCGTCTCATGGAATTGGAATAACTCTCTGAGACTCAGTTCATAGGCACCCATGCCTTACTTTGTGAGAAAATACGACGGAAGATGTGGTTCGATAAGCACGTCAAACAACACAAATTTGAGTACGGAGATCTTGTTTTTCTCTAATCGGTAAAGGATCATAAGCAAAAAATGAAATTCTGAGGATTAGGACCTTTCCGAGTGTGCACCATTAGTAGGATGGGAAACATAGAACTTGAAACCCTTGAAGATGAGGGCATAGGATTCTTTAATGGCAGTCGCATGAAGACGTAATACCCTCCTACACATCCACTTCATGAGCCCCTTATGCTAGAAGCCCTTCTCAATGTCCACGTAGCCACCATCACTGAACTAGAGGACACGGATGAGAAAGTAGTAGCACTAGCATACCTGTGCATTATAGCCACCGCTCGATACATGCACACATTTGATGCCTTGATCGATGATGGAGCTCGCTTCAATTTCTTGACTTACCTCATTGGACCCTCATTGGTCAGCCATAGTTAGATCCCACCAACACTAAAATCAGCCCATTCGAGGGCAAGTCATATGCACTCCTAGGGAAGTGCAAGATCGCAGTCTCTATCGAGTCTTAGAGCCTACCAATCATCTTCTATGTATTGCTAAATACGAAGAATGCAGGTCAAGAATCACTGTTAGGATGCACTTTCAAGAAGCAAGCACACTGCAATGTGGGCTACCATCTGTAGTGTATTCACCTTTCCATTGGGAACGTTTGAATCATGATAGCTTTTAGCAAGGGCAATAAGGCTCCACCAAAGCCTGCTATGCCAACCATAAAGCTACCTACGACCAAGCCTAAGGAGGGGGGTCGTGAGTCATTACAACCCAAGTAGACTAAAAAATCACCGCCAAATAATGCCATTCCCAAAGTCAAAGATCCCACACCTAAATGGGTGCCAAGGCACCAAAAGCAACCTACTCATAGCAAGGAAACATAGCCCTGCAAGACTAACAACTATCATTTGAAATCTAAGAGACCGACCCGATGCTATCAACATACATGCACACTCAAGCCATGATAGATCCCCAAGGATACTATGAAGGAAACACATGGATATGGGTGCCCAAGAAGGGAAAATCCTAGGAGCATAGCCCAACCACGACCATCGCTTGCCACCCCATCTCCAAGAAGCCGCACTCTTGCTAAGGCAGTGGACACCTGTAACCATTCCGTTGTAATTATCCCCCCTATTTAAATAAAACTTTTACTAAATGAAAAGATAATTAACCCCCTGGTTATGCTGCCAACTGGCGAATGGCGTGAGGGGAGGGGGGTGATCATGTCGACAACCATGGAGGTGCCAGGAGGCACTGCCACGACTTACGAAAGTTATGGGAGGGTGCCACGACCATGGGGAGGTGGCAAGGGGGGCTGCCATTACTAATTCCTCTCCCCCCCCCCCCCCCCCCCCCCAAAATACATATATAAACCCCATAGGGGATGAGAAGGGAGAAGGCCGGGGCTTGTTGTTGCTCAGGTAAGGAGAAGAGGAGAAGAATAAGAAGGAGAGGGAGAGAGAGAATAGGGAAGAAGAGAAGAAGAGAAGAAGAGGGAGAGAGTGAGTAGAGAAGAAGAGAGGAATAAGAAGAAGAGGGAGAGAGTGAGTAGAGAAGAAGATAGGAATAAGAAGAAGATGGAGAGAGAGAGTAGAGAAGAGGAGAAGAATAAGAAAAAGAGATAGGGAGAGAGTAGAAAAGAAGAGAAGGAGAAGAAGAAGAAGAAGAAGGAGAGTAAGAGAAGAGAGAGAGCAAGAGTGAGACAGAAAAGAGAGGAAAGGGAGGGTAAGAGGAGAGAGAGAGAAGAAAATTATTTTTTTCCCTCGTTGAAGAACTCGGAGCTCGTCGTCTCTCTTTCCTTCCCCCCTCTTGGAGAAGATCCTCATAGGCTAGTCCCTTTTGCAAGGAGCTGTCTCTCTCACAATCCGGGTGCGTAGCCTCGAAGCAAAAGCCTAATCATACGATGCGTCCCAAATGAAGTAAGGTCCAACAAAACACGAATCCCGCCTCAACCAATGGAGCCATGGGGCAAGGAACTATGTCACTTGGTAATCAGGTGCATTCCATACACCCTACCGTGATGGGGAGTCTTAAGGACATAGGCCGACTTCCTTGGGAAGGGAAAGCTATTTGGCGAAAGTCTATCATAATTAACCATCATTTAGTTTATATCATTTTTTTTCATATTGGAAATTGTGCTTACTTGCAATCTGGTATGTTTTTGAACGAGTAAATTGCATAGGAGATTTTGCATTCTTGCACGCAAAAAGAAGATGCCATGACCTTATTGATTATGCTCACAATACTTTAGATTATGCACTAATATTAGCATGCTTAAAAAAGGGTTGTTAAAACACTTATACATATTCATCAATTCAGAAAAAATCATACTTTTTTCTTTGCATCACAAAACTTGTGAATTTGGAAAGGTAGAAGTAACAGTTTGAATCAAGTACATGAAATTCCTGAATTGCTACAATGACGTTTAAGTATATTTAGGCCATCGCAAGACTAAAACGGGCACTAGGCCCCTATGAACCTTCAGAGGGGTGTGTTCCCTTTTGCCTTAGGATTGATAACCCCACGTCCTTCACCCAAAATGTAAAAAAATAAAAAAATAAAAGTCTCTATTCCTATTTTGCATAAGCATGTCGAAATGAACTCCCAAATGCAAAGGCCTGCTTTGCAGCATTGTATTGTCTAGGAAAGATACGTCTCCAAATTCTGTGGCATCATGATTAGTTTACTTGCGCTGCTAGGGATTCATCTTGAATATAACTATCAACCGCACTTACGACATACAAAATTTTGTTCAAGAGCCGTTCAATAAAAATGAACCCTATACACGCAAGGATAGGGCTCAACTCAACTTAGTTAGGGATTCGAAGAAACTAAGCCGACTTATGGTTACTTCATAGGGGGCGGAATGAAGAAAATTCCCTACCCTTTGGAGGATATTGGAAATTACAGCTAGGGCGAGAAGGACAAACACTTGGGTCAAGAGACGGACCCCACCTTAGCAGATTTGTGTAGCACTCACATGCACCTTTTTTTATGCTTGTAAATTGAGGAACACTGTTTCTAAATTAAAAAAACAAAAAAAGAGATTGTGTAACCCCAAAACTCATAAATGAGCATAGTGAATCAGGTTGAACTTTTAGAGGGTGCGCCAAACCACCCCTAGCTGGCTCCCAACCCTAGCCAAGGGGGTCTTAAATAGCCGTGACGGGAACATGGACCGAACCCGCCATGAGAGGTCTCTCTCCAGATTGGTTTGAATATAGTAGGACGCTTGGATGCTAGAGGGGATCTGGTTGTAAATTCCTTGTCTCCAAGCCATACTCAAACGATCAGCGTGACTCAAAATAGATTTTCAAGAGCCCTTGTTACTAGTGCAAGGGTGAAAACTTGGTGGAAATAAAGTGCATCCTTATGGATTGCAAATATTGTCCCAATTTGAATAAGACTTGTAACTCTGATAATTTGTTAATATTAAGTACTTCCAGGGAAACTGTTCGAATTTGTTTTCGTGTCAATACCATAAGATTACGTGAACGAACCCTGTCCTCTAAAAAGTTTAATTAAGGAAGCGATTTTTACATGTCACACTTAAAAGTGATAAGACTAATTAGACAACTAAAGTACGTCCAATGAGGGAAGCAGGAGGGCAGAACCCTCGACGAGTCTGTACTACGACGGGGTGGTCCCAGAGAACTGGGAGGCTTCTCGCAAGGTTTTACTGACAAACTGATGCTTTGAAATCGTTAGGCTAGAACCCCGACTCATTCCATTTTAGGGAACCGAAACCGCAAAGGAGCATCGAACGGACTCTGCAGAAAAAGAAACAACACATCAGTCCACCATACAATAATGCATTTAAATATCTCATGGTAACTACGGACAAGAAAGATGAGTGACTTACAGGGCCGCCGTGTCTATATAATCAGTCGATCAATGAAGTGAGACCATACCTCTCTGTATATCGAGTCTCAAGGTCAGTCGGATCGCGATTTGTAATGGAGTGCTGCAAAGAAAACAAAATGCTAACTGTTAGAAACACCATTGTCAGTACAAAGAATATTTTTAAAAAAATAAACAAGCAAAACAAAAGAAAAACTTACAAAGTCCTCCAAATATGTCATGTGGCCGCCACTCCCAAGATGATGGACCACTCCGGCCTCGAGTCGTGCCCTCACCACCTCGCACTGCTGACTCCAACGTCCTAGAGAATCTGGAGCCTCCTCCCTCAGTCGGTGCCAGTCGTCTGCATCTAACCACTTGGGCTTTACAGCCCCACTCTTGATTGCCTTGCATGTGTCGGATCGTCTATGTGACATGTATATACGCATGCAATCCATCATCCAGCCCGTAGAGAATCTATCTACTGAGGCTGGCACCGGAAACTCCTCGTGCAAGGATGCTACTATGTAGTCTTTGCTCCCCTCCGATATGTTTTTCCAATGATCCAAGACGTTGTGCCGAAAAACTTATTGGCACAACTCTCTCATGTGAGCCATCACCCTCCTCCCCTCATCATTCATAATGATGGCTTCTGACTTACTATCGACTAGATATCCATAACCCCCTAGAGTCTACCTAAGATGGGTCCTCTCCCATCTACATCCATGCTCCTGGGCATATCCAAGAGACCCCTATGCATTCGGTGTACCGACCGGGGTAATATCTCTCGGAGTGGCACCCACAGGGATGCCACCTGCTAACGACTGAGCAAAAGCCGGAGTAACTGGAGTAGATGTCCCTACAGGTGTGACAAATCCCTAAGGTGACGCAGCTCCAGCTGAACGATGAGACACAGACACCGCATCCGTGCCTCCACAGCATCCACCTGAGCTTGAGCCACGCTCCTTGGAAGGGCCACGAGAGCGAGGAGTCGCACCTGTATCCCGTGTCGATCGCGGGCTCACTGCCTCTGTATCTCTGCAGCAATCCCAATGCACTCCCTCCCTCTGGCCCAAGTCGTGAGCGTCGAGCTCGTCTGCTCGAAGCTGAAGCATCCGATCGCGCTGAAATAGATCTAGTAGAGCGCCCTGACAAAGACCGCGAGACAGCTCCTGGTCTGCCGTCTCTCTGAATCTTGCGATCTGGTTTGGAGACATGCATGTGAAGATGTCCTGTAACTCCTCATCGCTCATCCCTCGACTCATCATGAAAATATCACCTGCACAGATAAAAAATGATGTTAGAATAATCAATTTAAATCATACAAAGCACAGTAATATAAATCATTTAAAAAAATCTCACTTAAAATGCATATCTTATGTACACTTATAAGCGATTGGTCAATGAATTGAGTAAGTGGATGCTCCAAGTATGAAGTATCCGATAGTCCCATGTTCATCCCCTGACACAACTCCGCATACACTGGAAGGTCGATAGACATGACACCACAAAAGAGTGAGTCCACCTCGTTCTCAAAGAATTCTTGGACTCCTATATTTACATCATTGTTAGCCGATGCTGGCTCCAAGCTTTCGACGGCCTCCACCCCTTGCAATATCGACCCCTGTATTTGCATATTATCTTCATCTATGCTTGGAACATCGCTTTGATCATATACTCTCGCACTTCAAGGAGTTGAAGGTATAACATACCACTATCGAGGTTGTCGGCAATGGATCTCAGAGAAGGAGATTAAGGCGTACTCTATTGAATCCGCGAGTCGGGGAGTAGTGGAGACAGTCTGTCTCTTTGAGAAATATCTACCTATCAGCATGCTCACGATACAAATCCACCTTCTTGTGCATCTTGTAGATGAAGTGGAGATTGCTGGACCTCTCCATACGCGATGGATGTTCTTCTTGGAGCACTTTATGAAAACCCTGAAAGGCTTTGTGCGACAACAAGCTTGGCCAGAAGGTAACATGGCTGAAGGTTGGTTGGTGTCTGAGACGCTAGTGCATATTTCACAATGGCTACCAATGGTGGATCCAGACAACAAAATGCTATGGTCGCTAAAGGACGATGATAGACTGACCGGAGATGTGGTGGTTGGAAATGGAGTAGAAAAAAGAAATGGATACTACAATGGAGGAGAAGGTGAATCACTTTTGTATGTTGCACCATGCCTCTATGGAGACGTGGCTCGCCAAGTACTAGATCGCTAAGCAAGATCGAGAGGAAGTTCGATCTGAATTTTGACGTAGTACGCACCATCAACCGATTTGATATCCCAAGGGCATGGAGGAGATGCTGCGGTTCATGTCAACGCGATGGTTACATGGAGCTTTGACCGCAACGTCTCGTGAAGGGGCGGAGGTCTCAATTGAGGAGTGGGAATTCTCGACGGGATGTAGTCCAAAGGTGATGACGTGTTTAGGATTTGTCGTATCTATATTTTATATGCGACAACTAATTTGAGTGTTTCAATATACAGTACAAAATATATAGTGTAGCATGGTCGCGCAGACGGCATTTTCGCATAGAGCGTATTGACAAAATGCGCTCCACAATGGTATCATGGCAAGGTTCAAGTAGGAGAGTGGACGAGGAGCAACGGATCCAAACATGGTTATAGATAAGATGGAGTATTTTGGGAACTTACAAAGTATTGTTATGGTGGATTACCATAGCTTCTCCATGATACTATTCGATGTGCAGTGGTGGTTCAAAGTGGTACTTGAAGGAGCTGGAGCAATAGTTCGACAAATGCTCCAGCTCCTCCAAGTACCACTTTGAACCACTGCACATCGAATAGTATCATGGAGAAGCTACGGTAATCCACCGTAACAATACTTTGCAAGTTCCCAAAATACTCCATCTCATCCACAACCGTGTTTGGATCTGTTGCTCGTCGCTGGCTCTCTTGCTCGAACCTTGCCATGATACCACAGTCCATTGTGGAGCGCATTTTGTCAATACGCTCCACGCGAAAATGCCGTCCGCGCGACCATGCTGCACTATATATTTTGTACTGTACATTGAAACACTCAAATTAGATGTCGCATATAAAATTTAGATACGACAAATTCTAAACCCCTCATCACCTTTGGACTACATCCCCTTGAGAATTCCCACTCCTCCATTGAGATCTCTGTCCCTTCGCGAGACGCTGCGATCAAAGGTCCATGCAACCATCACGTTGACATAAACCGCGGCATCTCCTCCATGCCTTCGGGATATCGAATTGGTTGATGATGCGTACTACGTCGAAATTCAGCTTGCGCTTCCTCTCGATCTTGCCTAGCGATCTAGTACTTGGCGAGCCATGTCTCCATAGAGGCATGGTGCAACATACAAAAGCGATTCACCTTCTCTTCCATTGAGGCATCCATTCTTTTTTCTACCCCATTTCCAACCACCACATCTCCAGTCAGTCTATCATTGTCCTTCAGCGACCATAGCATTTCATTGTCTAGTTCCACCATTGGTAGCCATTGTGAAATATGCAATAGTGCCTCAGACACCAACCAACCTTTAGCCATGCTACCTTCTGGCCAAGCTCGTTGTCGCACAAAGCCTTTCAGGGTTTTCATGAAGCACTCCAAGAAGAACATCCATTGCGTATGGACAGGTCCAGCAATCTCCACTTCATAGACTACAAGATGCACAAGAAGGTGGATTTGTATCGTGAGCATGCTGGTGGACAGGTATTTCTCAAAGAGACAGACCCTCTCCACTGCTCCCACCTCGTGGATTCAATAGAGGATGTCTTAATCTCCTTATGTGAGATCCATTGCACCAAAGTCAACAACCTGTAAATGGCCCCGCGTATTTCTGGAGTAAGACATCCTGCGATCGCGATCGGTAGTACAAACTACCACAAATGAGAAAGCATTATGAATAATGGCTACATTCCAAATAGCAAAATTTCAATGCTAATTACAATCCATTCGTAGTACAAACCTGACATATCTTATGTCAGTCATGGGATTCTAGCCCTGATAATTGGTCGTCTTTAGAAAATGCGGACCTGAGAGAACGCATCATACCCGTCGGAGTGCGGATAGACTTGATTACTTGCTTCACAATGCGCTCTTCTTTAGTGGAAAAAACCCAAGGAGCGCAAGGAAGCTGCACGCGATCATCAACACTCGACTGTGGCCAAAGCGCCTCCATCTTACTTACCTCCTTCAAATCCATTCGTGCCCCTATAGTGTCTCTCTTTCCTGTGATGTGGTCCCATAACAAACTGCCCGCATTCTTGAAAATGTGCATGGGATCCAACAAGTGGTTGACCTGTAAGTGGGTCCAATATGGCAACTCGTAGAAAACTGAGAACCGCCGCATTCCATTTGGATGTGATTCCGCGTGGACCATTTTCAGCTTGTACCAGCTTGCGACGTTCATACGTGTTGGAGGTCGTCCAAGGAAACCTTCCCTGAGTTCATAATCCTCTAGCAAGAAAGCAGTGTGTCCTTGATATACCATCTTCTTCATGGTTCCTGACCTTTGGGAGTCACAATGGATGGACATGCATGATAACCTGAGGTAACCAGACCTGTTCCAACACCATGACCTAGTAAATACTTGCTTGAATGAGATAAAATATAGATATTACCAGCAAGAACAGAGGCCTACTCACCTGAGCACTCTCCGAATCCCGGAAAGTCATGCATCGTCCACATGAGAATGGCTCGAATATTGGCTAACCACCGACCATCACGCATGCTCATATCTTGCACGGTGACCCCCTCCTCCCATAAAATCTTAAGCTCATCGACTAATGGACGAAGATACACATCCATATTTTTGACTTTGTAGCAGCCGGGGATGAGCAAGCTAAGGATGAGATGTCCTTTCTTCGTAGAAAGCCATGGAGGGATATTGTAGTTGACAAGGACTATAGGCCACACAATGGAAGAAGTTGAGCGCAAACCAAATAGGTTCACGCCATCCATTGCAAGACCGAGCCGAAGATTCCTTGGCTCTCGGGAAAAGCCTGGGAAGGTAGAGTCAATGTAGCTCCATGCGCGTGAATCCGTTGATATTCCTTGAACTCCATCCGTGGACCTATTTTGTGCATGCCACGTTGTCAAGCTCGCCATGCCGGACGTGCGAAACATGTGGTTTATGTGGGGGATAAGCGGAGAGTGTCTGAGATCTTTTTGAGGGATGGTTTGCCCTTGCAAGTCCTATCGATACGTGTGAGCACCACACTTTGGACATGTCTCCATAATCTCATATTCTCCTCGAAATAGTATGCAATTGTTGATACATGCATGGATGCTATTGTAGTCCATGCCAAGCTTCCATAAAACATGTCGTGCATCATCACAAGACTCATGCATGATATTTGCAGGTGGTAATATATGATATTTTCATAACCTGAAAAAAATCATTAAACACCTTGAAAAAGCACAAATGTTTGTAATAATAGTGCCGAAAAAAAAATCAATGAAGCGTATGTACAAGGCACCTGAACAACTCGGTCACACTCGTATCGCTCCACCCATATTATGCTTGCACACTTAAGAGTGCAAGCAGTGTCTTCAGCCGAGATACTCGGAACCCATCATATAATGGTATGGATGCTTCCTCTCTAAGCGGATCAAAAGTCTCGACATCCATGGGAATCAATGCATCAATCATTGCCTCCATCTCAGGCTCCAAGATTGTAGGTAGGTCTCGAAGGTTGTCTGTCTCCTCTAGCATTGATGGTATAGATTGGCCTTGCAAGTGGTGGATTGGCTCCTGCACTCCATCCATCGCATGCCCACGTACTCTTCTAATTGGCCGCAAAGGGTGCACTCCCCCTTGGGACGAGACATCACCTCCCTGGATAGAAAATTTGCCAGCGAGACCCAATCTTATTGTATATGGTATTCAATTAACTTGTGACTACAATGCATGATTGATATTAACTTCAAATTACTGTTTGCTAAAAATCCACAATCACTTGATCAATGATCTCAGATTGAAACTCGCCAAATCGTGGTACGTGTTCTATAGACAATCGGCATTTTCGTCTAATTGCCAGCTTGCATTGAGAGCAAGGACATGGGACATGCTAATTAAGATATGCCTCGCGATCTTGAACAACAGGACCTTCTTCGTTTTTCATTTTGTCTACGTTACAACAAACAATTTTTTTTTGTTATCATTCTTTTATTTTCTTAGATTGTTATCCTCTTCTTCCATCTCTCTCTTTTTCTATGACCTAGCATATAGTATCATAGAACACTAGTATTTAGTACCTAGTACTCAGTACCTAGCACATAATATTTCGTTTTCTCTCTTCCTCTCCCTCTCTCATTTCCTCTCCCTCCCTCACCCTCACCCTCTCTTTCTCTCTTTCCCTATTAGGTTTAATGGTTTTTCTATTTTTCTCTCTCCTCTCTCTCTCATTTCTTTTTCTCTCTCCTCTCCCTCCCTCTCTCTTTTTCTCTCTCCTCTCTCTCTCATTGCTCTCCCTCCCTTGCCCTCTCTCATTCCTTTTTCTCTCTCCTCTCCCTCTCTCATTTCCTTTTTCTCTCTCCTCTCCCTCTCTCATTTCCTCTCCCTCCCTCACCCTCACCCTCTCTTTCTCTCTTTCCCTATTAGGTTTAATGATTTTTCTCTTTTTTTCTCTCTCCTCTCTCTCTCATTTTTTCTCTCTCCTCTCCCTCTCTCATTTACCTTTCTCTCTTTCTCTCCCTCTCTCATTTCCTGTCCCTTCCTCACCCTGACCCTCTCTTTTTCTCTTTCTCTATTAGATTTAATAATTTTTTCTCTTTTCCTCTCTTCTCTCTCTCTCTCATTTTTCTCTCTCCTCTCCCTATCTCATTTCCCTTTCTTTCTTTCTCTCCCTCTCTCATTTCCTCTCCCTCCCTCACCCTGACTCTCTCTTTCTCCATTTTTCCATTAGGTTTAATGATCTTTCTCTCTTTTTCTCTCTCCTCTCTCTCTCATTTCTTTTTCTCTCTCCTCTCCCTC
The DNA here is from genome assembly GCF_053477565.2 of Lygodium microphyllum. Classification (NCBI taxonomy): domain Eukaryota; kingdom Viridiplantae; phylum Streptophyta; class Polypodiopsida; order Schizaeales; family Lygodiaceae; genus Lygodium; species Lygodium microphyllum. Next base: position 57,598,522 of record NC_141162.1, read on the forward strand.
TCTCATTTCCTTTTCTCTCTTCCTCTCCCTCTCTCATTTTCTCTCCCTCCCTTGCCCTCACCCTCACCCACACCCTCTCTTTCTCTATTTGCCTATTATGTTTAACATCTTGTCTCTTTTTCTCTCTCCCCTCATTCTCTCTTTTTTCTCTCTCCTCTCTCTCTCTCATTTTCCTTTTGCTCTCTTCCTCTCCTTCTCTCATTTCTTCTCCTTCCCTCTCCCTCTCTCATTTCCCTATTATATTTTTGTCTCTCCCCCCTCTCCCTCCCCCTCTCTCATTCCCTCTCCCTCTCTCTCTCTCATTTTCTCTCTCTCTTCCTCCCCCTCCCTCTCTCATTTCCTCTCCCCCTCCCTCTCCCTCTCTTTAATTTCCCTCTCTTTCTCCCTCTCCCTCTCCCTCATTTCTTCTCCCTCTCTCATTATATACAAATTATACAAAAAATAAATAAAAAAGAGAGAGAATACACTCTCCCTTCCTCTCATTCTCTCATTTCATCCCCCTCCCTCTTCCATTTCCTCCCTCTCCCTCTCCCTCTCCCTCTCTTTCTCTCTCTCTCCCTCCCTCCCCCTCCCTCTCCCATTTTCTCCCTCTCCCTCTCCCTCTCTTTCTCTCTCATTTCCTCTCCCTCTCTCAATATATATACACAAATCATATAAGCAACAGTAAAAGAGAGAGAGAATGCACTCTCCCTCCCTCTCCCTCTCTCATTTCCTCCCCATCCCTCTCCCTCTCCCTGTCCCTATCCGTCTCTTTCTCTTTCTCTCCCTCTCTCATTTCCTCTCCCCTCCCTCTTCCTCTCTTTCTCTTTCTCTTTCTCTCTCCCTCTCTCATTCCCTCTCCCTCTCCCTCTCTCATTTCCTCTCTCTCTTCCTCCCTCTCCCTCTCCCATTTCCTCCCCCTCCCTCTCTTTAATTTCCCTCTCTTTCTCCCTCTCCCTCTCCCTCATTTCTTCTCCCTCTCTCATTATATACAAATTATACAAAAAAAAGAGAGAGAATACACTCTCCCTCCCTCTCGTTCTCTCATTTCATCCCCCTCCCTCTTCCATTTCCTCCCTCTCCCTCTCCCTCCCTCCCCCTCCCCCTCCCTCTCCCTCTCCCTCTCCCTCTCCCTCTCCCTCTCCCTCTCCCTCTCCCTCTCTTTCTCTCTCATTTCCTCTCCCTCTCTCAATATATATACACAAATTATATAAGAAAAAGTAAAAGAAAGAGAGACAATGCACTCTCCCTCCCTCTCCCTCTCTCATTTCCTCCCCCCTCCCTCTCCCTCTCTTTCTCTTTCTCTTTCTCTCTCTCCCCCTCTCTTTCTCTTTCTCTCCCTCCCTCTCCCTCTCCCTCTCCCTCTCTTTCTCTCTCATTTCCTCTCCTAAATAAGCAAAAGAAGGAGAGAATTAAACCCTAAACAAGAAAAAGAAGGAGAGAATGGACTCACCGATGAGATATGGCGAGGGTTTGGCGGCTCCTCTTCGCGATGAAGGCTCCTCCTCTCCTTCGCGAATGGCGGTGGCGGCAAGCCTTCTTCCTCTCCCTCTCTCACCCTATGCAATACGGTCGCTCTCTTTCTCGCTCTCCCTCTCGAAACGTTCGACGAAAATGCGCGAAATGAACCGCGTTGTGGTTTCGGCCTATTTTTTTTCTCTGTGGAGCGTCGCTATTTTCGTCACAAATGCAACGCAAATAGCAACGCCGCTATTTCTGCATCGCTACCGCCGTCGTTATACGTTACAATCCTTGTAGTGTAAGGAAATTAAGTTAATTAAGTAAGTTAGGTGATGGTAAGTAAAGTAGACTAAGTAAGTTAATAAGGTTAGTAAGGTAAATTAAGTTAATTAAGTTGCTTAGGTTGATTAAGTAACCTAAGTTGATTAAGGTGATTAAGTTTCCTAAGTTGATTAAGGTGATTAAGTTAGTTAGGTAAAGGTAGTAATGGAAGTTAATGAAGTGAAGTAATTAGGGAACTAAGTTTGGGGAGAACTGAACCAGGATGAGGACAAGAGGTGGGCAGCGGGCAACGGCATTGCAACAGGAGAAAGAGGGGAGGTGGGCAATGGCACGCGATGGCGGAAGAGAGGAGGAGGCGGTTGGCGGCGTCGTGACAGGGGAGAGGAGGAGCAGGCGTGGCTGCGGCTAGACAGGGGAGAGAAGGGTGGCGTGCAACGGAAGAGGCGAGGAAGGAAGGTGTCGTTTGATGGAAGTGGCGGGGAAGGGGAGGGGAAGGTGGGGGCACGTGGGAAAGGTGGTCAACAGCTTGGGTGGTGGCGTAGGAGAAGGGAGAGGCGACGAGCAGGTGGAGGGAGGGGAGAAGGCGACGAATGCAAGAGGGAGGGGAGGAGAGGAGAAGGGGTGCTACGACGGGCGTGGGAGACGAGAGGAGGGGGAGGAGGTAAGGAAGGGAGTGCTGCACGTGGAGGAGACGAAGGTCGAAGGAGCGAGGCGGGCCGTGGCCCCACGGAGGAGGAAGGAACGAGGGGAAGGAAGCCGCAGGACAATGAACATGTAAGGGTTTTTTTTTTAATTTATTAATTGTTTTTTTAAATCATTTTCGTTTTCTTTATCTTGTTCTTTTTCTTGTTCTTGTTGTGATGGTATGATTCTTGTTTTTTTTTTTCTCTCTTTTTGTTTTTTTTGTTGTTTTTTTCTTTTTTTAAAAAAACTGGGTGTTATTATGTGTTTTTGTTTTTTGTTTTGGGTGTTTTAGTGGTTGTGGTATTTATTATGTTTTTTTGTTTTTATTTTTATTTTTTAATGTGTTTTTTTTTTAGTTTGGGGTTTTTGTTTTGGTTTTAATGTGAGTGTTTTGTTTTTTTTTAAATATTTGTGAAAAACGAGGGCACCCCCATTCTGCGCGCATACGCGGGGTGGGAGTAAAAAATAATAATTGCATCGGTGGGATCAGACGGGGCGTCCCAACATGCTTAAAACAAAAAACAGGCGTGTTCACGAGCGACACAAGAGACGTAGCCACACGGCAAAAGAAAGAAAAATTAATAAAACCCAAACCATACACGAGATCAAAAAACCGTAAAAGAAAAATGTGTTGGGAGACGAGGGGAAGATGATAGAAAAATGCAACACGGGTTTCGGAGCAAAATCAGGGTGTTCACATGGGAAAAACGCAAAAAATAGACCTGAAAACACATATGTGTGTTAATATCGGAAAATCTGCTTGTCAGAATGAAGTGCAAAAGAAGGAAAAATGTACACAATAATGTGTTCAACAATTATATCACAACAAAACACAGTTCTGATTGAGATAGGACCCGTTCACATGGGAAAAACCCCAAAAATGGACCCGAAATTGGACTCGGAAATTAATATGGGAAGAATCAATTGCCAAAATGAAGTGTGATAAACAAGAAAAACGTTTGAGAGAAGGGGATGCACATGACTGTCACATCAAAACTCACTATGGGCGGAGTGAGAAGGGGTTTACGTGCAAAAAATACAAAAAAGACACCCGAAAACACATGAAAAATTAATAACTAAAAATCCGGCAGTCGAAAGAGGGGGAAAGAAAAAGGAAAAAATGGGGGAAAGACTGGCGGGACATGGCTGTCATGTTAAACTGGCCATCCGGTGCAAACAGGTCATGTGCACAGGGAAAAAGTATAGAAATTACGCATGAAAAACCCGCAAAAATTAATATCGGATGAACTATGCATTGGAAGGATAGGGTGTAAAAAGAAAAAATTTCAAGAGGAATGAGTAGGGCAGGGCTAGCACATCAAATCAGTGTTCTGAAGAAATAAAAGCATGCTCACATGGAAAATCGTCCAATTTACGGGAATTGCTTCAAAAGTTAATAACTTTAGAACTGTCTGTCGGAACAGGGATTGATAAAAAGAAAAAATGGGAAGTTCAAAGGGATGAACATGGTAATAAGGGTGGATGTGAGTCTCAGTGAACGTAGGGCGTATTCACATGGAAAAATCGCAAAACAAAGGATAAAGATAAACGGACAAGGAACAACCCCAGGGACAGGGTGAAATAGAATGAAGGAGTGGGGAAGGGACTCCATCAAAGCATAAAAAATGAATTTCCGCATTTGGAGGTGGATAGATGTATTTCCATGATGATATGCAGAACTGATGCGCATGGACGCATCTCCACACTTAAGACCTTAACAGGAAGGGTAAACCGAACAACAAGGACCTAGTACCACACATGAAACCAACCGCGAAGATCCCCACACTTAAGACATGACCGTCACAGAGAAATAGAAGGTGTAGGGTTAGAAAAAATTGGCCCATATTGCTAAGGAGTAATGTCGACTATCGAGGTTGCGTCTTGTGTCGTTGTCGGCTCTGCAGGAGGTACCATGTTGTCTTCACAGCACACGTCCTCCGTGTTTGGGACCATGCGCCAGTACCGAGGGAGGTAGCTGATTGAAGGAATTGTAGGAAATTCGTCGATGATGAGGGATAATGCACTCAACTCATGATCACTCAAATGGAATAAAAGAACAATCACTCGCCCCATAACTTACATCACTCGAGGTAATATTGATACAAACCCAGATCTCACACCCGGTTTTAGGAATCGACAAGGGGGTGGTGCAAAGGAAGTATGCCAGGGTGCATCAGTGCGTCCAACCCCTCTAGCATAGGTGCAAGCAAGAAGGCAAGGGAGCCTTGCATTGCCATGTACATAACAGAGTAACATGTCCCATGCTAATGGAAGAGACCCATCCCGTGGGTGTAGAGAGAAATGGGAACGTACCTGACTCCAATGGTCATAGCGTCCCTCAATCCTCACCTCTCAATAATTGAATGAAGAAACGCCAGTCACACTCAATCCACCCTCTGTCTCACGCTCTATTGAAAGATACAGAGGGTAGCCCCTTCCTGAAACCCATTAATATAATCCTCACTGTCACTTATGCAGAGCTTGTATGCCTTGTGTGCATCTGATAGTGCAATAGTGCATCCCGCCCTGTGTCGGTATACATTGCAAGAAAGAAAACCACGGAGCCTTATGGTGCAGTGCACCGGAACAGATCGTGTATTGTGCATTGAGAGATCCATCCCGTGTGTGCAACACTCCATTCACACATCTCACTTCATTTGATTTGAAGGGAAAGACTGGTCACTCACCCCACCCTCTGTCTCACGCTCTGATAGATACAGTGGGTAGCCCATACTCACGTCCCCATCCTATTAGGATGAAAGCTCACATCACTCAAGAGATTGGTGATGAAGATCATGTCGGTTGTTGTTGTCATCACGATCTTAAAGATGAGGCGTACCCAGGGAGGCAGCCAACAAGTCGCGTACTTCAATGATTTGTAAGAAAGGTCGTCTGTTAAGAAGGACAGACGGACTGATACTGCAGAGATAATGCACCAAGGGAGGCGGCTTCAAATTACTTGCTGAAAAGGTGTTGCTCGTGAGTTAGCTATCTTGAACCGCGGGGTGTAACCACCTTTTCCATAGTCAGCTTCGTGCCCAAGGGTGTTTTCACCTTTTCTTGAAACAAGGCCTACTATGACAGGAAATTTCTTCCTTTTCTCCCATAACAGTTTTGTTTGTTTTGTTTTTTTCTTTCTTTCTTCCCTTTTTTTTCTTTTTTTCTTTTTCATTAAGAAAGAGAATGGTAGAAATATCATGTGTCAAGACCAACCTTGCCACCGTTGGTGGATCAGATGAGAAGAGAACAAGGTAGGGTTGAGAGGTATCTGTGACGGGCTAGTAGAACGAGACCGCCTCATGAGGAGAATCATAAGGGCTATCAGAAGCACGAAGAGAATGAATATGCGACGCCCAAAAGGGAAAGGGTAGGTCGACTGGGATTGTCAAGATCCCTAGGGAGGGAAGTACTTCTTTAGAAGATAGCCATTGATCAGAAAAGGATCATCAAAGGCATCAATGGTCTGCACCTAAACAGAGCCATTAGGATTGACAACAAGTACCTTGTACGGGCCCATCCACCGTTGTTGAAGCTTGCCAGGAAACTTGCCAAATCTCAAATCATAGGCTAGGACAAGATCGCCTTTTTTGAACTCCTTGTGCTTGATGAAACTGTCATGATAGGCCTTGCGTCGCACTTGAGTGGTTTCCATACATTGTAGGGCTATCTGCGATATCTCATCCAAGCATTCCAAGTGCAGGCGATGGCGTTGCAGTGACTCATCATCTCCGAAGCATTCTTTAACTACCACTCGCAAAGAGGGCAATTCTAGTTCAACAGGGAAGACGGCTTCTGTACCATACACTAGCTGAAAAGGGGTTTGTCCTGTAGCTACCTTATGGGAGGTTCTATATGTCCAGAGGGCCTCTGTAAGCTCATCGTCCTAGTCGCGATGATGTGTGGCAATCGTTCTTGTCTGGATCGAGCAAAGGATATGATGCCAGGAGGCATATTTCACCGTGGATTCCATGCCACGGTGGATTCCGTGAGTTTGCCAATAGAAAATTAAAGCTAATGGGCGCCCAAGAAGTCAGGCGTACCCAAATACAAGGTCCAAATACAAATATCTAAATCGTGCGCCCATGCGCATACAAAAATAATAAATAAATATCAAGCGCTTTGATAAATAAGCGTGACAAAATATAGGCACCATGCCTAAGACACGCACCCATCAAAATATTGATGATAAATTTGAATACATGCTATCCTCCAATGCTTTCCACTGCCACCGCTGCTATCTCTACACATCAACTGAAGCATTCACAATCATTAGTAAAATAATATAATGAAACCGACAAAAGTGAATACCTAGTAGTGTTCAGCTACATAAATAAATTGGTTAGAAATCAATCCTAACCTTAATTTATCACGAGTGCGCGCTCTAAACTCATAAACATTTATTAATTTAAATATGTATTTTGCAGAATCATCCACTATGGAATCACCCATGTACACATAAAATTAACAAAACACCTGAAAAGGATAGGCGTCCCCATGGACTTCTCACACAAAGAATCCACTTTGTGTATGAAAAGCTAAAGCGTGATATTTTGTAATTTGGGTTATTATTTGAGCTTGAAGATGATTAATATATGAAATACATGCTTTGTGGAGTGCTCACACAAGGCATGGGGGGAGATTGCACCCAATTGGTCTCTTGTTCATGTCGTGCAAGCTTTCTACATTGATTTGTGTGCAAAAAGTAGAGTTCTTTTGTTCTTGGGGACCTTCTGACGCTGTCGTGATGCTGCGCATCTGAGCCGTGAACACCTCCAATTTTTGTTGTGCATTTGTGTTAATTTCTGCGTGTGATTCATTGTTTGTGTGGTGCATTTTAATAAACTACATCCAATGTATGTATATATTCCCTTAAATGTATTGTACACACGATGCTTGTACTAGGAAGGAAAACTTATCCTACCCTTTGTAGACCGTCCTGTTCGTGGGAGCATCCGAGACTTGGGGCAAGCTTACAATGAGTCCTTCACAGATCCAGATTGTAATCAGGACTCCAGTGATAAGGTCCCTGATTTTGTTGAGACTATGATATACTGTCCAAACGAGGCTGTTTGTATGGTTGGTCACTATGCGTCAAAAGAGGAATTCACAAATGAAAAGATAGGAAGCTAAAGATAGAGGGAGGATTTTCGAAAGGCAGGGATCAGAGGGAAAAGAGGAAGGAAAAAAGGAGACTAATTGGGGGAAAAGGAGGATTCGAATGGCGAAAGGGAGGGAAAAAGATGGATTGTCATGCGCTTGAATGGGAGGAGAGGTTCCTTCTTTTCCGCTTTTCTGTAGCGAAAGGAGGGGGAATAATGCTCGGATTGGAAAAAGGAGGACATAGGAGCAGAGGATTGGAGAGGGGAGAGAGCTGTGGTAAAGCTATTGAGGGAGGGATTGTCGGAAAATTTGTGAACGTCAGAGAGTTCGACAGGGAAGAAAAAGGTGAGAAAAGCATGCTGCTGCGATGGAGGTCATTGGTGGATATTGAAGTGGACATCTAAAGTTTGTTGACCATTCACTGTCAATTTTTATAGTGGTTGAGAACAGAGTGGTATACTCCAGACTGACATTTGGGGGAGCCGCTTGTGAAACGGAGGGAGGGAGATTGAAAGAAAAGGAAGGCAAGAATCAGAGAGTTCAAAGGAGAAAGGAGGGGATTGGGAAGTATGCGTCCCGCTCGTGAGTGGTGCATCTCATCATTCGCTCCTTCCTTTCTTAGTTGTGCAATCTCTGTGCCATCGCCCAGTTCCTGACGATGATCGAGCATAGGAAGACTACTGTTAAAGCCAACCGCACTGTCTACGAGCTCGTATTGGCTGGCGATGGCGAACATAGATTTAATCTGGAGAGCATGGCAGAGATTGATAGAGCATTGGACGAGACAAAAATCAGAAGCCTGGAACAGAAGTATCATGCTTTGAGGTCCCTACAAGTTCTTGGATGGCAGCCTCTATATCCGATTATCCAGGAATTATAATGCTTTTGACATGACGAAGATGGTTGATGGGCGGTGCTACACTCGTTGGTTGCTTCAAGGGTGCATGCCTTTGCCAATTGTTGGCACATCCTAATGATCGCAGATACGGAAAAGCATTGCCAGTCCTGTATACCTACCTTTGAACATCGAACACAGGAATCGTGGAGCAATTCAGATCACTATCTCAGGGGAGGCATACCGTATCAAACATGACTGCATAGTTAAGACCCTCGCCTCCCAACTTAGCCTTGATCTGGAAGTGCCGTTCAATCTGCCAACACTATTCTCCTTGGTGTCTTCAGCACAGGCTCCTATTTACTATTGGATTCTTCACAAACATGGCAGCTACAATCTATGTATCAATGGTTCTTCACTGCTATAAACTCTCAGAAGTCTTCTCAGAAGTTCAAGTTTTTGCCTTGCTGTACTATGTGATTTCATACTTTCCTGGGGTTTCAGCAGGAATGCGTTTCCTTTCATCCATGGTTACATCCTCTGACTTGAAATGCTTTGGTCGTTAACTCATCCATATACCTATAGCTGCTGAAATTGGACAAATCATATGGTTTCTTATTGATTTTGTCCTAGTGCTTCCTTTGATTTGATGCTACTTGAACAGAAGTGCACAAAGAGGTCGGTTGCTTTACAATATGGACAAACTCTGATTTGTGGGAAGACAACCGATTCAGGAAGTTCAGAACATGCTGATTTCAATCTTCGGATCACTAAAGAGAATCTATGAATTGATGCAAGCTGGAATCCTCCTTGGGTGAGAGTAGAATTATTCCTAATGACACATTTTCAAGCTGTTCCTCTTGATAGTCATCCACTTTTGAAAGAAGATGAGAATGTTCATGAAGGAAGATTACAAGTTGCCGATTAGTGCTTCTATCACTCTTTTATGTATAAGTTGTGGGTACTAGAGGTAGTACTTGGTTCTTTGTAAACAGTGTAAATCCTATTGAGTTTTCTGAGACAGGAGGCCATCCTGGATGTAATGGATGATTGCAGCTAAGTAGACGATGAAGATTAAAGCTTTGATATATGTCTAGATTTTGCTTTCCAGGGAAGACCTGTGAGCTGCCAAGCTGTAGTGATCAGCTCTCTAAGCTTTATACTCATTCTCAGCTATATACCCTTTATAGAGGACATTATTGATTAACATCAGCAGAATCTGCCTATTGAGCTCCCTCAGATGCATATTATGTTCTTCTTAATGGTCCTGGAGTTTTAACAAGCTGGATATGACTAAATCCAGAATCTAATTGATTTATTTGGTGCCCTGAAAACCAAGCTCTTATGATTATTGTAAAGCTGAGGACAGATTGTCATACTTTGACATTTATTTTGACTCTTCTCTTGCTATAAAGTGAACTTTGGGATCAAATATTGAGATCTTCTTGTTAGCCTCTTTCCTTGTTGTCCCTTGAACCCCGTGTTCTGCAGCCCTTGCGTGAACTCTACGACATTTCTGGTGAACCCGACGTGAAAGTGCTGCGTCATCAGCAAGATGGGAGACTCGCAAGAAGAGATGTCAGATGATAATGTCATGAAGAACCTGTTTCAGTCATTTACCATGTATATGCAGCAGCAAGTTCATGCAAAATGAGACAGTGATGCTATGGATGCCTTGAAAGCTGTCCAACAGGAGCTGAAGCAGTTTAATGGCCAGCAAGTGTCAACTTACCTGCATTTGTATGAAGAAAAGATGAAGTTTTTTGGTGTTTCTCAAGATGTTTGGAGCCGCTACTTCTTGCGGATCGTGGTGCGCGCTCTTGAAGGTCGAATTGCAGAAATTCAAGAGGCACATGCAGGTTGGGCTGAATTTAAAAAGGCCTTAAAAGATGAATATTTCCTGGAGGATACAGGTCTTATGAATCGCAGGAATTTTTTAGCATGGGTTTCTATGCCTAATAAGGGACTTTCTGTTACCGCTCTTCTGCGAGAGTTTGAAAGCCGTTATGATCAGTTGGATGGAACTGAACAACAAGCCTTGGAGATGCAGAAAGTGGAGTTGTTTTTGCAAGCTGCAGATGCTGATTTGCAGGAAAAGTTGGATGATCTTTTGGAAGATCAAGCTACTGATTCAGGTTTAAAGACTGAGTGGAGACATGTTATTGATGCTGTGAATGCTCTTGTCAAGAAGCAGCGCAGGAGAGTCAGATTGCATCGTAATACAGGATTAGTTCCTGAAAAATCCTTGGAGACCTCTTCTTCTACCCCTGCTACTTCTTTGCCTAAGCCTACTCCTCCTGTAGTGAATCCACCAGTTCCTGCTGCTCCAGTGTCCTTATCTGTAGATGATGTTATTAAAGGCTTGGCGGATTTGACGATTGAAGCAGTCAAAGCTGAAGTTGGTAAGTTAAAGGAGCAACTTATGTCTGTACCTGCTGTAGCACCTGCTCCAGTGACTGCTTTTCCAGCTGGACAAAGAAAAGGGCGACGATGTATTTGGTGTGATAGTACAGAGCACCAACACTGCAGAGATTGTGATGCTTTTCAGGAAGCACGTAGGAAGAATGTAGTGTTCTGGGGACAAGATGGGAAGATATGGCTGACAGAGACTGGCGCTCCTCTTGACACGAACTTCGGTAAGGGAGGTATGAAGAAGCTTGTTGATGATATGGCTGCGCGATCAGCTTATGTGAGTGTTAGAGGAGATGCTTTAGCTTTTGGAGTCCAGCTTGAGCAGAAATCTGATGGAGACTCTGCTTTATGGTCTTCTGCCTTGGAGATAGCGAGAAGAGGGAAAGTTCAAACTTCTACTATGACTTGTGTGGGCTCTAGCATCCGAGGAGAAACAGGATGGGATTCTCCCGTTGACAGGTATTCTATTTTTGCTTATATTGCTAAAACGCAGGGTTTAGATGCCATGGTTGAGGAAAAGAGAAGAAGAGATGAAGAGGGTCCTAGCTCCTCCAAAAAGACTAGAGGGGATGACTTTGTTTCACCACCTATTTCAGCTCCACCTATGTCAAATTCTCCAGCCCAAACAGGTTCCGATCAGCCAATGGAAGACAAGCAGAAGGAAAAGAAGCAATCAAGAAAAGAGCCAGGATTCAAGCTCTTGTCAGACCTTGATATGCAAACGGATATGAGTAAGATTTTTCATGAAAGAATTTTGAATAGTGAAGTCACTTTTACTGTTGGAGAGGCTCTTGGGATTGCTAGAAGAGAAATACAGGATCAGATGCAGGATCTTTTGCGGAGGAAACGACATGCGATGGAAGGACCTGCTTTACAGGGATTGTGGCATGGAGCTCTTGGGAAAGAGCATGATGATGCAGTGATGGTTGAGAGTGCTTCTGTTAATCCACAATCGGAGAAAATAGTGCAACCTATGCAGTATGAAGATGATGAGTCCCCTATTCTCATTCCTCGCAGTCATTTTTCACGAAGTCATTGGGCTAGAGCAACCACTGAGACAGTGGTAAGGATTGGAGAGAAACAAATTCCCTTGATTGCTTTAGTTGATCATGGTTCTGAAATTAATCTTATTGCTCGAGGTGTTTATGAGAGTGGCAAGTGGCCTATGGATGCAGAGCATGGCTGGCGCATGAGAGCCGCCAATAATACTTCTGGTGATATGTATGCTGCTTGTCCGAGTATTAGAATTTCTATTGGTAATGTTGAAGAGGATTATCATTGCTTTGTTCAGGATTCATGCTCTTATCCGATTATTCTTGGACAACCTTTCATTACAGAAGCAAGAATGGAAACAAAAGTGATGGATGATGGATCAGCTTATGCGCGGATACGCAGTAAAGATGGTATGCGAGCTGTTCAGTTTATGACTGTTGGGATAAATCATCCGAGAAACAGGGACTCCTTGCGTGAGGCACCACTACCTGCGAAGGAGTTGGATTTTCATTAGGTACCGCTGTCTTGCGAGACGCCAGTGGTACGGAGCAGAGAAAAGAGGAGATCTCGCCTCTTGGCAGCCAGTCTTTCTCCAATAACTTTGTTGGGTTTACTTCAGATAGTTCAGTGAGTTATCAGAAAATTTCAGATTTGCCTAGAGCTGCCAGGCAGTACATTGGTCGTAAGGAGAAAGAGTTGAAGAATGCAGGTATTTTGTATGCAGAAGAGCATGTGGATGGATTGTATGAAGGGATGTCTTATGCAGATACATTGTTTGAGATGAGTGCAATGCTGAAAACTGATGTATGCAAAGGTTCAAAGATCATACCTGTGCAAACCTTGGATATGTTTCAGGAAATTTCTGGTTTTATGCTGCAAACAGAGTTAGAGGCTGAGAAAACTCAGCAAACTGAATTTATGGCTGATCTTGATCAGCTAATTGAATTGCAGAGGGCTGAATTCATTCAGCCAACAGAGTTGAATGCAGAAAAATTTCTGCATACAGAGTTTCAGGATGCATTTATGCAGTCCATAGAGCCGAGGGTTGAATCCATTCAGCCAACAGAGTTGAATGTAGAAAAATTTCTGCATACAGAGTTTCAGGCTGCACCCATGCAGTCCATAGAGCTAAAGGCTGAAATTTTTCAACCAACAGAGTTGAAAGATGCTGAAAATTTGCAAAAATTGCAGCAAAGAAAAGAGTGCTTGAATGATGCCAAGGTTGACACAAAATATAAAACAGTTGATAAGAAGGTTAAGCCGGTTGCAGGCCCGCTTCCTTCTGATAGTGATGAACAGATTGAAAAAGCTATGAAGCAGCCTATGTTGAGAGATCCTGCAAATATTGGACATAAGTTTTCAGGGCTGAAATCTGTCTTTGCTGTTAATGAAGTCATCATAGTTGGGCATATGGTTGGATATTATGGCAGAAAGCCTTCTCTTGCAAAGGTGGATGCCATAAACAGGATTGCAGAGTATTGCTCGACTACTTCAGAGATGCGAAGATTTGTGGGAGCTTATGTATTTTACATGATTTGGATTCCTCATTTTGCTCATATTGCAGATGTTCTCTATCAGTTGTTTCGAAAGGGGCAGAAATATTATAGGGATGATGAAGCTGATGAAGAAACAGGTTTACTAGAATCAAAAGATGGACTTGACCTGTTTGTGGAGTTGAATGATCCTGGATAGTTGGCACATCCGGAGGATGCGCAGGTTTAGAGGGGCTGGATGTCGTGATGCTGCGCATCTGAGCCGTGAACACCTCCAATTTTTGTTGTGCATTTGTGTTAATTTCTGCGTGTGATTCATTGTTTGTGTGGTGCATTTTAATAAACTACATCCAATGTATGTATATATTCCCTTAAATGTATTGTACACACGATGCTTGTACTAGGAAGGAAAACTTATCCTACCCTTTGTAGACCGTCCTGTTCGTGGGAGCATCCGAGACTTGGGGAAAGCTTACAATGAGTCCTTCACAGATCCAAATTGTAATCAGGACTCCAGTGATAAGGTCCCTGATTTTGTTGAGACTATGATATACTGTCCAAACGAGGCTGTTTGTATGGTTGGTCACTATGCGTCAAAAGAGGAATTCACAAATGAAAAGATAGGAAGCTAAAGATAGAGGGAGGATTTTCGAAAGGCAGGGATCAGAGGGAAAAGAGGAAGGAAAAAAGGAGACTAATTGGGGGAAAAGGAGGATTCGAATGGCGAAAGGGAGGGAAAAAGATGGATTGTCATGCGCTTGAATGGGAGGAGAGGTTCCTTCTTTTCCGCTTTTCTGTAGCGAAAGGAGGGGGAATAATGCTCGGATTGGAAAAAGGAGGACATAGGAGCAGAGGATTGGAGAGGGGAGAGAGCTGTGGTGAAGCTATTGAGGGAGGGATTGTCGGAAAATTTGTGAACGTCAGAGAGTTCGACAGGGAAGAAAAAGGTGAGAAAAGCATGCTGCTGCGATGGAGGTCATTGGTGGATATTGAAGTGGACATCTAAAGTTTGTTGACCATTCACTGTCAATTTTTATAGTGGTTGAGAACAGAGTGGTATACTCCAGACTGACATTTGGGGGAGCCGCTTGTGAAACGGAGGGAGGGAGATTGAAAGAAAAGGAAGGCAAGAATCAGAGAGTTCAAAGGAGAAAGGAGGGGATTGGGAAGTATGCGTCCCGCACGTGAGTGGTGCATCTCATCATTCGCTCCTTCCTTTCTTAGTTGTGCAATCTCTGTGCCATCGCCCAGTTCCTGACGATGATCGAGCATAGGAAGACTACTGTTAAAGCCAACCGCACTGTCTACGAGCTCGTATTGGCTGGCGATGGCGAACATAGATTTAATCTGGAGAGCATGGCAGAGATTGATAGAGCATTGGACGAGACAAAAATCAGAAGCCTGGAACAGAAGTATCATGCTTTGAGGTCCCTACAAGTTCTTGGATGGCAGCCTCTATATCCGATTATCCAGGAATTATAATGCTTTTGACATGACGAAGATGGTTGATGGGCGGTGCTACACTCGTTGGTTGCTTCAAGGGTGCATGCCTTTGCCAATTGTTGGCACATCCTAATGATCGCAGATACGGAAAAGCATTGCCAGTCCTGTATACCTACCTTTGAACATCGAACACAGGAATCGTGGAGCAATTCAGATCACTATCTCAGGGGAGGCATACCGTATCAAACATGACTGCATAGTTAAGACCCTCGCCTCCCAACTTAGCCTTGATCTGGAAGTGCCGTTCAATCTGCCAACACTATTCTCCTTGGTGTCTTCAGCACAGGCTCCTATTTACTATTGGATTCTTCACAAACATGGCAGCTACAATCTATGTATCAATGGTTCTTCACTGCTATAAACTCTCAGAAGTCTTCTCAGAAGTTCAAGTTTTTGCCTTGCTGTACTATGTGATTTCATACTTTCCTGGGGTTTCAGCAGGAATGCGTTTCCTTTCATCCATGATTACATCCTCTGACTTGAAGTGCTTTGGTCGTTAACTCATCCATATACCTATAGCTGCTGAAATTGGGCAAATCATATGGTTTCTTATTGATTTTGTCCTAGTGCTTCCTTTGATTTGATGCTACTTGAACAGAAGTGCACAAAGAGGTCGGTTGCTTTACAATATGGACAAACTCTGATTTGTGGGAAGACAACCGATTCAGGAAGTTCAGAACATGCTGATTTCAATCTTCGGATCACTAAAGAGAATCTATGAATTGATGCAAGCTGGAATCCTCCTTGGGTGAGAGTAGAATTATTCCTAATGACACATTTTCAAGCTGTTCCTCTTGATAGTCATCCACTTTTGAAAGAAGATGAGAATGTTCATGAAGGAAGATTACAAGTTGCCGATTAGTGCTTCTATCACTCTTTTATGTATAAGTTGTGGGTACTAGAGGTAGTACCTGGTTCTTTGTAAACAGTGTAAATCCTATTGAGTTTTCTGAGACAGGAGGCCATCCTGGATGTAATGGATGATTGCAGCTAAGTAGACGATGAAGATTAAAGCTTTGATATATGTCTAGATTTTGCTTTCCAGGGAAGACCTGTGAGCTGCCAAGCTGTAGTGATCAGCTCTCTAAGCTTTATACTCATTCTCAGCTATATACCCTTTATAGAGGACATTATTGATTAACATCAGCAGAATCTGCCTATTGAGCTCCCTCAGATGCATATTATGTTCTTCTTAATGGTCCTGGAGTTTTAACAAGCTGGATATGACTAAATCCAGAATCTAATTGATTTATTTGGTGCCCTGAAAACCAAGCTCTTATGATTATTGTAAAGCTGAGGACAGATTGTCATACTTTGACATTTATTTTGACTCTTCTCTTGCTATAAAGTGAACTTTGGGATCAAATATTGAGATCTTCTTGTTAGCCTCTTTCCTTGCTGTCCCTTGAACCCCGTGTTCTGCAGCCCTTGCGTGAACTCTACGACAACGCTCACTACGCGCGCTTACGGCATCCGATCTGTGCACTAGTGGTATCAGAGTGAAGCTGAGATCGAGAGCTTCCAATCGCTTACCATCTTGTGTGAAGACGGAGCTCCTGGAACGAATGAGCTCTACAGTCAGTTTTGTCACGAACGGTCGATACGAGTGTGTTCCTGGCGGTCAAGAACCCCCTTTTGCACTCTCTGATCGCGAAGGACCCAGCCTGTGGAGGCGGAGGACCACGTAGACATCTTCTTCTTCAAGTCGTTTACAAACAGACCAGTAAGCTTCCATAGGTCAAAATTTTAAAAGCTTTAACTCAAAGCTTTGGTAAGCTTTATAAGAAGCTTATAAAAGCTTCAACTAGGAAATTCATCATTGGGCGGCAAGAGGACGTTCTGGGCAGCATCGATTCTGTTGACGACGTCCTTCTGTCCACGAAATTCAGCTTCTTTACTTAAGCTCTTAAGCCCTCTATGTCACCAAGTTAATTTACTTTTGCAAGTCACCTAAGTCCACAAAGGTCAATCAAATCATCTCCAACCACTCCCATAAAGGCAGTTCACATGCACAAGCCTACGAACTAGTCTATTGCTCTCTGGTAGACTCTACTTCACACCTGTAGACTTGCTAAACCAGTTTCAGCAAACACAAAAGGTCATACGCAGTTCATACGCAGTTTCTACGAAGACAACGAATACTGCAATCGCAAAAGAGAAAGACTACAAAAGCCAAACAAAATTTACAAGCCTTCTATACCCGACTTTGAGCTACGCTCATCCCGCTAATCAAATTTTGAGAGTGTGAGGTCTTTTGGATTTTACAGGATGACGGAACAACATATGGACGATTTTATGGCTGAAGGTGATTTACCCAAACCAACGATGGAGCAAAAGTTGGATTTGATTATGATGTAGCTTGAAGAAAAACGAAGAGCCCAACAAGCTTTGCAAGTTCGATTGGCCAATTTGCAGCGATCTACCACCGACAAAGATGGACCGCAACCCGAAGATCTTATATGACATACCATCGATGCAACACTTGAAGCCCAATCCATCCGCAAAGAAACAAAGATAAGTAAAAGAAACTTCAAATTTCGTACTTTTAATGGATCTCGAGATGGAAAGACTGTACTTGCATTTATCAGTCAATTTTATGATTGCTTCCATGAAGAAACATATGCTGAGAAAGACAAAATTAAATGTGTCACTAATCATTTAGTCCATCGAGCATCTTTATGGTGGACTGTGGTCCGCAAGAGCGCTGATTGTCCCACTACCTGGTAGAGTTTCCAAAAGAAGTTTTTGCAGAATTTCCTTCCTCCTTAGTTCCATGAAAAAGCCATAAAGCAATGGGATCTTCTACAGCAAAGAGAACGTGAACCTATTTCCCAATACACTGAACGTTTTTGGAATGCCCTACTGCAATTACGCATTCTCAAAGATGTACCTGAAGTGACTCTCAAATGCAAGTTTATGTCTGGCCTACTTGGACATTACTATGTGAAGTCAATATGTTCAAGCCTACAACCCTTGAAGATGCAATTTCCTTGGCTCATGACACTGAAGACAAGATTCGAGGAAGAGAGAAGCGACCACAACAATTTCAAACTAATGGTAACTATGGTTCCAAACAATTCAATTCAAATTTTCAAAGATTCAATCAAAGTCGTTTTCTTCCATTTTCATTCCGTAAGTCTTTGACACAACCACCTGCTTTGCCATCAAATACCAATCCAAATCCTAAGCCATCCTCACAGCCAAATCCCAACATTCCTAAACTTCCTGCCATTACCAACAATGTATCTAAAGCCAAACCCATAGTTTGTTACAAATGCCATCAATCTAGACATCTAGCAGCCAATTGCCAATCGAAAAAGCCACCTGTCCATATCAATTATCATGGAGCAATGGAATATGAAGAACGTGAGGAAATGCTTGATTTTACGAAAGATGATGACGACATTGGTACTACTTTGGATACTTTGCCAGATATGCCAACTCCACATTCTTTGTTGACAATGAAATGTTTAGTGCATGGAAAAGAAAAGATTATTTTACATGATGATGGTAGCACACATGACTTTATTTCTGCAAAGTTAGTGAAAGAATTGAATTTACAAACTGTTTCTACAAATTATCGCATTAAAGCCGCATTCCTAGGCACGAGATATAATGGAACACAAGAAATGCATAGTTTAGAAATTAAAATTGGTGAATATACTAAACGAAGGAATTTCCTAGTTGTACCTTTGCAGTCTAGTGACATTATCTTAGGAATGCCTTAGCGTCCTCAGTATAATCCTGACATAGATTATTCTACGCATTCAATTAATTTTTTTTTTCAATGAAAACAAATCACATTGCATGGTATGCACGCTTCTAATAATTTTCCACTGCTTACTCATACTTAGGCTAAACGTACATTACGTAAAAGTAGCAAATCTTATTTAATATGGGTGAGTAAACTTCAAGCTAAAGAAAAACATATGCATCCTAGCCATACACAATTTCTTGTCCAATTTCAAAATTGTTTTGCTGATGATTTACCCCCTGGACTACCACCTTCACGACCTGAAGATCATAAAATAGATTTAATTCCTGGTACACAACCACCATGTAAAGCACCATATAGACATAACCAAATTGAACAGAAAGAAATTCAAAATCAAATAGAAGAATTACTTAATAGAGGATTAATTAGACCTAGTAGTTCTCCATTTGGCGCACCTGTCTTATTAGTACAGAAGAATAATAATACTTATCGCATGTGCATTGATTATCGTGCCCTAAATAAAATTACTGTTAAGAATAGATATCCAATTCCTAGGGTAGATGATCTTATGGATAAACTACAAGGATCTGCCATATTCAATAAGATAGATCTTAAATCTGGTTATCATCAAGTAAGATTGGATAAATCTGATATATTCAAAACTGCATTTAGAACACAATTTGGACACTATGAATTTCTAGTGATGCCTTTCCGTTTAACTAATGCACCAGCTACATTTAGTCGCATGATGAATCGCATATTTTTGAAATATCAGCATTGTGTTATAGTATTCTTTGATGATATATTAGTATTCAGTAAAAATGAGAATGAGCATTATGAACATCTCTCTTTAGTTTTCAAGTTGTTAAAAGATAATCAAGTGTATGCTAATCTAGAAAAGAGTGAATTCTTTCAAATAGAAATTGAATATCTAGGACATATTGTTTCATCAGAAGGTATTAAAGTTGACCCTAAAAAGATAAAAGCAATTTTAAATCGTCCCATACCCAAAAATGTCCATGAGTTACGTTGTTTTCTAGGTCTTGCTAGTTTTTACAGAAAGTTTGTGCGAAATTTCTCATTACTTTCATTACCTTTGACAAAACTTTTAAAGAAGGGTATTGTGTATAACTGGACTGACAATCAACAAAAATCCTTTGATTTATTGAAACATGCATTAACCCATGCTCCTGTATTACAACTACCTGATTTCAATAGACCATTCTTTTTAGTAGTTACTGATGCTAGTGGATCTAGAATAGGAGCCGTCCTTATGCAAGATAATCATCCCATACCCTACTCTAGCTGTAAACTGAAACCATCCGAACTTAAATATTCTACATATGATAAATACTTGCTAGCTGTAGTACAAGCCTTACGGCAATGGAAACATTATTTAATGGGTTCTGAGTTTATGATTAAAACTGACCAAGAAAGCATTAGACATCTCCTTAGTCAACCCCAAATATCTGACCGACACATTAAATGGGCAGTTTTCATTCAAAGTTTTCGTCCCCTTATACAATATCAACCAGGAAAAGAGAATGTTGTAGCTGACGCTTTGAGTAGAAGACCGACAATTCATAATATTTTTGTGATATCATTTGATTCCCTTATCCCTATGAAAGATACTTATCATCAGGATATTACTTCTCAAGCTGATTGGAATAAATTAGTTGCAAATAATTGGATTCCTATTGATTCACTGTCTTACAATAATGGATTCATGTTTTATGAAAAAAGATTGTGTGTGAGAGTTCCATTTCGATCATTTGTTTTGCATGAAATTCATTGTCCTCCATATCAAGGTCATAGAGGTATTATATCTACTTTGCGCTTGATATTCATAATTTTTAGCTAATTTTTAAGCACTTTCCGGCACCAAAATTCCGCTCTCATTGGCGACCACGGGATAGGGCGACTCAGCCCGTCGAATCCACGAACATATCTGCACATAAACAACCAAAGAAGCATCAAACTGATACAAAAAATATATATAATAAAACTCAGCACAATGCTCCCCCTACCCCCGGATGTTGAGATATCGAGCTCCACTCGTGATACACCAGGGTGACCGTTGAGTACTTATGTCACCGACTTGTCAGTTGCAGACGCGGTTGGTACACCGCCGATGAATAATAGCTACATGATAGCTATCCTTATCTACTCTAGTTCGTGGCTCAGTTAGTATGCCACCTTAGTTAGTTGAGTTTGGTTTGAGACCCATACATAGGGTTCTTCTATTTCTTTGTACTAGAGTTCTTTTGGCTTACACAACTAAGAAGAGGAAAACTGTTTTCAGCCTCCACCCTTGTGTGTGTCTTCCCCCATTGTGCAAGCAAGAAAGCTTCAAGCGAGACTCCTTCCTTCTCTCCCACAATCTTGACATGGTATCAGAGCCTTGTTCATGGTAAGGAGCTCAAGAAAGCAAGCCAAGCTCACGGTGGTCTGGTAAGAGGAGCAGTGTTGCTTTCATTTTCTGTTTTGGGAGCAGATCTCTGCAGGTAGCACAGCCGGAAATTGCAGGAGTGCATTGTCTCAGGTTGAGACGCCCTTCGCGGTGAAGCAAGAGGGCAGTATATGCTGCGGGTGAGGACTTTAGCCCTCGACGACCTTGTTTTCTTGATTTGAGGCCATTTCGGGGCCTGTTTTGCAGACGGAAGTTTTCTGCACGCACTCAGGAAAAGGCTCAGTTTTATGCTGTGCAGCCACTGTTCTACAGGTCGGTGAAAATTTACTGTAGAAATTGCATCGTATGCTTGTGCGCAGAGACATTGGGAGTTTCAGAATCATCCTTGGTTCCTGTTTATGCAAAATCGTCACTAGGAAGTGACTGTGTGGTCAAATACCACTTTCGCCAGTTTTGCAGATTTTCCCTTGTGAGGCTGAAGCTGTGTTTTTTGCAGTAACAGAATTTCTTGCAGTATTCTGTAATGGCGTCTGATTCTCTTTCACAGATTGTCACTGAAAAGCTTGACAAGAACAACTTCCAGGCATGGAAGTTTAGAATGATGAATTTCCTTATGGGAAAAGGATATTGGGAATTTGTTGCAGGAAATGAAGAAGAACCAGTTCTTCCTTATGTTCCCAATCAACAGCAAATGCAGGCATTCAAAGCATGGCATGAGAGAGCCAGGAAAGTTATGTACTGGCTGTCTATCAGCATTTTAGACTCTATGATTGTGCATATTCAGGATGCAAGTACGCCAAAGGAGGCATGGGATACTCTGTCAAAAATGTATAGCACAAATACACAAGCCAGGAAAATGCAGCTCAAGCAAGAGTTGCATAATGTGCAAAGAGAAAATATGAGCATCAATGACTACCACATGAAGGTGAAGAAGATTGCAGATGCACTTGCTTCCATTGGGTCGCCAGTGGAAGATGATGATTTAGTTTCCGTGACCTTGAATGGTCTAGGAAAGGATTATGCACAGTTTCGAACATCCATTTCCGTTCGTGAAAGATTTCCTGACTTTGAGGAGTTGATTGCTCTTCTAATTTCTGAGGAGCAGAGAAATGGTGGTGCATCTTCTTCAGGAGGAACTTCAAAAGAAGCTGTCTTCTACTCAAATGCTGGAAGAGGTAGAGGCAGAGGTAGAGGAGGCCGATTTGGAGGCCGTGGTAGAAATCAGAATATGCAGCAAACTCAAGAAAATCAGTCCTATGGAGGAGGACGTGGTAACTCTAGAGGCAGGGGGAGCCAAAGAGGTCGTGGTGGATGGCAAAGAGGCCAAAATGCAAACAGTAATGTTGAATGCTACTATTGTGGTAAAATGGGTCATATGGCTAAAGACTGCTACAAAAAGCAGAATGACATCATGAATGGAAAACTGCAACAAGGAAATTATGCATCTTCTAGTAGACAGGGTGATGACAAAAATGAGCATCTGTTTATGGTGCAGCACATGAACAATTCTGTGACAAGTGCAGAAAAAAGCAACGATGTATGGTATGTTGACTCAGGTGCGTCAAACCACATGACAGGTCATGCAGAATGGATGGAGGATGCAAGGAAAATGGAAAAACCAGGATTTGTGGAGACTGGTGATGATACTGCACATCCTATTGTGCAGATTGGAAAATAACCTTTGTCTATGCAGGATGGGAAAAAGAAATACCTCTCCGATGTATTTCATGTTCCGAATATCACCAAGAATCTGGTTTCTGTTGGTCAAATGGTTGAGCAGGGCTTGCAGGTCAGATTTAATCCTCATGGATGCTTTGTTGAGGATATGAAAAATAAAGGTCGCTTGATAGCAAAAGGAAAGAAGAAGGGCAGAATGTTTACATTGGATGCAGACATGTCTGAATTGAGTGCAGCAATGTTTGCACATGGGACCGGTGTAGTTGCAGATATTGATATCTGGCATAAACGCATTGGTCATGTTAATGTACAGCGACTTAAATCAATGCAGGCCCAAAATATTGTTGCAGGATTGCCAAAATTCAAGGTTGCAGAAATGCATAAGGTATGTGAAGCCTGTCAGTTTGGAAAACAGGCAAGGAAACCATTTCCTAGACATGTTCAAGAGAGTGAGAAGCCATTGGAATTAATCCACTCTGATGTGTGGACTACTAAAGCTGCATCTCTTGGAGGCTGTCATTATTTTGTCACTTTTATTGATGACTATAGCAGAAAAGTTTGGGTGTATTTTATGAAAAAGAAAAGTGAAGTTTTTGGGCATTTCAAAACCCTTAAAGCTATGGTTGAAAAAGAAACAGGTCTGCAAATAAAATGCCTAAGGTCAGATGGAGGGGGAGAGTACCTCTCAAATGAGTTTGCAAAGTTCTTGCAGGAGCATGGCATAAAGCAGCAATATTCATGCAGTTATACCCCACAACAAAATGGAATTGCAGAAAGGAAAAACAGGCATATTGGAGAGGTATCTCGTGCCATGCTCAATGAAAAAGACTTGCCAGATTTTTATTGGGCTGAAGCAGTTGCTACAGCAGTCTACATAATGAACAGGACTCCCACTGCAGCAATACATGGAATGACTCTAGAGGAGAGGTATACTGGTAGGAAACCAGATATTTCTCATTTGAAAATTTTTGGTTGCATTGCCTATGTACATGTGCCAGATGAGCTGAGATCCAAGTTGGATCCAAAAGCTGAGAAGTGCATCTTTATTGGTTACTCTCTGCAGCAAAAAGGGTATAGATGCTATAACCCTTCTACTCGTAAGTTTACAGTGAGCAGAGATGTTGTTTTTTATGAGATGAGTAGCTGGTATAAACCAGTAAATGTGATTGATGATGTAGATGCACAAAATGGTAATGCTGCACAGAACTCACAGCAGCAGTCACAAAATATTAGTGGACCTGGAGCGTCCTCTAGCAATGGTTCACATTCTTCGCCATGGACAGGCAGATTGAGATCAGGAGAATCTTCTCAAAGCAATGCAGATAGTGGTATGCAGGTATCACGAAAAGGAAAAGAGAAGGTTGATCAGCCCATGTTTGATGTGAATGCAGGTCACTCTTATGTGGATGGTGAATCCAGTGGCTCAGAACAGAGCATTGATGATGAGTTGGGTATCCCTTCTATTGTTACACCTGGAGTAAGGAAGACCATGGATGTTTTGAGAGCACCTGGGAGTGAACCTACTTTGCGCAGGTCTACGAGAGCTAG
Source organism: Lygodium microphyllum (assembly GCF_053477565.2). NCBI lineage: Eukaryota > Viridiplantae > Streptophyta > Polypodiopsida > Schizaeales > Lygodiaceae > Lygodium > Lygodium microphyllum. Next base: position 57,622,614 of record NC_141162.1, read on the forward strand.
GTATCCTGTGGATAGGCTGAAATATGATGGATTTACAGCCATTCACTATGCATATATGGTCAAAGTGATACAGGAACCAGAACCCACATCTTTTGAGCAAGCCATGGGAAAAGAAAAATGGGAGAAAGCCATGGATGAAGAAATGGATGCCTTGGAAGCAAATGCTACATGGGAGTTAGTACCTTTGCCTAAAGGTAAGAATGCAATTGGCTGTAAGTGGGTTTATAAGGTGAAGCACAATGCAGATGGTTCTGTGAACAGATACAAGGCAAGATTAGTAGTCAAGGGGTATGCACAAACATATGGCATTGACTATGAAGAAACATTCAGTCCAGTTGCAAGGATGGCAACAGTAAGAGCAGTCATTGCTATGGCTGCATCAAAGGGATGGTCTTTACATCAGATGGATGTAAAGAATGCCTTCTTGCATGGTGATTTGCAAGAAGAGGTCTATATGGAGCAGCCACCAGGTTATGTGCATGATGTTCATCCTGAGTTTGTTTGCAGGTTGAAGAAAGCCTTGTATGGCTTGAAGCAAGCACCTAGAGCATGGTCTGACAAGATAGGACAGTATCTTGTCACTATTGGTTTTCAGATTTCCAAGGCAGATTTCTCACTTTATGTGAGAAAAACAGAGAAAGGTATTATGCTACTTGTCATTTATGTTGATGATTTGATTATGACAGGTGACAGTGATGAAGATATCCTTCATGTGAAAATGCTATTGAAGCAGAAGTTTGAGATGAAGGATTTGGGAGAGCTGCGTTATTTCTTGGGCATTGAGGTGATTAGATCACCAAGTGGGATACAGCTCTTGCAGAGGCAGTATGGATTGGACATGCTGTCCAAATATGGGATGACAGGCTGTAAGCCTATTTCAGTTCCTTTGGAGCAGAATGTGAAGTTGAGCACAGATGCGGGTGAGCTTCTAGAAGACCCTACTATGTACAGACGCATAGTAGGAAGTTTGATTTATATGACTATTACCAGGCCAGATTTGAGCTATGTTGTTGGATTGGTAAGTCAGTTTATGCAGGCTCCAAGGAAACCGCATTTGGATGCGGCTAGACGCATACTCAGGTATGTGAAGTCCACATTGCAGTATGGACTATTTTATGAGACTGGGGTTCAGATACAGTTGCATGGATACACTGATGCTGATTGGGCTGGTAGCATTTCTGATAGACGATCTACCAGTGGATATGTGTTCTCTTTCGGGAGTGCTGCAGTCACTTGGAGCAGCAAGAAACAGCCTACAGTTGCCTTGTCGAGCACAGAGGCGGAGTACAGGGGTGCAGCAATGGCTGCATGTGAGGTAGCTTGGTTGCATAAGCTACTTTATGATATGCATCAGTCTACAGATGGGCCAGTTGTCATTTATTGTGACAACATGAGTAGTATACACTTGGCAAATAACCCAGTCTATCATGCTAGAACAAAGCACATTGAGGTGCATTATCACTATGTGCGAGAGAGGGTTTTACTAGGTCTTATTGATCTAGTTTATGTCAGCACAGAGGATCAGGTAGCTGACATATTCACGAAGGCATTGGGCACAGAGAAGCTGCGCAAGTTCAGAGACCTGCTTGGTGTGCAGGAATTGGGATTGAGCTCGAGGGGGAGTGTTGAGATATCGAGCTCCACTCGTGATACGCCAGGGTGACCGTTGAGTACTTATGTCACCGACTTGTCAGTTGCAGACGCGGTTGGTACACCGCCGATGAATAATAGCTACATGATAGCTATCCTTATCTACTCTAGTTCGTGGCTCAGTTAGTATGCCACCTTAGTTAGTTGAGTTTGGTTTGAGACCCATACATAGGGTTCTTCTATTTCTTTGTACTAGAGTTCTTTTGGCTTACACAACTAAGAAGAGGAAAACTGTTTTCAGCCTCCACCCTTGTGTGTGTCTTCCCCCATTGTGCAAGCAAGAAAGCTTCAAGCGAGACTCCTTCCTTCTCTCCCACAATCTTGACACCGGATAGAACCAAGGCATGACATCCACAAGGAGTAGGCCTAGCATCATCTAATAGAAGATCCAAAGTGAGTCGCTAACCAACTGCTCCAACACAGCCAAACTAAAAAACCTATCAAAGAGGTTGCCCTAAATGGTAGTCTGAACTACTTACCAACTAAGGACAACACACCTAGGAGCTCCTACTAGGCGAGGACTCCTATAGCCTGATCAAGGAGTAATTTCTTTCAGTACAGTTCTTCGTTTAGGGTTTTTATTTTATTGACATACTTGGGCATGTAAAAAGGAGGGGGCTGAGCGTAGTGACCCAAGGAGAACAAGGCATCGGCCTCAGGACCTGTCTCGGCACCCAAGAACCTACCACGCCCTCGCAAGGCGACACTTAATCCTTTTCTAACGCTCACTTTTATTTTCGCTCCAACCTTCCTTGTTTTGGTATTAATTTTTCCAGCAAGAAGCCACCCCTAGGAAGACAAGGTATCGGCCCCGGGTCTGACTCGTCCCTAGGAACCTACCAGGCCTTCGCAAGGCAATGATCAACTGCTTATATATTTTCATTCCTTTTCTTTTCTTTGATAGGGGTTAGAATCCCTTTTTACACACCTTCGTATTTATAGTCATCTTTTAGGATGTTCAGGGTTTCTTGGCATCATCATTATTATCTGCTGGCAGGCTTCTCTAACTGCCTCACTACTAACAAGAACTCCTAGAACGGCTGCCTAGCAGGCTAGCAGAACAGGGCCACTAAGACTTCCTTCTAAAACAGGTCTTTCGATGCCTGACAATGTCTTTACAGGAGGCAATCACTACTCCGACCTCCCTCAAACATACTTAGCCTAAACTTGGGACTTCATGCCTTGGTTCCCGGTCCCCAACAAAAATATATCCCCTCGACAAGTACAAATACACATATAACAGGAAAGAAAGGTACTCGGAAAGGAGAGATATCACCTGGATTGGCCACAAGAAGCTTCCATCGCAGCAAAGGCTCCGCCAGGCTCCACCAACATTTATGAACACGAAACCTGTCCAGCACAACACTTAAAACAAAAACTCGATTAAATGCACCCGCACTAGACAGGGAAATGGCCCTCTTGGCCTAATGAAATGAAACACTTCACTACAAAACTGAATCGGCCCTCTTGGCCTAATGAAATAAAACATGACTATGCATAACATCCTCCTGGAAACAACTATGATAGACAGCAAAGCATACTATTCCCAGGGGAACAGAGGCTCGTAGCCCTAAACTAGGTGCATTAAATTATGACCCATCCCTCCTGCGTATATCGCAAGAGGTGTTTGCATCACATGTCGTCTAATCAGTCTGTGAGTCCAAGATAATAAAGGCAGATGAGTCTCGCTTACCCTTTGCATCACCCAGATCAAACATCGTTTGCCAAAGAGGGCATGTTCAGAAAGCATACCCCACAAACGACCTGGTCCTGTCTCATCATCAATAGATATATCGGGACAAGGGCCACAATTAAAGAAGAGGTCTTCTTCATACGCAAAATTAGCCAATGAATCGGCAAACTGATTCCAATTCCGTGGAATCAGCTGAAAAGATACTCTATCAAATTCGTCTAGCAGGGCTATGGCAGTATGATGGTACATGCAAAGGATGGGGTTTCGTACCATGTACGTCCCAGTGAGTTGATTTAAAACCAACTGAGAGTCCCCTTTCACCAATAACTGGCGGATACCACCCTGCTTTGCAATATTCAAACCCATAATCAGGGCTTTGTATTCTGCCATATTATTGGTAAAATTCGGCCCGAGATGAGCAGCTAACTTCATGATAATGCATCATCGAGGGTCTTGGATGACAACTCCTACACTTCCTTTTTTGCATGCACCCCTGGACGCCCCATCAAAGTACAAGGTGTACGTCCATAAAGGGTTTACATATCCTGCCATCCGGAACTCTACTTGTAATTATGGTAATCGAAATTCAGCATATTCAACGGGTGGACTGTAGGCTCCATCCCTCCATCATCATTGAATTCAACAGGGATGCTCGTCAAAATTTGTAGGCAGTGATGGCAGAAGACCTTGATTTCCCAAATAAATGTCCCGCCTTCTTGCTCAGTTCTACGGTAATAACCAACCGAAGACAGAAAGCTATGAACTTCTTTCAGAGTGCGTGGTGGACCCATGGCAACTATAACTTTGACCTTCTCGGGGTCTTGTCGCAATTCCAACCGAACTGACCACATGACCCAGCAATAGCCCATAAGGTACTCCAAAAATACACTTCCGTGGGTTTAGGGCGATACAAAACTGTCTACAGCGCTCAAAGCATTTTCTTAAAATGATCAGCTGCCTTCCTCTCACTGTGGCGGCCCCTAAGTCATCAATAAACACCTTCAACTCTTCAAGGGATATGTCACCGAATGTCTTAGCTACTGTTCATTGCCACGAGCCAGGCGCATTGCATAAACCAAAGGCCATCACATGGTACGCAAAAGTACCAAATACAGTGATAAAAGTTGTTTTC